>NC_092038.1:67706879-68043948 GCF_003086295.3 Arachis hypogaea | reverse complement strand
CAAATAGTTTTGTGGAGGAAAGTGCATCCCTTGAGGAATCTCAGGGATCTATGATGAGTGGGGTCTTTGTGCTCCATCTTTCTTAGTGATGGCTTGTCCTCATCAATAGGGATGTCTCCCTCTATGTCAACTCCAACTGAATAACAGAGGTGACAAATGAGATGAGGAAAGGCTAACCTTGCCAAGGTAGAGGACTTGTCCGCCACCTTATAGAGTTCTTGAGCTATAACCTCATGAACTTCTATTTCTTCTCCAATCATGATGCTATGAATCATGATAGCCCGGTCTATGGTAACTTCGGACCGGTTGCTAGTGGGAATGATTGAGCGTTGAATAAACTCCAACCATCCTCTAGCCACGGGCTTGAGGTCATGCCTTCTCAATTGAATCGGCTTCCCTCTTGAATCTCTCTTCCATTGGGCGCCCTCTTCACATATGACTGTGAGGACTTGGTCCAACCTTTGATCAAAGTTGACCCTTCTAGTGTAAGGGTGTTCATCTCCTTGCATCATGGGCAAGTTGAATGCCAACCTTACATTTTCCGGACTAAATCCAAGTATTTCCCCCGAACCATAGTAAGATAATTCTTTGGATCCGGGTTCACACTTTGATCATGGTTCTTGGTGATCCATGCATTGGCATAGAACTCTTGAACCATTAAGATTCCGACTTGTTGAATGGGGTTGGTAAGAACTTCCCAACCTCTTCTTTGGATCTCATGTCGGATCTCCGGATATTCACTCTTTTTGAGTGAAAAAGGGACCTCGGGGATCACCTTCTTCAAGGCCACAACTTCATAGAAGTGGTCTTGATGCACCCTTGAGATGAATCTCTCCATCTCCCATGACTCGGAGGTAGAAGCTTTTGCCTTCCCTTTTCCTCTTTCTAGAGGTTCCTCCGGCCTTGGATGCCATAAATGGTTATGGAAAAACAAAAAGCAATGCTTTTACCACACCAAACTTAAAAGGTTTGCTCGTCCTCGAGCAAAAGAAGAAAGAAGAGAGTAGAAGAAGAAGAAATGAGGAAGAAGGGAATGGCTTTGTGTTCGGCCAAAAGGGGAAGAAGTGGTGTTTAGGTTGTGTGAAAATGAAGGAGTGAAGATGGGTTTATATAGGAGAGGGGGAAGGGTGATGTTCGGCTATGTATGGGTGGGTTGGGTGGGAAAGTGGTTTGAATTTGAATGGTGAGGTAGGTGGGGTTTTATGAAAGATGGATGTGAGTGGTGAAGAGAAAGATGGGATTTGATAGGTGAAGGGTTTTTGGGGAAGAGGTGTTGAGGTGATTGGTGAATGGGTGAAGAAGAGAAAGATTGGTGGGGTAGATGGGGATCCTGTGGGGTCCACAGATCCTGAGGTGTCAAGGAAAAGTCATCCCTGCACCAAATGGCAAGCAAAATTGCGTTTTTAGCCAATTCTGGCGTTAAACGCCGGGCTGGTGCCCATTTCTGGCGTTTAACGCCAGCTTCTTGCCCTTTTCTGGCATTTAACGCTAGTCTGGTGCCCCTTTCTGGCGTTAAACGCCCAGAATGGTGCCAGACTAGGCGTTAATCGCCCAACAGCTAGCCTTACTGGCGTTTAAACGCCAGCAAGCTCTCCTCCAGGGTGTGCTATTTTTCTTTCTGTTTTTCATTCTATTTTTGCTTTTTTCATTGATTTTGTGACTTCTCATGATCATCAACCTACAAAAAATATAAAATAACAAAGAAAAATATATAAAATATAACATTGGGTTGCCTCCCAACAAGCGCTTCTTTAATGTCAGTAGCTTGACAGTGGGCTCTCATGGAGCCTCAGAAATGCTCAGAGCTATGTTGGAACCTCCCAACACCAAACTTAGAGTTTGAATATGGGGGTTCAACACCAAACTTAGAGTTTGGTTGTGGCCTCCCAACACCAAACTTAGAGTTTGACTGTGGGGGCTCTGTTTGGCTCTGTTTTGAGAGAAGCTCTTCATGCTTCCTCTCCATGGTGACAGAGGGATATCCTTGGGCCTTAAACACCAATGATTCTTCATTCACTTGAATGACCAACTCTCCTCTATCAACATCAATCACAGCCTTTGCTGTGGCTAGGAAGGGTCTGCCAAGGATGATGGATTCATCCATGCACTTCCCAGTCTCTAAGACTATGAAATCAGTAGGGATGTAGTGGTCTTCAACTTTTACCAGAACATCCTCTACAAGTCCATAAGCTTGTTTTCTTGAGTTGTCTGCCATCTCTAGTGAGATTTTTGCAGCTTGCACCTCAAAGATCCCTAGCTTCTCCATTACAGAGAGAGGCATGAGGTTTACACTTGACCCTAGGTCACACAAGCCCTTCTTGAAGGTCATGGTGCCTATGGTACAAGGTATTGCAAACTTCCCAGGATCCTGTCTCTTTTGAGGCAGTTTCTGCCTAAACAAGTCATCCAGTTCTTTGGTGAGCAAAGGGGGTTCATCCTCCCAAGTCTCATTTCCAAACAACTTGTCATTTAGCTTCATGATTTCTCCAAGGTATTTAGCAACTTGCTCTTCAGTGACATACTCATCCTCTTCAGAGGAAGAATACTCATCAGAGCTCATGAATGGCAGAAGTAAATTCAATGGAATCTCTATGGTCTCATTTTGAGCCTCAGATTCCCATGGTTCCTCATTGGGGAACTCATTGGAGGCCAGTGGACGTCCATTGAGGCCTTGCTCAGTGGCGTTCACTGCCTCTTCCTCCTCTCCAAATTCGGCCATGTTGATGGCTTTGCACTCTCTTTTTGGATTTTCTTCTGTATTGCTTGGGAGTGTACTAGGAGGGAGTTCAGTAATTTTCTTGCTCAGCTGACCCATATGTGCCTCCAAGTTTCTAATGGAGGACCTTGTTTCAGTCATGAAACTTTGAGTGGTTTTGATTAGATCAGAGACCATGGTTGCTAAGTCAGAGTTATTCTGCTTAGAACTCTCTGTCTGTTGCTGAGAAGATAATGGAAAAGGTTTGCTATTGCTAAACCTGTTTCTTCCACATTATTATTGTTGAAACCTTGTTGAGGTCTCTGTTGATCCTTCCATGAAAAATTTGGATGATTTCTCCATGAAGGATTATAGGTGTTTTCATAGGGTTCTCCCATGTAATTCACCTCTTCCATTGAAGGGTTCTCAGGATCATAAGCTTCTTCCTCAGATGAAGCTTCCTTAGTACTGCTTGGTGCATTTTGCATTCCAGATAGACTTTGAGAAATCATATTGACTTGTTGAGTCAATATTTTGTTCTGAGCCAATATGGCATTCAGAGTGTCAATCTCAAGAACTCCTTTCTTCTGACTAGTCCCATTGTTCACAGGATTCCTTTCAGAAGTGTACATGAATTGGTTATTTGCAACCATTTCAATCAGCTCTTGAGCTTCTGTAGGCGTCTTCTTCAGATGAAGAGATCCTCCAGCAGAGCTATCCAAAGACATTTTGGATAGTTCAGACAGACCATCATAGAAAATACCTATGATGCTCCATTCAGAAAGCATATCAGATGGACACTTTCTGATTAATTGTTTGTATCTTTCCCAAGCTTCATAGAGGGATTCTCCTTCCTTCTGTCTGAAGGTTTGGACTTCCACTCTAAGCTTACTCAATTTTTGAGGTGGAAAGAACTTTGCCAAGAAGGCATTGACTAGCTTTTCCCAAGAGTCCAGGCTTTCTTTAGGTTGAGAGTCCAACCATGTTCTAGCTCTGTCTCTTACAGCAAAAGGGAATAGCATAAGTCTGTAGACCTCAGGGTCAACCCCATTAGTCTTGACAGTGTCACAGATTTGCAAGAATTCAGCTAAAAACTGATGAGGATCTTCCAATGGAAGTCCATGGAACTTGCAATTCTGTTGCATTAGAGAAACTAATTGAGGCTTAAGCTCAAAGTTGTTTGCTCCAATGGCAGGGATAGAGATGCTTCTCCCATAGAAGTCGGGAGTAGGTGCAGTAAAGTCACCCAGCACCTTCCTTGCATTGTTGGCATTGTTGTTGTTTTCGGCTGCCATTTGTTCTTCTTCTTTGAAGATTTCTGTTAGGTCCTCTACAGAGATTTGTGCCTTAGCTTCTCTTAGCTTTCGCTTCAAGGTCCTTTCAGGTTCAGGATCAGCCTCAACAAGAATGCTTTTGTCTTTGCTCCTGCTCATATGAAAGAGAAGAGAACAAGAAACTATGGAATCCTCTATGTCACAGTATAGAGATTCCTTGAGGTGTCAGAGAAAAAGAAAAAGTAGAAGACAGAAGTAGAAAATTCGAACTTATCAAAGAAGATGGAGTTCAAATTTTGCATTAAGGAATAGTGTTAGTCCATAAAATAGAAGGATGTGAGAAGAAGAGAAGTAATTTTCGAAAATTAAGTCAAAGATTTTAAAAACATTTTTGAAAAACTAATTGATTTTCGAAAATCAAGAGTGAAAAAGAAATCAAGTGATTTTTGAAAAAGATTTTGAAATTAGAAATAAAAAAGATTTGATTGAAAGCTATCTTGAAAAAGATGTGGTTAAGAAGGTATGATTAGTCTTAAAAAAATGTGATTGAGAAGATATGATTTGAAAAACATTTTAAAAAGATTTGATTTTAAAATTGATGACTTGGCTATCAAGAAAAGATATGATTCAAACATTAAACCTTTCTCAGCAGAAAAGGCAGCATTCTTGATATGTTGAATCAAATCATTAATTGATAGCAAGTATTTTTAAAGAAAGAAAGAAATTGATTTTGAAAAAGATTTGATTGAAAAGATATGATTTGAAAAAGATTTGATTTTGAAAAACTTTGAAAATCTGAAAAAAATTGCATTGAAAACAGAATCTTCCCTCTTGTGCCATCCTGGCGTTAAACGCCCAGAATGGTGCACATTCTGGCGTTTAACGCCCAAAACTCTACCTTTTTGGGCGTTAAACGCCCAACCAGGTACCCTGGCTGGCGTTTAAACGCCAGTCCATCCTTCTTCACTGGGCGTTTTGAACGCCCAGCTTTTTCTGTGCAATTCCTCTGCAGTATGTTCTGAATCTTCAATTCTCTGTATTATTGACTTGAAAATACACAAATTAAAAATATTTTTGGATTTTTAATAATCAAAATGCAACTAAAATCAAATAACAATGCATGCAAGACACCAAACTTAGCAGTTTGTATACTACTGACACTAATGAGAATGCATATGAGACACATAGACACTCAAGTCAAGAGAATTCAAAGGTCAGAGCAATGAAATCATCAAGAACAACTTGAAGATCCTTAAGACACATGAATGAATGTATGCAATTGACACCAAACTTAAAATGAAACACTAGACTCAAACAAGAAATATTTTTGGATTTTATGATTTTGTAATTTTTTTGTGTTTTTCGAAAATAAAGTGGAAAAAGGTATCAAAATTCTTAATGAGAATTCCAGGAATCATGCAATGTTTAGTCTAAGACTCCGGTCCAGGAATTAGACATGGCTTCACAGCCAGCCAAGCTTTCAAAGAAAGCTTCGGTCCAAAACACTAGACATGGCCAATGGCCAGCCAAGCCTTAGCAGATCACTGCTCCAATAGCAAGATTGATAGAAATCAACAAGCTCTTGTGATGATAAGTTGAAACCTCGGTCCAATGAAATTAGACATGGCTTCACAGCCAGCCAGACTTCAACAAATCATCATGAAACACTAGAATTCATCTTCAAGAATTCTGAAAAAAAAATACCTAATCTAAGCAACAAGATGAACCGTCAGTTATCCAAACTCAACAATCCCCGGCAACGGCGCCAAAAACTTGGTGCACGAAATTGTGATCACTACTTTTCACAAATCAAATAATCCCCGGTAATGAATCCAAAAACTTGGTGTTCAATACCATGGCATAAACACAACTTCGCACAACTAACCAGCAAGTGTACTGGGTCGTCCAAGCAATAAACCTTACGCGAGTAAGGGTCGATCCCACAGAGATTGTTGGTATGAAGCAAGCTATGGTCACCTTGTAAATCTTAGTCAGGCAAACTCAAATGGATATGGGGTGATATACGAATAAAACATAAAGATAAAGATAGAGATACTTATGTAATTCATTGGTAGGAACTTCAGATAAGCGTATGAAGATGCTGGTCCCTTCCGTCTCTCTGCTTTCCTACTGTCTTCATCCAATCCTTCTTACTCCTTTCCATGGCAAGCTTAAGCAAGGGTTTCACCATTGTCAGTGGCTACCTCCCATCCTCTCAGTGGAAATGTTCAACGCACCCTGTCACGGCACGGCTATCCATCTGTCGGTTCTCGATCAGGCCGGAATAGAATCCAGTGATTCTTTTGCGTCTGTCACTAACGCCCCGCCTTCAGGAGTTTGAAGCACGTCACAGTCATTCAATCATTGAATCCTACTCAGAATACCACAGACAAGGTTAGACCTTCCAGATTCTCTTGAATGCCGCCATCAGTTCTAGCCTATACCACGAAGACTCTGATCTCACGGAATGGCTGGCTCGTTTGTCAGGCGAGCACTCGGTTGTCAGGCGATCAACCATGCATCGTGTATCAGGAATCCAAGAGATATTCACCCAATCGAAGGTAGAACGGAGGTGGTTGTCAGTCACACGTTCATAGGTGAGAATGATGATGAGTGTCACGGATCATCACATTCATCAAGTTGAAGAACAAGTGATATCTTAGAACAAGAACAAGCGGAATTGAATAGAAGAACAATAGTAATTGCATTAATACTCGAGGTACAGCAGAGCTCCACACCTTAATCTATGGTGTGTAGAAACTCCACCGTTGAAAATACATAAGTGATAGTGTGATCATTGGCTTCGGCCCCAGAGAGGGAACCAGAAGAACCAAGATGAAAATACAATAGTAAAAGGTCCTACTTATAGAAAACTAGTAGCCTAAGGTTTACAGAGATGAGTAAATGACATAAAAATCCACTTCCGGGCCCACTTGGTGTGTGCTTGGGCTGAGCATTGATGCATTTTTGTGTAGAGACTCTCCTTGGAGTTAAACGCCAGCTTTTATGCCAGTTTGGGCGTTTAACTCCCAATTTGGTGCCAGTTCCGGCGTTTAACGCTGGAAATTCTGAGGGTGACTTTGAACGCCGGTTTGGGCCATCAAATCTTGGGCAAAGTATAGACTATCATATATTGCTGGAAAGCCCAGGATGTCTACTTTCCAACGCCGTTGAGAGCGCTCCAATTGGGCTTCTGTAGCTCCAGAAAATCCGCTTTGAGGGCAGGGAGGTCAGAATCCAACAGCATCTGCAGTCCTTTTTGGTCTCTGAATCAGATTTTTGCTCAGGTCCATCAATTTCAGCCAGAAAATACCTGAAATCATAGAAAAACACACAAACTCATAGTAAAGTCTAGAAAAGTGAATTTTAACTAAAAACTAATAAAAATATACTAAAAACTAACTAGATCATACTAAAAACATGCTAAAAACAATGCCAAAAAGCGTACAAATTATCCGCTCATCACTGTGCCCCTTCAGACTCGTCCTCCTTCTCCTTGCCCTGATGCTGCCAAGAAGGCTCCTGATGTTTGCTGATCTCTTTCTGGATATGTAGTTGGCCCGGCTTGTGGGCTTTAAAACTTTTTGTTTAATTCCTAGTTGCTTGTTTAGCAACTTTTTATTTTGAAAAACAAAAGGTAGCTCGCTATCCCTTCACGGTAGGTTTTGGTGGCCTTCCGAGGCCTTATAACTTTTGCGGAGTAATAGAGGTAGTTTTTTGACTTGGCATCTTTTCAGTTTTCTACTGATGTTTAAAATCTTGTATCTCGACCTCCTCGGATTGCTTTGTTTTATTGTTTGTAGCTTGGATCCTTTGAGGTTGTGACTTATGGGTCCAACTTGTTTCTTGGTAGTTCTTTTGCGCTGGTCCCCCTTTATGTTATTTCTGTAATCCTCTTTCTTGGACCTTTGTCAGGTCTCTTTTAGGGATTACTTTGATGACTTTTTAGTGGTAGGAGTCTGACTTGGTTATGTCAGTCTCCTTTAAGTTATTTTTTGTAGTCCTCTTTCTTAGATCTTTGTCAGATCTCTTTCAGGGACTACTTGTATAACTTTTTAGTAGTAGGAGTCCGACTTGGTTATGTCGGTCTCCTTTAAGTTATTTTTTTTGTAGTCCTCTTTCTTGGATCTTTGTCAGATCTCTTTCAGGGACTACTTGTATAACTTTTTAGTAGTAGGAGTCCGACTTGGTTATGTCGGTCTCCTTTAAGTTATTTTTTGTAGTCCTCTTTCTTCGATCTTGGTTATGTCAGGCCCTTCTAAGTTAAAGTAATCCTCTTTAATAGGGTTGGCCAGACCTCTTTCCAGGGTTTACTTATAACTTGGGTTGACTTGGTCCGACTTGTGAGCGTCAGCCAGCCTTTAAGTTATTATTTTAGCTATCCATAAGACCTCGTCAGGTTCTTTTTTGGATTGCTTTCGATAACTTCTTACATTATTATGTGTTCACCTTCGCCGATTTGTAGAAAGTGGTTGGCATCTTTAGATCGTCCTTTGGGTGAATTGCGTTTTCACCTTTATCGGACGATTTATCTTTATCGTGGTCGTGCAGTGAAATTGTTTTTCACTTTCTATCGACCTGTCGCTTTATAATCAGACGATGAATACTTTAGACTAATGCGTCTTGGATTCTTTGTAGAATATGTAAATAAACTTTATTCAAAGAAAAAATGCAAATATATACATGTGGGAATTTTTTATCCCTTTAAGTCGGGCATGACCTAGATCTCAACATGGTGCCTCATTAAAAAACCTTTTCAGGAAAAAGAGCACATCCACTAGTGAGATCCGTTGCCTTTTCTAGATGTAGTACCTTCTTAGGTTGCAGGCGTGCCATGATCTGGGAAGCTCTCGTCCATCAAGTTCGGACAGTCGGTAGTAGCCCTTCCCAAGTACTTCTATGACTCGGTAGGGTCCTTTCCAGTTTGCTGCCAGCTTCCCTTCTCCGGGCCGAGTTGTTCCAATGTCATTTCGAATTAAGATGAGATCGTTCTCAGCGAAACTTCTTGGTACTACCCTTTGATTATATCTGGAATCCATTCGATGTTTTAGAGCTTCTTCTCTCATCCGAGCTCTTTCCTGGATTTCAGGTAGTAGGTCGAGTTCTTCCCTTTGAAGTTGGGAATTTGCTCCCTCGTTATAATGGACTACTCTATGCGATCCTTCTTCAATTTCTACTGGAATCATTGCCTCCATTCCGTATGCTAATCGGAAAGGGGATTCCTTTGTGGTGGAATGTGGCGTCGTTCGATATGCCCACAGAACCCGTGGAAGCTCCTCTGCCCAGGCTCCCTTTGCATCTTGTAGTCTTCGTTTTAACCCTGCTAATATGACTTTGTTGGCGGCTTCGTCCTGTCCATTGGCTTGTGGATGTTCGACAGAGGTGTACTGGTGCTTTATATTCAAGTCGGCTACTAATTTTCTGAAGCCTGCGTCCATGAATTGGGTGCCATTGTCTGTGGTTATTGAATATGGGACTCCGAACCTCGTGACAATGTTTCTATATAAGAATTTTCGGCTTCTTTGGGCGGTGGCATTGGCTAGGGGTTCTGCCTCGATCCATTTTGTAAAGTAATCTACCCCTACTATGACGAATTTAACTTGCCCTGATCCCTGGGGAAAGGGACCGAGAAGGTCGAGTCCCCATTTTGTGAACGGCCAAGGCGAAGTCACGCTAATGAGTTCTTCTGGCGGAGCGATGTGGAAGTTGGCATGTTTCTGACATGGTGGACATGTCTTTACAAATTCTGTAGCTTCTTTCTGTAGAGTTGGCCAATAAAATCCCGCCCGGAGTACTTTTTTGGCGAGAGCTCGTGCTCCGAGATGATTGCCACAAATGCCGCCGTGTATTTCTTCTAGCACTTCCCTTGTGTTGGAGGTCGGCACGCATTTTAGTAAAGGTGTTGAGATTCCTCTTTTGTACAGGATGTTGTTTATGATGGTGTAGTACTGTGCCTCCCTTTTTAGCCTCTTTGCTTCCTTTTCTTCTGTGGGGAGCGTTCCTGTTTTGAGGTAGTTAATTATGGGGATCATCCATCCTTGGTCCTGGCCTGTTATGGTTAGGACTTTTTCTGCTTCCGAGATTGATGGGTTCTGTAACATTTCCTGGATGAGGCTTCTATTGTTGCCCCCTGGTTTGGTGCTGGCTAGTTTTGAGAGTGCATCAGCTCGGGCATTTTGCTCACGGGGTATATGGCAGATCTTGTATTCCCCGATTTGTCCGAGCTGTTCCTTGGTCTTATCCAAATACTTTTTCATGGTGGGATCTTTGGCTTGGTAGCTCCCTGTTATTTGTGATGTGACCACTTGCGAATCACTGTAAATGTTAAGTTTTCGAGCTCCCACCTCCTCAGCTAGTTTCAATCCAGCTAGCAATGCTTCGTATTTCGCCTGGTTATTTGAAGCCGGGAATCCGAACTTGAGGGAGAGCTCAACTTGGGTTCCCTGGTTGCTTTCTATTATCACTCCTGCGCCGCTTCCCGTTTTATTTGAAGAACCGTCCACATAGAGATTCCACTCTATGGGGGTTTCCAGGGCATCTGTGAATTTTGCAATAAAGTCGGTCAGGTATTGTGATTTGATGGCCGTCTGAGCTTCATATTGGAGGTTGAACTCTGACAGCTCGACTGCCCATTGTAGAATTCTGCCTGCTAAATCTGTTTTCTGCAATATTCCTTTTAAGGGCTGGTTAGTTCGAACTTTAATGATGTGGGCCTGGAAGTAAGGGCGGAGTCGTCGAGATGTTAGAACGAGAGTATAGGCAAATTTTTCTATTTTCTGATAGTTCAGCTCGGATTCCTGTAGTGCTTTGCTAATGAAGTAGACGGGTTGTTGTCCGTTTTCGTCTTCTCTGACCAGTGCTGATGCTACTGCCCTGCTTCCTACTGTAAGATATAATATGAGTGGTTCTCCTTCTCGTGGTTGGGATAGGATAGGTGGCTGTTCTAAGAATTTCTTAAAGTCTTGGAAGGCTTGTTCGCATTCTGTCGTCCATTCGAACTGTTTTCCCTTTCTTAAAATAGCATAGAAGGAGAGGGATCTTATCGCGGCTCCTGCTAAGAATCGGGATAGGGCAGCCAATCTTCCGTTGAGTTGCTGTACTTCTTTGACGCAGGTTGGGCTCTTCATGTTGAGTATGGCCTGGCATTTATCTGGATTTGCTTCAATTCCTCTTTGTGTGAGCATAAAACCTAAGAATTTGCCTGTTTCTACCGCAAAGGTGCATTTTGCTGGATTGAGTCGCATATCATGCTTCCTAATGGTGTCGAACACTTGGGCTAGGTCGGACAATAATGTCTCTTCACTTTGTGTTTTAATTAGCATGTCGTCCACGTAGACTTCCATGATCTTTCCGATGTGATCTGAGAAGACTTTATTCATCAGCCTTTGGTAAGTAGCTCCTGCGTTCTTGAGACCGAAAGGCATTACAATGTAGTAGTAGTTTGCTTTTGGTGTTAAGAACGAGGTCTTTTCTTGATCTGGTGGATACATGGGGATTTGATTGTATCCCGAGTATGCGTCCAAAAACAAGAGATATTTGTATCTGGAGGAAGCATATACCAGAGCGTCAATACTTGGGAGTGGATATGGATCCTTTGGACAAGCTTTGTGGAGATCGGTGTAATCGGTATACATTCGCCACTTCCCATTTGATTTTTTCACCAAGACAACGTTGGCTAGCCATAGTGGGTATTTGACTTCTCTTATGAATCCTGCTTCCAGGAGTGCTTGTACTTGCTCTTCCACAGCTTGGGATCGTTCTGGCCCAAGTTTTCTTTGTCTCTGCTGCACCGGTCGAGATCCTGGGTAGACCGCCAACTTGTGACACATTAGCTTAGGATCGATACCTGGCATATCTGCAGCTTTCCATGCGAAGAGGTCGATGTTATCTCGCAAGAATTGTATTAGTAATTCTTTTAAATCTCCCTTTAGGATTGTGCCGATATTAGTTGTTTTTTCCGAGGTGTCCCCGATCTGAATCCTTTCTATCTCGCCCTCTGGCTGGGGACAAAGTTCTTCTCGTTGTTGAACTCCGCCTAGCTCGATTGTGTGAAATTCTTCTCCTTTGCCTCTGAGATTTAGGCTTTCGTTATAACAGCGACGTGCCATCTTCTAGTCTGCTTTTATCGTGGCTATCCCTTTTGGAGTTGGGAATTTCATACATAGGTGTGGGGTCGAGACTATTGCGCCGAGTTAGTTGAGTGTTGTCCGACCTATGAGAGCATTGTAAGCTGAACTTACATCGACTATGATGTAGTCTATTTTGAGAGTCCTGGATTGGTTTCCTTTTCCGAAGGTTGTATGTAGTGGTATGTATCCTAGTGGTCGTACCGGGGTATCTCCTAGCCCGAACAGATTGTTTGGATATGCCTTAAGTTCTTTTTCTTTTAAGCCGAGTTTATCAAAGGCTGTCTTGAATAAGATGTCGGCAGAACTCCCTTGGTCTATCAAGGTGCGGTGTAGGTTGGCGTTTGCTAATATGATGGTGATAACCATGGGATCGTCGTGTTCTGTGATGATTCCGGATGCGTCCTCCTTAGTGAATGTTATTGCTGGGATGTTGAAGGCTTCCTCCTCTCCCTCGACATGATATACTTCTTTGAGATATCTTTTGCGAGAGGTTTTGGAGATCCCACCTGCTGTAAATCCGCCATGTATCATGTGGACATGTCTTTCCGGTGTCCGAGGTGATCGTTCAATTCGGTCTGTATCTTCATCCCTTCGTCTCTTTCTTTGATCATCTTCTCAGGTGGCTAGGAATCGATCTAATTTTCCTTCTCTCACCAATTTTTCTATGATGTTTTTTAGGTCAAAGCATTCGTTTGTAGAGTGTCCTCGGACTCGATGGTATTCACAATATTCCTTTCGGTTTCCTCCTCCCCTTTTGCCTTTGAGTGGCCGTGCTGGGGGATTTTTTCTGTATGGCAGACTTCTTTGTATATCTCGACCAGGGATGCCCTGAGAGGGGTGTAGTTATGGTATTTTTTATTTTCTCCCCTTGTCGATCTTCTTTTCTTTTGGATTCCTTGTCTTTGTCTCGGTAGGAGGCCCCCGATTTTGAGGTTTCTCCTAACCGAGCATTTTCCTCCATGTTGATATACTTTTCTGCCCACTCCTGCACTTCGTCTAAGGAGGTCGGGTACTTTTTTGATATAGATTGGCTGAAAGGTCCCTCTCATAGGCCATTGATGAGTCCCATGATGGCGGCCTCCGTTGGTAAACTTTGTATGTCCATGCATGTTTTGTTGAATCTCTCCATGTAGCTGCGGAGGCTCTCCCGATCTCCTTGTTTGATCCCTAATAAACTAGGGACGTGCTTGGCTTTATCTTTCTGAATGGAGAATCTGGCTAGGAATTTTTTAGCTAAGTCATCAAAGCTTGAGATGGACTTCGGGGGTAGGTTGTCGAACCATCGGATCGTTGTCTTTTTGAGAGTTGTTGGAAAAGCCTTGCAGCGAATAGCATCTGGGGCGTCAATGAGGTACATTCTACTTCTGAAGTTGCTGAGGTGGTGGTTGGGGTCCGTGGTGCCATCATACAGGGTCATATCCGGGAGTTTGAAGTCTTTTGGAATTTTGGTTTTCATGATTTCCCTAGTGAACGGGTCTTGCTCTTTGCGTGAATTTTCCTCGAGATTAGCCCGGGGGGCTTTTGATTTGAGATCGGCTTCGAATTGCTGTAGTTTTTCTTCCAACTCCCGACGTCACCGCACTTCTCTTTGGAGATCTCTTCCAATTTCTCGTTGTTATTGGGTTTCTTTTTCCAGTTGTTTTAGGCGATCCAGGAGCGCTTCTATTGCCCCTGAATTTGGTAAGTCTTTGTCTTTGTTGGTTTCCGGAGTGTTTTGTAGCGTGACATCCGCGTTTTTGTGCGGTGTCCGATCCTCCAGGCCTGAATCATGGTCGTTGTCATGGTCGTCCGCCATGGTGATGGGATGACTTCCAGGTTCCCCGGCAACGGCGCCAATGTTCCGAGGGTTACCTGAAACTGGAGGTCGATCTCGGGTGAGATCTTCTGTACTGGTCGGTGCTAACGTGTCCGGCTGGTGGGAGACGGCTGGAGCTGTTGTGTCTGACTTGTTAGACTTGGTGGTGGTGCTGATTCCTTTGTCCCCAGAGGGTGGGGGTACCTGCAAGGGACTCCGATGCTTAAGTTAGCAAGGGTATTAAGCAGGTATTATGTAGAATCAGAGTATGAGATATACTTGGGTGCTCCAGTATATTTATAATGGTGAGATGTGACCTTTTGGATAAGATAAGTTGGTTATCTTATCTTATCTTTTATCTTTGAGTTGAGGTTAGCGTATCTTTCAACGGAACCACCTTTATCTCTATAGGCTTAGGCCGCCTTAGGATTTGGGTCGTGTTCCTCTGTTTGGGCCCTTCCTTGGGCTTTCGTGGGGACTTGACCGAGATCTTTAGGAAGAGGTCGGTTTGTCCTGACCTGAAGAGGTCGGTCGCTTTGTCTGTCGAATAACCCGGGTCGGTCATCTCGACCCAGGGTATGAACAGATTCCATCTTAGCATTTCTTAAAGAGATAGGGTTCATCCCAAATTAAATACTTAGCATCATTGATGAGTTTTCTTTTTTGATGTTTGTTGATCCCAGGGGGTAGGTCATCGGCTGCTTTAAAATTGGCAATATCTGCAAACCAAGGTGCTTTGTGAACCAACATTAGTTGTTCATCTGGAAAAAACTCATTTACACTTGTATCATGTGTATCATCCTTCTCACAAGGGATTCTGGATAGATGATTTGCTACTTTGTTCTCCACACCCTTTTTATCTCTAATCTCGATGTTGAATTTCTGCAATAATAAGATCCATCTGATTAGTCTTGGTTTTGATTCCTGTTTGGCAAATAGATATTTGAGTGCTGTGTGATCAGTGAAAACAATAACTTTGGAGCCAATGAGGTATGATCTAAATTTGTCAAATGCAAAAACTATTGCCAGCAACTCCTTTTTGGTGGTGGTATAATTTCGTTGAGTATCATTAAGGACCTTGCTGGCATAGTATATGACATGCACCAAATTTTCTTTTCTCTGTCCTAACACTGCCCCAACTGCGAAATCAGATGCATCACACATCAGTTCAAATGGTATATTCCAATCAGGTGGGGTGATGATAGGAGCTGAGGATAGCCTCTTTCTCAAGTTTTCAAATGCTAGCATGCACTTCTCATCAAAGATAAATGGTGTATCAGACATTAACAGATTGCTTAAGGGCTTGGCTATCTTTGAAAAATCTTTAATAAACCTTCTATAGAAGCCAGCATGCCCCAAAAAGCTCCGAATTGCCTTGACATCACTTGGTTGAGGTAACTTTTTAATTAGCTCTATCTTAGCTCTGTCTAACTCAATGCCTTAGTTAGAAACTTTATGGCCAAGGACTATTCCATCTGTCACCATGAAGTGACATTTTTCCCAATTCAAGACCAAGTTAGTCTCTTGACATCTTTTTAATACCAAGGCAAGGTGGTTTATACAATTAGGAAAGGAATCTCCGAATACTGAGAAGTCATCCATGAAAACTTCAATGAACTTCTCTATCATATCCGAGAAGATGGAAAGCATGCAGCGTTGAAAAGTTGCAGGTGCATTACATAGCACAAATGGCATGCGCCTGTAGGCAAACACTCTATATGGGAAGGTGAATGATGTTTTCTCTTGGTCTCTTGGATCAACCACTATTTGGTTATATCCTGAATAACCATCTAGAAAACAATAATATGCGTGTCCTGCAAGTCTTTCCAACATCTGATCCATGAAAGGAAGTGGGAAATAATCTTTTCTTGTGGCTTCATTGAGCTTTCTGTAGTCAATACACATCCTCCATCCTGTGACGGTTCTTGTAGGGATTAGCTCATTTCTTTCGTTGGGTACCACAGTGATTCCTCCTTTCTTGGGGACCACTTGAACTGGACTGACCCATGGGCTATCTGAAATTGGGTAAATTACTCCTCACTACCACAACTTCATGACTTCTTTCGGTACTACTTCCTTCATAGCTGGATTCAGCCTTCTTTGGGGCTGAATAGATGGTTTGGCATCCTCTTCCAAAAGTATCTTATGCATGCATATGGATGAACTGATTCCTTTCAAGTCAGCAAGTGTCCATCCAATGGCATCCTTATGTTCTTGTAAGACTTGAAGCAACTTTTCCTCTTGTTCTTGGCTAAGGGCTGAATTTATGATCACTGGATAACTTTTATTTTCTCCCAAGTATGCATACTTGAGAGTGGGTGGCAATGCCTTCAGCTCAAGTTTGGGTACTTCTTTTCTTTCATCCTTCCATTCTAGTGTGCCTTGAACATGCGTTTCAGCGACTGCAGCCTCTTCGCTTGATGCTAATTCTTCTTCTTCTGTTAACTCCTCAAGTTCTTCTTCAAGAGTTTCTTGCACCAAAGCCTCCACCGAGTCCAACCTCATACATTCTCCCACTGAGTTGTGTGGGTAACTCATGGCCTTAAACATATTGAATATCATTTTCTCCTCATGTAATCTAAGGACAAGTTCACCCTTTTGGACATCAATAATGGCTCCGGCAGTGGCCAAAAATGGCCTTCCCAGGATGATGGAAGTCTTAGCTCCTTCCTCCATGTCTAATACTATGAAATCTGCTGGAAAGATGAAGTCTCCCACCTTCACCAACAAGTCTTCTACTATTTCGTGGAAAAACTTGAATGATCTGTCTGCTAGTTGCAGGGCCATTCTTGTTGGTTTGGCTTCCTCAATCCTCATTTTTTTCATCATTGCTAAGGACATCAGATTTATGCTGGCTCCTAGAACACATAAAGTCTTTTCCACTGTGATTTCCCCTATGATACAAGGGATTTTGAAGCTCCCAGGATCCTTCAATTTCTGGGGCAATTTGTACTGAATGATGGCATTACATTCTTCGGTGAGTACCACAATCTCATTGTTCTTCCAGCTTCTCTTCTTGGTCATCAATTCCTTTAAGAACGTGGCGTAGAGTGGTATTTGCTCTATTGCTTCAGCAAAGGGTATGTTGATTTGTAGTATCTTGAAGATTTCCAAGAATCTTGAGAATTGGTTATCCTCTCCCTTCCTCTTTAACTGCAGCTGCTGGGGGTATGGAGATTTTAAAAGGCATGGTTTGAGCGCCTCTCCTTCTTAATGTGACTTAGGGGTGGAGATTCGAGTTCCCTCTTGTCCATTGTCTTCTTTGATGTGCGGAAAACGATCCAACACAGAACTCACCGGCAAGTGTACCGGGTCGCATCAAGTAATAAAAACTCACGGGAGTGAGGTCGATCCCACAGGGATTGAAGGATTGAGCAATTTTAGTTTAGTGGTTGATTTAGTCAAGCGAATCAAATATTGGTTGAGTGGTTTATCTTTAATAGAAGCTAAATTGCTTGGAATGTAAGGGGAGAGGGGAGAATTGCAGTAAATTAAAGAACAGGAAAGTAAAAGATGCTGAATCTTAAAGGACAAGAAATTAAATGACTGAAACTTAAAGTGCAAGAAATGTAAATTGCAGTAACTTAAAGTGCAAGAAATATAAATTGCTTGAATGGAAAAGGGGAGTTGAGGATTGGGAATTCAGAATTTCAGCAAGGGAAAGTAAACTGCAGCAATTAATAAAGCAGAAGATGACTTGGAAGTAACTAAAATTCAAACAGGAAATGAAATTAAATTGCAGCAGGGTTCACAGAAGAACCAAAAAGGAAAATGGGATCTCAGGACTCAAGAGACTAGAAAGCAAAATCTAGATCTCAATTGCCTTCCCAGATCCAAGTTCACAAAGCAATTAACAAGAAATTGAAGAAGAAGCAGTAAAGGAATTTAAATTGAACTCAATTATGCAGAAGAGGAATTAAAGAGATTTTGAATGGAGATTGAGACAGAATTTCCTCAATTCTTCATACCTAAAACTCAAAACAAGAAAAGTAAAAATTGCCCAAGCAAGAACGAGGAAGAAGAGAGATCAATTCTCCTCCCTAATTCTCTGAAATCTCAAAAGTTCCAAAAATAAAGATTCAAAGCTCCAAAGAAAGATCAAAATTCAAAAGTAAAGGAAAAAGGTCCTCATTACATCAAACTATCTCCTATTTATACACTTTCTATTCTTGGATTTTGGAATTTGGATGGGCTTTTGATTTGGTGAAGAAATGAATTAAATTAGATTTTTAATCCAATTTTTAGCCCAAAACAATGTGCTTCCAGGAGGCTGCCCTGCTCTTGTGGAGGGCAGGGCAGAAAATTGTGCATCTGGCCCATGGTGCGTGCGTGTGGTGCGTTGGTGTGTGCAGGATGCTGCCCTGCCCTCGCGGAGGGCAGGGCAGAACTTTTTGGTGCACCAGAATGGTGCCCGTGCGCGCTGCTGGTGCTGCCGAGTGATGCTTGTGCGTTCCCTTGGTGCGCCAGAATGGTGTGTTGGCCGTGCACCACAAGATGCTGCCATGCCCTTGTGGAGGGCAGGGCAATGTTTCCAAGTTGAAGCTCCGTGTTCGATCCTTGAGTGACGCGCACACTATTCTTTTTTTCTTGGTTTTCTTGGCACCACACTAAGGCCTAGTTTCTTGTTTCCTCATGGTGCCGTGTTCGATTCTAGTGGCAAGCATTAGTGAGCTTTTTCTTTGAATTTCTTCCTTTGGTGAGCCCGATATTGCCCTTGAGGAGGGCAGGGCAGTGTTTTTGTCTCCCTTGTTCCATGGCACCAATTTGTGCTCTGCCCTTGTCGTGGGCAGGGCAGGGTTGCCTCTCAAGGCTTGCTTGCTCATGTTGCCCTCCTAGAGGGCAGTGTGCCCTTGTGGAGGGCAATGCTTGCTCCCTCCTTTATGCGCCACACCTTTTTCTCCTTGGGCCACGCTTTCTTAAGCCACGCTTTCTCTTTTCTTCTTTTCTTCACCTATAATAAACCAAAACAACTACTCAAAGTATCACTAAATTCACAAGGCTTATAAATCAATTAAAATTCAATTAAAATTAGCTTAAACCTCATGAGTTAGCATCAATTTAATGGTAGTTGCTTGATCTGAAGAAGTTATGCATTTTCACTCCAAATCACTTGCTTAGGATGCAAGAAAGTGCATAAAGACTAATAAAACAAGTGAAATTAGCTTGAAAAATGGGTATATGATGACTTGTCATCACAACACCAAACTTAAATCTTGCTTGTCCCCAAGCAAGCATCAAAACTAAGAGAAAATGAAATGAACAAGAAAAGAACACACATCCTTATTAGGCATATAGCAGAACTTGATTTATGGAGTCTTTATGCAGACAATGATAACTCAATTATTGTTGCTGTTACATAGTATACATCTTTCCTCAAAGACTTGATAAACTTGCTGTTATAAGACTTACTTTTTAATTACTCCCTTGCTAACTTTTCTTTCTTATTAGTTTGGTGTCTAATGTTGCAGTAGTAGCCTTTGGCTTTATTTTTTTTCTTTTCTTTTACTCAACATCTTTCCACCACAGACACATGGCTTACTATTTCTTCCTAGGATCATTGATGCCCAGCATCTCTTTGGATAACTAAATGTTCTGTATCTAAGTTGCTCTTTATTGTGGACTTTCAATTGGCCATCCCAAATCAGTTGATCTAAGTGACCGGGTTTTAAAATACCCCTTAGAATTTACTTATCCAAGCATATCTTAGTACAAGAACACCACAGGCATATGTCCTAGGGTCCAAGCTATTGGTGTCCAACCTTTATTCTTTGTTTTTCTTGCCACTTTGGCTTTTTCTTCTTACTTTTCTTTCTGTTATTGTTCCCAAGGGCTTTTTCTTTTATTGAAAAGAATCTTTATAACAGCAAGCTAACTCACACTTAAATGAAAATGATATTATGCAGCAATTATTTCATGAGTTATGCATTTAATCAAACACATATACCACCATTAACTTCCATTCTTACTTATGCAACATTGGATATTTCACTTTTCAATTCAAACAATTCTCTTTTATTCAAGCATGTGGGAAACAAAACAAAATTTAGCTAAGTGATGGATAACAAGCATTATGCAGATTTAACATTCTTAACAAACAATTTCACCTGCAACTAGATAAACACTTTAGCAAGGCATACAATGGTTTCCAGATTCAAAACACTTCACAGCAGCAAGGATTAAGTTTAGATACAACCTTTGAAGTTGCAGCCCTTTGATTCTTCCTTCTGTTGTGTTCTCTTTGAGTTAAGATGCATAATATCTTCAATTGTTGACTCATGTCCTGCATAATTCTCAAAAGTTGCTTGCTTCTCAAGCCCTTAAGTGCATGGTTAGTATGCATAAATTGAGTGTGGCTCTTGGATTTGTTTTGGTGTGGGAACACCAAACTTAATTATTTGCCGCAGCCTCTGATGCAACAAATCAACCATATGTGAAACCTTGTGTCCTTGCTAAAGGTTATGGAATTAAAGCTAAAAAGCAGTTAAATAGTTGAATAATTTGTCTGATTGCTTGGAGCTAGCATTGTGCAAGAAGTGAGAATGTTCTTTTAAATGAGATTTTGGTGGAACACCAAACTTAGAATCCTTCATTCTCCCTTAAATTGTTTTGGTGTGCAACACCAAACTTAGCTTCTTGCAATACAGACCAATTATTCAACCTTTTTATTGAAATAGCTATGAAAAGAAACTACATCAGGTTGGGTTGCCTCCCAACAAGTGTAACATCCCTCATTTTTGAAAAATCTAAATATAAATAAATTGTGATTTTACCTTATTGAGTTTAAACTTTATAATTTTAGAAATTATTTTAACTAATTAAATAGATTCGGTGATAGTTTATTTTGAATTAATTAATATTCTTAAGTAATTTTATTATAATGGAATATTTTGTATAATTTTAGTAATTGAAAAATAAAAAAGAATTGTATAATTTAATTCAAGTAACTTTTATTCTGAAAGGGTTACGATTTATTTTATTAATTTGATATCTTATTTTATAAATTAATCAATTAAGAATAATTAAATTAGTTTTATTAATATTTGGAGTTAATTAATATTTTGTGTAAGTTTTTATAATTGGTTTATATAATTTCAAATTAGAATTCAGTAATGAAAGTGTTATATAATTAAATTTAAGAAATTTTTATTATGAATGAATTATGGTTTATTCTATTAGTTTGAGCTTTTAGAGATTAATTTATTAGAAATGATTAAATTGATTTTTATAAATACTTAAAGTTTAAGTAATTTTATTATAATTAGATATTTTATAAATAGAAATTAAAGTTTCGGTGATAGAAAAATAATAAAAGGTTATATCACTTAATTTGAATAATTGGTATTGAGTTTAAACTATATTTTATAAATATGTGATTAATATACTTATTTTATAATTTAAACTAGAAATAATTAATTGAACTTAGCAATATATTGATAAATAATGTTCTTAAATATTTTAAGAGAGTATATTTAATTTTAAAATTACTCTACTCTTCAATTTTATCAAAATATCTATTCATATCTATTCTTATTTCTTTATAAAATCCTAATTTCACTAAATTCCTAATTGATACCCTAATTTCACAAATAAACACAAACACAGAAAGGAAAGAAAGGGAACAGGGGGAGCTCGAGGGGGGAAACGGAGAACAGGGAGAGAGTGTGATGGAACAGAGTAAGAAGAGAGGAAGGAGGATCGCTATTGTCTCCGGTAGGTTGCTACTGACGTCGAACAGAACAGGGGAGAGGAGCGCGAATTGGAAGAGGAAAGGGGGCTCTGTTATGGGCTCGTTGCCAGGAAAAGAAGAGGCGATGTTGGTGGGGATCGCCGCTGGTGTCGTCGCCGTGACTGGGGTTCGTGGTCGCTACTGCTGTTGGTGACGGACTAGATCGCGTCCTAGCTGCCGGAGCCGCCATCACCGTGGCTTTGTTACTTTGGGTCAACCATGTCTCTGCCTTTGATGTACCTTGTCGTGCCATATCCGTTGGAGCTGCCATGGTTGGAGCTTGCTATCAGAGAAAACAATTTGCTGCCACCATCTTTCAATCTGGCCAGCATCATCCTCTTTGTTCCAGTCCCAATGCCAATTTTCTGTTTCTTAAACCTGTAACCTTTTCTTCCTTACTCTTCTATCATTTTGTTCATCCGTTATACTCTGTCCTAATTATAGTAGCATATGACTTTGTTCTAGTTGTCAATTTATCTCCTGAGAAATCACAATTGGTGTTGAGGTCGTTGATGTTGCTGCTGTTATGCTGTAGCTAGCTGCAAGAGTTTTACTGCTGCAGGTTAGAAATTGATGGTTGCTGCATCCCAAAATTCTGTGGATTTCGATAAATCGAGGTAGGGGGTTTAATTAAATGGTTTTAATTTTAGAATGCCCGCAAGGTTTATTGAGTAATCTGCAAATAGTCTTAATTGTTGCGAGTGATTAATTGATGATATGAATGCTAAATTGTGTTTGTGAAGTGTAATTGGAATTATTGATAGTGATATTGATTGGTTGTGTGGTTGTTGAATTGTGGCTGTGAATTTATTGAAATTGAGGATTTTGTGGAATTGATTGATCATGGGTGGAATATGAAATGTTGAAGAGTGATTGATGAAAATTCTGAATTTTGATGGATTTTGTTGGAATTGTTGCTGTTGAGCTGGTTTTATGAATATTCTATCGGTGATGGATTTAGTTGATGATTGACTGGAATTGGGTTTAGAGAATGTTTAAAGGATTGAATTTGAGATGTTGAATTGCTTGCTGAGCAAGCTGAGCTTTGAAATTAAACGGCAACTTTGAAAGTGAATCGGTGACTCTATAGTGACTGAAATGATAAGAATTTAAGTGTTAAGTAAATTATATTAAGCATAATTGTGAAAACTCAATTTTTAAGGTTTCATATCAACTAGAGAATTTAGTTATGATTTTTCAAAGTTGAACTCTAAAATCTGATTTTCTACACAATTTTAAACGAAATCAGAAAACTTTGAAAAGCTATAACTACTTATGTAATGATCGGAATTGCATGAGACCAAGCCTGGGTTAAACTTGGGGATACAAGGAACTAAACTGGTAAATTTGAGACTTTTTCATTAAGTTTATGATTTATGGTGAATTTTTGAATTGGGAATGTCAAATCTGGTTTTTCTGCAGAACATTTAACACAGCAGCAACTTGATTCCTTTAATAGAAATTCTGCACTTTGAATTTTGAAATGGAACCAATTTTAAATGAAACTTTGGTCCTAATACTTTAATTTCATAAAAATTTAGAATTGTTAGAGTTGTGGTTTTAAAGATTTGGATTTTCAAAGAAAGATGTATTATGCAGTAAAAGTCAAGCTTTGTTTTCTAAGTCAGTAACTTTGAGGTTTTATAATTTTTAAATCTGGAATGATATTGAGATGCGACCAATTGGAAGTGAAAACTAAGTATGTTTAGCATATGTGACTTAAATTTCAGGGCTATCCATGTTTTAATGAGTAAGTTATGGGACTTGGAAGAAGATAAGTTCATTAACTTTTAAAGCAGAATTCTGCAGGAAATTAGTCAACTTCTAGGTTATATAACTTCTTCATTAAAAATGATATTGACCTGAAACCAATTGGAAAAGAAACTTGAATGAGTGAAGTTGAACTGTATTAATTTTCAAAGTCATTGGATTTAACTTGGATTTTATATTGAATTTTGAATATCACATGCTGCTGCTGTTTTTCTGGTTTTACGCACTGCGGAGCAGTCTCGGTTTTTCCTTTATTTCTAAGGCTAGAGAAACCAGAAAATTATGATCTTTGGTTTGTTAGAAAGCTTATTTCAAGACGAACGCCTGGACATAAAGTTTGTGCAATTCCGAGTTCATTTGCTATATTAAAAACAGAAAAAAAGATAGGGTGTTGAGAATGCTTGAGTGGGAGTTATGAGTTCATAAAACTAAAGAACCTTAGCATTATATGGCTGATTCAATATTGGAATTTGCTTGTTTCTGAATTGAATTGATATTGGAAAGGTTGAAAAGAGTTTGGTAAATTGTTTGGTTGGGACCTGTAAGGGTGGCTAAGTCCTATTTTTAAAAGGAGATTATGTCCGAATTTTTATAAAAGTATAAGGAATTAATCAGAATCAATATTTAAGGTTTATTTAATGATAATAACTTCAATGATTCTTTTAAGAAAAGATTAGTTGGCATATGAGATTGTTGGCAAGAGCGTGGGTCTTGTCCCGCTTGCGTGTTTGCAATTATGAAAGAAAAAGGAAAGAGTAATGTACTTATTGTATGATTATCTGTTGCTTGAAGCAACCCAAGAGATGTTTGTTTGTTGCTTGAGGCAACCCAAGAGATATTATATATATATTTGTTGCTTAATGCAACCCAAGAGATATTATATATATATTTGTTGCTTAATGCAACCCAAGAGATATTATTTATTTATTTGTTGCTTAATGCAACCCAAGAGATATTGTGTATTTATCTGTTGCCCTGAGGCAACCCAAGAGTAATTTTCCGTTCCCAAGAGTATATTTCCTGCGAGTAGAAAGCAGAGGCTGTCTCAATAGAGCTGCTAATAATTATATGCGCATTTATTTGAACGGAAAATCGTATCCGGGAAATCGTGAACTCGTGACCGGATAAATGTCGGGAATGCAGGTGCTAACCGACACATGAGCTCATGGCCTGCACTAGGACTAGACATTCATCATATGCATCTATGTGACATTGTTTGGGTGTGTATATTGTAATTGGTTTGCCTAAGTGAATAATTCTGTTTAACTGCTAATTGCTATACTTGATGTAATTGCTCTTGATTGTGTTTGAACCTCATTACTTGTGGTTGTAACTGATTGACTGGATTGTGGTGAATTGGATGTTGATTGAATTGCTTAGGCCTGAGGCCGTGATTGGTTTGTGTTTGAGGTTTAGTAAAGTATGAAAGATTAAGCTGGTTCAGCATAGACTTAATCAACCTATGCTTGGAACAAATTAGTCATTCATACAGTCTAGGAAACTTTTAAGAGTGTTATAAAGAAAATATGGGTCTGGCATTTTGAATAATTAACTAATACTTTTAAAGAAGGTTAATTTTCTTTTAGATGTCTCTGAATGAATTTAACTCTTTGCGCTTTATTCTTTACTTTCACGGCATTCTCGACCTCTACTGAGAACATGTGGTTTGGTTCTCACCCCCAAATTTTCCACCCTTTCAGTGACACAGGTTTGAAGACGCAATTTGAAGCTGCAAGCGATTAGTAGGCTTTCTTTATGGTTTTAATTGCTTTCATAGAGTCCGCTCGCTCTTCTCCTTTGAAGATTTATTTTATCAGAGGGGTAGGTATTGCATTTGGGTTTATATGACTTCCTATGTATAAGAATTACTATTAATAATACTTATATGATTGTATTATTATTTGCAATGCTTATCTTTGATACATGTCTTGAACGAATAAAAACAAAATTTTCCGGAATTTTCTTAAAACTAAAACGCGAACTCGATATAAAGGCTCAGTAATTAAGTAGTTAATATTAGAAAAGGTCACGTAACGTTCTTTCTAGTAGAAATACCCTGACTTAAGCAAGGTATTTTGCTGGAAGGGATGTTACAATATGGTATCAGAGCAGTCCTTCCTGTAGAGCCTTGGGAGTGGATTGACTATGCTTCATTGCATACTCTGAGTGTCTGTCATGCTTTCTAACTTGTTCTGATGACAAGAGTTTGTGTTTTATATGCATGACTGTCTGATGAATAACGCTATTAGTTTACCATTGCATACCTCATGGTATCAAGTTTGGCCAACTTAATACTAATGATTTATGTATATGAAAATACTAATGGGTTATCATAGACGAAATAGAAGTGATAGGTTAATGCGAATCACGAGATTTTGGGGACGTTAGAAACTAAATTTTAGAAATTAGTTCTGTTTTACCGTATGCTCTCTATTCGTGCTTAGTGTTATCTCTTTCTCTACTATTTGTATTGGAATTTCTAGTTTCTGATCTCTTTCTTGCTAATCTTGTATTATCATTCGTGCATGTCCTTGCTTGACTCTGTATTTGGTTGTTGTTTGAATCTTTTGAAACATTTATTCTCACTTTACAAATTCTATGCTCCGTGTCCTGAACTTGGATTCATTTCAGTGTAACATACCATTTCTTGTAATTTCCTTTCTGAGTATTTATTTCAGATTTTCTTTGAGAAAAATTTCAATTCAAATCTTTTCTTACTTGATGGTATCCACAACCCTTGCTTAAATTTTGATGGGATTGTTTTAATTCAGTCTAGCCTTTCTTACATAAACTCTGAAGCATCTTTATGAAGTTTAATTCTGTTTAATTGTGATATACCACTTATCTTTTATTGATTTATAGAAAATTTTATTTCAGAATTCATTCTTTAAATAGAAGCTGATTTTCTGCCAACTTTACTATAATTCTATAGCTGTGAACTTAAGTATCTTCCAAGCTTTAGTTTACAAACCATGCATGATTTGTTTTGATTTGAAAATTAAATCGATATAACATTATTTATACTAAGTTTAGTACATTGAAAAATGTTGGATTTATATATGTTCTTTTGAAAAAGATAAACTAATTCCCTCTATTTCAAATTGAAGTTGTTCAAAATTGTTGTACTATTTTTCCTATGATGTTCATATTGAAACTGTTCGATTCAAAATTTCTTCCTAAGCCTTGAATTAATTCCCTTTATGCTCCATTTCATTACTTATATATATATATCCTTGTTTGTTGATGATTTCACGTATTCCTTCAAATCCTGGCGAAATACCATCTTGTTCAACTGAGAACTTGAGTATTCTTCCAATTTCTCACATAAACCTTTCATGCCGTTTGTCTTTCTCTTCTCATGTTTCGTATTCCTTATATGCGCTAGTTCTTAGGGACACGATTTGTGCATACGGAAAGTGAATCTGGTTAGTCTATGAAGTTATAAGGAGTTATGGAGTTTTGAGGCGACGAGAAGAAGTGATCATGCTTTGTTAAAAGCTGTGAACGAATATGTGCCTATTTGATTTTGGATTTTAAAAATTTTCTTATGTTAAGTTATTTTATCAACTCTAGCATTACGTAGTATATTTTCTTCTATGTTTATGTGATATGATTTCCTTGGAGCCTTTAAAATATTTAAAAGGGGATGTGAATATAAATCTTTTCTTCATTTTATATCAATTTTCGAGGGCGAAAATTTTTGTAAGTTGGATAGAATGTAACATCCCTCATTTTTGAAAAATCTAAATATAAATAAATTGTGATTTTACCTTATTGAGTTTAAACTTTATAATTTTAGAAATTATTTTAACTAATTAAATAGATTCGGAGATAGTTTATTTTGAATTAATTAATATTCTTAAGTAATTTTATTATAATGGAATATTTTGTATAATTTTAGTAATTGAAAAATAAGAAAGAATTGTATAATTTAATTCAAGTAACTTTTATTCTGAAAGGGTTACGATTTATTTTATTAATTTGATATCTTATTTTATAAATTAATCAATTAAGAATAATTAAATTAGTTTTATTAATATTTGGAGTTAATTAATATTTTGTGTAAGTTTTTATAATTGGTTTATATAATTTCAAATTAGAATTCAGTAATGAAAGTGTTATATAATTAAATTTAAGAAATTTTTATTATGAATGAATTATGGTTTATTCTATTAGTTTGAGCTTTTAGAGATTAATTTATTAGAAATGATTAAATTGATTTTTATAAATACTTAAAGTTTAAGTAATTTTATTATAATTAGATATTTTGTAAATAGAAATTAAAGTTTCGGTGATAGAAAAATAATAAAAGGTTATATCACTTAATTTGAATAATTGGTATTGAGTTTAAACTATATTTTATAAATATGTGATTAATATACTTATTTTATAATTTAAACTTGAAATAATTAATTGAACTTAGCAATATATTGATAAATAATGTTTTTAAATATTTTAAGAGAGTATATTTGATTTTAAAATTACTCTACTCTTCAATTTTATCAAAATATCTATTCATATCTATCCTTATTTCTTTATAAAATCCTAATTTCACTAAATTCCTAATTGATACCCTAATTTCACAAATAAACACAAACACAGAAAGGAAAGAAAGGGAACAGGGGGAGCTCGAGGGGGGAAACGGAGAACAGGGAGAGAGTGTGATGGAACAGAGTAAGAAGAGAGGAAGGAGGATCGCTATTGTCTCCGGTAGGTTGCTACTGACGTCGAACAGAACAGGGGAGAGGAGCGCGAATTGGAAGAGGAAAGGGGGCTCTGTTATGGGCTCGTTGCCAGGAAAAGAAGAGGCGATGTTGGTGGGGATCGCCGCTGGTGTCGTCGCCGTGACTGGGGTTCGTGGTCG
This sequence comes from Arachis hypogaea, assembly GCF_003086295.3. NCBI lineage: Eukaryota > Viridiplantae > Streptophyta > Magnoliopsida > Fabales > Fabaceae > Arachis > Arachis hypogaea. Next base: position 68,015,695 of record NC_092038.1, on the reverse strand, counting down.
CTACTGCTGTTGGTGACGGACTAGATCGCGTCCTAGCTGCCGGAGCCGCCATCACCGTGGCTTTGTTACTTTGGGTCAACCATGTCTCTGCCTTTGATGTACCTTGTCGTGCCATATCCGTTGGAGCTGCCATGGTTGGAGCTTGCTATCAGAGAAAACAATTTGCTGCCACCATCTTTCAATCTGGCCAGCATCATCCTCTTTGTTCCAGTCCCAATGCCAATTTTCTGTTTCTTAAACCTGTAACCTTTTCTTCCTTACTCTTCTATCATTTTGTTCATCCGTTATACTCTGTCCTAATTATAGTAGCATATGACTTTGTTCTAGTTGTCAATTTATCTCCTGAGAAATCACAATTGGTGTTGAGGTCGTTGATGTTGCTGCTGTTATGCTGTAGCTAGCTGCAAGAGTTTTACTGCTGCAGGTTAGAAATTGATGGTTGCTGCATCCCAAAATTCTGTGGATTTCGATAAATCGAGGTAGGGGGTTTAATTAAATGGTTTTAATTTTAGAATGCCTGCAAGGTTTATTGAGTAATCTGCAAATAGTCTTAATTGTTGCGAGTGATTAATTGATGATATGAATGCTAAATTGTGTTTGTGAAGTGTAATTGGAATTATTGATAGTGATATTGATTGGGTGTGTGGTTGTTGAATTGTGGCTGTGAATTTATTGAAATTGAGGATTTTGTGGAATTGATTGATCATGGGTGGAATATGAAATGTTGAAGAGTGATTGATGAAAATTCTGAATTTTGATGGATTATGTTGGAATTGTTGCTGTTGAGCTGGTTTTATGAATATTCTATCGGTGATGGATTTAGTTGATGATTGACTGGAATTGGGTTTAGAGAATGTTTAAAGGATTGAATTTGAGATGTTGAATTGCTTGCTGAGCAAGCTGAGCTTTGAAATTAAACGGCAACTTTGAAAGTGAATCGGTGACTCTATAGTGACTGAAATGATAAGAATTTAAGTGTTAAGTAAATTATATTAAGCATAATTGTGAAAACTCAATTTTTAAGGTTTCATATCAACTAGAGAATTTAGTTATGATTTTTCAAAGTTGAACTCTAAAATCTGATTTTCTACACAATTTTAAACGAAATCAGAAAACTTTGAAAAGCTATAACTACTTATGTAATGATCGGAATTGCATGAGACCAAGCCTGGGTTAAACTTGGGGATACAAGGAACTAAACTGGTAAATTTGAGACTTTTTCATTAAGTTTATGATTTATGGTGAATTTTTGAATTGGGAATGTCAAATCTGGTTTTTCTGCAGAACATTTAACACAGCAGCAACTTGATTCCTTTAATAGAAATTCTGCACTTTGAATTTTGAAATGGAACCAATTTTAAATGAAACTTTGGTCCTAATACTTTAATTTCATAAAAATTTAGAATTGTTAGAGTTGTGGTTTTAAAGATTTGGATTTTCAAAGAAAGATGTATTATGCAGTAAAAGTCAAGCTTTGTTTTCTAAGTCAGTAACTTTGAGGTTTTATAATTTTTAAATCTGGAATGATATTGAGATGCGACCAATTGGAAGTGAAAACTAAGTATGTTTAGCATATGTGACTTAAATTTCAGGGCTATCCATGTTTTAATGAGTAAGTTATGGGACTTGGAAGAAGATAAGTTCATTAACTTTTAAAGCAGAATTCTGCAGGAAATTAGTCAACTTCTAGGTTATATAACTTCTTCATTAAAAATGATATTGACCTGAAACCAATTGGAAAAGAAACTTGAATGAGTGAAGTTGAACTGTATTAATTTTCAAAGTCATTGGATTTAACTTGGATTTTATATTGAATTTTGAATATCACATGCTGCTGCTGTTTTTCTGGTTTTACGCACTGCGGAGCAGTCTCGGTTTTTCCTTTATTTCTAAGGCTAGAGAAACCAGAAAATTATGATCTTTGGTTTGTTAGAAAGCTTATTTCAAGACGAACGCCTGGACATAAAGTTTGTGCAATTCCGAGTTCATTTGCTATATTAAAAACAGAAAAAAAGATAGGGTGTTGAGAATGCTTGAGTGGGAGTTATGAGTTCATAAAACTAAAGAACCTTAGCATTATATGGCTGATTCAATATTGGAATTTGCTTGTTTCTGAATTGAATTGATATTGGAAAGGTTGAAAAGAGTTTGGTAAATTGTTTGGTTGGGACCCGTAAGGGTGGCTAAGTCCTATTTTTAAAAGGAGATTATGTCCGAATTTTTATAAAAGTATAAGGAATTAATCAGAATCAATATTTAAGGTTTATTTAATGATAATAACTTCAATGATTCTTTTAAGAAAAGATTATTTGGCATATGAGATTGTTGGCAAGGGCGTGGGTCTTGTCCCGCTTGCGTGTTTGCAATTATGAAAGAAAAAAGAAAGAGTAATGTACTTATTGTATGATTATCTGTTGCTTGAAGCAACCCAAGAGATGTTTGTTTGTTGCTTAAAGCAACCCAAGAGATGTCTGTTTGTTGCTTGAGGCAACCCAAGAGATATTGTTTGCTTATTGGTTGCTTAATGCAACCCAAGAGATATTATATATATATTTGTTGCTTAATGCAACCCAAGAGATATTATTTATTTATTTGTTGCTTAATGCAACCCAAGAGATATTGTGTATTTATCTGTTGCCCTGAGGCAACCCAAGAGTAATTTTCCGTTCCCAAGAGTATATTTCCTGCGAGTAGAAAGCAGAGGCTGTCTCAATAGAGCTGCTAATAATTATATGCGCATTTATTTGAACAGAAAATCGTATCCGGGAAATCGTGACCGGATAAATGTTGGGAATGCAGGTGCTAACCGACACATGAGCTCATGGCCTGCACTAGCACTAGACATTCATCATATGCATCTATGTGACATTGTTTGGGTGTGTATATTGTAATTGGTTTGCCTAAGTGAATAATTCTGTTTAACTGCTAATTGCTATACTTGATGTAATTGCTCTTGATTGTGTTTGAACCTCATTACTTGTGGTTGTAACTGATTGACTGGATTGTGGTGAATTGGATGTTGATTGAATTGCTTAGGCCTGAGGCCGTGATTGGTTTGTGTTTGAGGTTTAGTAAAGTATGAAAGATTAAGCTGGTTCAGCATAGACTTAATGAACCTATGCTTGGAACAAATTAGTCATTCATACAGTCTAGGAAACTTTTAAGAGTGTTATAAAGAAAATATGGGTCTGGCATTTTGAATAATTAACTAATACTTTTAAAGAAGGTTAATTTTCTTTTAGATGTCTCCGAATGAATTTAACTATTTGCACTTTATTCTTTACTTTCACGGCATTCTCGACCTCTACTGAGAACATGTGGTTTGGTTCTCACCCCCAAATTTTCCACCCTTTCAGTGACACAGGTTTGAAGACGCAATTTGAAGCTGCAAGCGATTAGTAGGCTTTCTTTATGGTTTTAATTGCTTTCATAGAGTCCGCTCGCTCTTCTCCTTTGAAGATTTATTTTATCAGAGGGGTAGGTATTGCATTTGGGTTTATATGACTTCCTATGTATAAGAATTACTATTAATAATACTTATATGATTGTATTATTATTTGCAATGCTTATCTTTGATACATGTCTTGAACGAATAAAAACACAATTTTCCGGAATTTTCTTAAAACTAAAACGCGAACTCGATATAAAGGCTCAGTAATTAAGTAGTGAATATTAGAAAAGGTCACGTAACGTTCTTTCTAGTAGAAATACCTGGTTGGGCGTTTAACGCCCAAAAGGGTAGAGTTTTGGGCGTTAAACGCCAGAATGTGCACCATTCTGGGCGTTTAACGCCAGGATGGCACAAGAGGGAAGATTCTGTTTTCAATGCAATTTTTTTTCAGATTTTCAAAGTTTTTCAAAATCAAATCTTTTTTTTCAATCAAATCTTTTTCAAAATCAATTTCTTTCTTTTTTAAAAAAATACTTGCTATCAATTAATGATTTGATTCAACATTTCAAGTATTTTGCCTTTTCTGTTGAGAAAGGTTTAATATTTGAATCATATCTTTTCTTGATAGCCAAGTCATTAATTTTCAAAATCAAATCTTCTTAAAATGTTTTTCAAATCATATCTTCTCAATCACATCTTCTTAAAACCAATCATATCTTCTTAACCACATCTTTTTCAAAATAACTTTCAATCAAATCTTTTTGATTTCTAATTTCAAAATCTTTTTCAAAAATCACTTTACTTTTTTCCCACTTTTATTTTTGAAAATCAATTAGTGTTTTTTCAAAATGTTTTCAAAATCTTTGACTTAATTTTCGAAAATTACTTCTCTTCTTCTCACATCCTTCTATTTATGGACTAACACTATTCCTTAATGCAAAATTCGAACTCCATCTTCTTTGATAATTTCGAATTTTCTACTTCTGTCTTCTATCCTTCTTTTCCTCTGACACCTAAAGGAATCTCTATACTGCGACATAGAGGATTCCACATTTTCTTGTTCTCTTCTCTTTCATATGAGCAGAAACAAAGACAAAAGCATTCTTGTTGAGGCTGATCCTGAACCTGAAAGGACCTTGAAGCGAAAGCTAAGAGAAGCTAAGGCACAACTCTCTGTAGAGGACCTAACTGAATTCTTCAAAGTAGAAGAGCACATGGCAGCCGAAAACAACAACAATGCCAACAATGCAAGGAAGGTGCTGGGTGACTTTACTGCACCTACTCCCGACTTCTATGGGAGAAGCATCTCTATCCCTGCCATTGGAGCAAATAACTTTGAGCTTAAGCCTCAATTAGTTTCTCTAATGCAACAGAATTGCAAGTTCCATGGACTTCCATTGGAAGATCCTCATCAGTTTTTAACTGAATTCTTGCAAATCTGTGACACTGTCAAGACTAATGGGGTTGACCCTGAGGTCTACAGACTTGTGCTATTCCCTTTTGCTGTAAGAGACAGAGCTAGAACATGGTTGGACTCACAAACCTAAAGAAAGCCTGGACTCTTGGGAAAAGCTAGTCAATGCCTTCTTGGCAAAGTTCTTTCCACCTCAAAAATTGAGTAAGCTTAGAGTGGAAGTCCAAACCTTCAGACAGAAGGAAGGAGAATCCCTCTATGAAGCTTGGGAAAGATACAAACAATTAATCAGAAAGTGTCCTACTGATATGCTTTCTGAATGGAGCATCATAGGTATTTTCTATGATGGTCTCTCTGAACTATCCAAAATGTCTTTGGATAGCTCTGCTGGAGGCTCTCTTCATCTGAAGAAGACGCCTACAGAAGCTCAAGAGCTGATTGAAATGGTTGCAAATAACCAATTCATGTACACTTCTGAAAGGAATCCTGTGAACAATGGGACTAGTCAGAAGAAAGGAGTTCTTGAGATTGACACTCTGAATGCCATATTGGCTCAGAACAAAATATTGACTTAACAAGTCAATATGATTTCTCAAAGTCTGTCTGGAATACAAAATGCACCAAGCAGTACTAAGGAAGCTTCATCTGAGGAAGAAGCTTATGATCCTGAGAACCCTTCAATGGAAGAGGTGAATTACATGGGAGAACCCTATGGAAACACCTATAATCCTTCATGGAGAAATCATCCAAATTTTTCATGGAAGGATCAACAGAGACCTCAACAAGGTTTCAACAATAATAATGGTGGAAGAAACAGGTTTAGCAATAGCAAACCTTTTCCATCATCTTCTCAGCAACAGACAGAGAGTTTTAAGCAGAATAACTCTGACTTAGCAACCATGGTCTCTGATCTAATCAAAACCACTCAAAGTTTCATGACTGAAACAAGGTCCTCCATTAGAAAATTGGAGGCACAAGTGGGTCAGCTGAGCAAGAGATTACTGAACTCCCTCCTAGCACTCTTCCAAGCAATACAGAAGAAAATCCAAAAGGAGAGTGCAAGGCCATCAACATGGCCGAATTTGGAGAGGAAAGAGAGGCAGTGAACGCCACTGAGGAAGGCCTCAATGGACGTCCACTGGCCTCCAATGAGTTCCCCAATGAGGAACCATGGGAATCTGAGGCTCAAAATGAGACCATAGAGATTCCATTGGACTTACTTCTGCCATTCATGAGCTCTGATGAGTATTCTTCCTCTGAAGATGATGAGTATGTCACTGAAGAGCAAGTTGCTAAATACCTTGGAGCAATCATGAAGCTAAATGACAAGTTGTTTGGAAATGAGACTTGGGAGGATGAACCTCCTTTGCTCACCAAAGAACTGGATGACTTGTCTAGGCAGAAACTGCCTCAAAAGAGACAGGATCCTGGGAAGTTTTCATTGCCTTGTACCATAGGCACCATGACCTTTAAGAAGGCCTTGTGTGACTTAGGGTCAAGTGTAAACCTCATGCCTTTCTTTGTAATGGAGAAGCTAGGGATCTTTGAGGTGCAAGCTGCAAAAATCTCACTAGAGATGGCAGACAACTCAAGAAAACAAGCTTATGAACTTGTAGAGGATGTTCTGGTAAAGGTTGAAGACCATTACATCCCTACTGATTTCATAGTTCTTGAGACTGGGAAGTGCATGGATGAATCCATCATCCTTGGCAGACCCTTCCTAGCCACAGCAAAGGCTGTGATTGATGTTGATAGAGGAGAGTTGATCATTCAAGTGAATGAAGAATCCTTGGTGTTTAAGGCCCAAGGATATCCCTCTGTCACCATGGAGAGGAAGCATGAAGAGCTTCTCTCAAAACAGAGCCAAACAGAGCCCCCACAGTCAAACTCTAAGTTTGGTGTTGGGAGGCCACAACCAAACTCTAAGTTTGGTGTTGAACCCCCACATTCAAACTCTAAGTTTGGTGTTGGGAGGTTCCAACATAGCTCTGAGCATTTCTGAGGCTCCATGAGAGTCCTCTGTCAAGCTAATGACATTAAAGAAGCACTTGTTGGGAGGCAACCCAATGTTATATTTTATCTATTCTCTTTTGTTATTTTATGTCTTTTGTAGGTTGATGATCATGAGAAGTCACAAAATCAATGAAAAAAGCAAAAACAGAATGAAAAACAGAAAGAAAAATAGCACACCCTGGAAGAGAGCTTGCTGGCGTTTAAACGCCAGTGAGGCTAGCAGATGGGCGTTTAACGCCCAGTCTGGCACCATTCTGGGCGTTTAACGCCAGAAAGGGGCACCAGACTGGCGTTAAACGCCAGAAAAGGGCAAGAAGTTGGCGTTAAACGCCAGAAATGGGCACCAGCCCGGCGTTTAACGCCAGAATTGGCTAAAAACGAAATTTTGCTTGCCATTTGGTGCAGGGATGACTTTTCCTTGACACCTCAGGATCTGTGGACCCCACAGGATCCCCATCTACCCCACCAATCTCTCTCTTCTTCACCCATTCACCAATCACCTCAACACCTCTTCCCCAAAAACCCTTCACCTATCAAATCCCATCTTTCTCTTCACCACTCACATCCATCCTTCATAAAACCCCACCTACCTCACCATTCAAATTCAAACCACTTTCCCACACAACCTAAACACCACTTCTTCCCCTTTTGGCCGAACACAAAGCCATTCCCTTCTTCCTCATTTCTTCTTCTTCTACTCTCTTCTTTCTTCTTTTGCTCGAGGACGAGCAAACATTTTAAGTTTGGTGTGGTAAAAGCATTGCTTTTTGTTTTTCCATAACCATTTATGGCATCCAAGGCCGGAGAAACCTCTAGAAAGAGGAAAGGGAAGGCAAAAGCTTCCTCCTCTGAGTCATGGGAGATGGAGAGATTCATCTCAAGGGTGCATCAAGACCACTTCTATGAAGTTGTGGCCTTGAAGAAGGTGATCCCCAAGATCCCTTTCAAACTCAAAAAGGGTCAACTTTGATCAAAGGTTGGACCAAGTCCTCATAGACATCTGTGAAGAGGGCGCCCAATGGAAGAGAGATTCAAGAGGGAAGCCGGTTCAATTGAGAAGGCATGACCTCAAGCCCGTGGCTAGAGGATGGTTGGAGTTTATTCAACGCTCAATCATTCCCACTAGCAACCGGTCCGAAGTTACCATAGACCGGGCTATCATGATTCATAGCATCATGATTGGAGAAGAAATAGAAGTTCATGGGGTTATAGCTCAAGAACTCTATAAGGTGGCGGACAAGTCCTCTACCTTGGTAAGGTTAGCCTTTCCTCATCTCATTTGTCACCTCTGTTATTCAGTTGGAGTTGACATAGAGGGAGACATCCCTATTGATGAGGACAAGCCCATCACTAAGAAGAGGATGGAGCACACAAGAGACCCCACTCATCATGAGATCCCTGAGATTCCTCAAGGGATGCACTTTCCTCCACAAAACTATTGGGAGCAACTAAACACCTCCCTAGGAGAATTGAGTTCCAACATGGGCCAACTAAGGGTGGAGCACCAAGAACACTCCATCATCCTCCATGAAATTAGAGAAGATCAAAGAATCATGAGAGAGGAGCAACAAAGACAAGGAAGAGACATTGAGGAGCTCAAGCACTCCATAGGATCTTCAAGAGGAAGAACAAGCCGCCATCACTAAGGTGGACCCGTTCTTTAATTTCCTTGTTCTTTATTTTCCTGTTTTTTGAAAATTATGCTTATGTTTATCTATGTTTGTGTCTTGTGATCATTAGTGTCTTAGTGTCTATGCCTTAAAGTTATGAATGTCCTATGAATCCATCACCTTTCTTGAATGAAAAATGTGCTTAATTGAAAAAGAAAAGAATTGCATGAATTTTGAATTTTATAACAGTTTAATTATTTTGATGTGGTGGCAATATTTTTGTCTTCTGAATGTATGCTTAAACAGTGCATATGTCTTTTGAATTTGTGGTTCATGAATATTGGCTCTTGAAAGAATGATGAAAAAGGAGACATGTTACTGAGGATCTGAAAAATCATAAAAATGATTCTTGAAGCAAGACAAAGCAGTGAATACAAAAAAAAAATCGAAAAAAAAGAGAAAAAGAAAAAAAATTCGAAAAAAAATAGAGAAAAGAAAGAAATAAAGTTGTGATCCAAGGCAAAAAGAGTGTGCTTAAGAACCCTGGACACCTCTAATTGGGGGCTCTAGCAAAGCTGAGTCACAATCTGAAAAGGTTCACCCAATTATGTGTCTGTGGCATGTATGTATCCGGTGGTAATACTAGAAGACAGAGTGCTTTGGGCCACGGCCAAGACTCAATGAGTAGCTATGTTCAAGAATCATCATACTTAACTAGGAGAATCAATAACACTATCTGGATTCTGAGTTCCTAAAGAAGCCAATCATTCTGAATTTCAAAGGATAGAGTGAGATGCCAAAACTGTTCAGAGGCAAAAAGCTAAAAGCCCCGCTCATCTAATTAATACTGATCTTCATAGATGTTTTTGGAATTCATTGCATATTCTCTTCTTTTTTATCTTGTTTAATTTTCAGTTGCTTGAGGACAAGCAACAATTTAAGTTTGGTGTTGTGATGAGCGGATAATTTATAAGCTTTTTGGCATTGTTTTTAGTATGTTTTTAGTATGATCTAGTTAGTTTTTAGTATATTTTTATTAGTTTTTAGTTAAAATTCACTTTTCTGGACTTTACTATGAGTTTTTGTGTTTTTCTGTGATTTCAGGTATTTTCTGGCTGAAATTGAGGGACCTGAGTAAAAATCTGATTCAGAGACTGAAAAGGACTGCAGATGCTGTTGGATTCTGACCTCCCTGCACTCGAACTGGATTTTCTGGAGCTACAGAAGCCCAATTGGCGCGCTCTCAACGGCGTTGGAAAGTAGACATCCTGGGCTTTCCAGCAATATATGATAGTCCATAATTTGCCCAAGATTTGATGGCCCAAACCGGCGTGGCAAATCAGCCTCAGAATTTCCAGCGTTTAACGCTGGAACTGGCATAAAACTTGGAGTTAAACGCCCAAACTGGCATAAAAGCTGGCGTTTAACTCCCGAAAAGGTCTCTACACGAAAATGCTTCATTGCTCAGCCCAAGCACACACCAAGTGGGCCTGGAAGTGGATTTTTATGTCATTTACTCATCTCTGTACACCCTAGGCTACTAGTTTTCTATAAGTAGGACCTTTTACTATTGTAATCTCATCTTGGTTCTTCTGGTTCCCTCTCTGGGGCCGAAGCCAATGATCACACTATCACTTATGTATTTTCAACGGTGGAGTTTCTACACACCATAGATTAAGGTGTGGAGCTCTGCTGTACCTCGAGTATTAATGCAATTACTATTGTTCTTCTATTCAATTCCGCTTGTTCTTGTTCTAAGATATCACTTGTTCTTCAACTTGATGAATGTGATGATCCGTGACACTCATCATCATTCTCACCTATGAACGTGTGACTGACAACCACCTCCGTTCTACCTTCGATTGGGTGAATATCTCTTGGATTCCTGATACACGATGCATGGTTGATCGCCTGACAACCGAGTGCTCGCCTGACAAACGAGCCAGCCATTCCGTGAGATCAGAGTCTTCGTGGTATAGGCTAGAACTGATGGCGGCATTCAAGAGAATCCGGAAGGTCTAACCTTGTCTGTGGTATTCTGAGTAGGATTCAATGATTGAATGACTGTGACGTGCTTCAAACTCCTGAGGGCGGGGCGTTAGTGACAGACGCAAAAGAATCACTGGATTCTATTCTGGCCTGATCGAGAACCGACAGATGGATAGCCGTGCCGTGACAGGGTGCGTTGAACATTTCCACTGAGAGGATGGGAGGTAGCCACTGACAACGGTGAAACCCTTGCTTAAGCTTGCCATGGAAAGGAGTAAGAAGGATTGGATGAAGACAGTAGGAAAGCAGAGAGACGGAAGGGAAGGCATCATCATACGCTTATCTGAAATTCCTACCAATGAATTACATAAGTATCTCTATCTTTATCTTTATGTTTTATTCGTATATCACCATACCCATTTGAGTTTGCCTGACTGAGATTTACAAGGTGACCAAAGCTTGCTTCAAACCAACAATCTCTGTGGGATCGACCCTTACTCGCGTAAGGTTTATTACTTGGACGACCCAGTACACTTGCTGGTTAGTTGTGCGAAGTTGTGTTTATGCCATGGTATTGAACACCAAGTTTTTGGGTTCATCACCGGGGATTATTTGAGTTGTGAAAAGTATTGATCACAATTTCGTGCACCAGCGCCACGCCTTTTTCTCCTTGGGCCATTGGTGCACGAAATTGCAATCACACTTTTACAATCCCGCACAACTAACCAGCAAGTGCACTGGGTCGTCCAAGTAATACCTTACGTGAGTAAGGGTTGATCCCACGGAGATTGTCAGCTTGAAGCAAGCTATGGTTATCTTGTAAATCTTAGTCAAGATATCAGAAATTATCAGGATTGATTGTGAAAAGTAAAAGAACATGAAATAAGTACTTGTTTTGCAGTAATGGAGAATAGGTTGAGGTTTTGGAGATGCTCCATCTTCTGAACCTCTGCTTTCCTACTGTCTTCTTCTTCAAGCACGCAAGGCTCCTTCCATGGCAAGCTGTATGCAAGGGTTTCACCGTTGTCAGTGGCTACCTCCCATCCTATCAGTGGAAATGTTCAACGCACCCTGTCACGGCACGGCTATCCATCTGTCGGTTCTCAATCAGGCCGGAATAGAATCCAGTGATTTTTTTGTGTCTGTCACTAACACCCCGCCTTCAGGAGTTTGAAGCTCGTCACAGTCATTCAATCATTGAATCCTACTCAGAATACCACAGACAAGGTTTAGACCTTCCGGATTCTCTTGAATGACGCCATCAGTTCTAGCTTATACCACGAAGATTTCGGTTAAAGAATCCAAGAGATATCTACTTAATCTAAGGTAGAACGGAGGTGGTTGTCAGGCACACGTTCATAATTGAGAATGATGATGACTGTCATGGATCATCACATTCATCCGGTTTAAGAACAAGTAATATCTTGGAATGGAAGCAAGCGTAATTGAATGAAAAACAGTAGTAATTGCATTAATCCATCAAGACACAGCAGAGCTCCTCACCCCCAACCATGGGGTTTAGAGACTCATGCCGTGGAAGGTACACAAAGAAACGTGTAAAGTGTCATGAGGTACAGATACAATGTCAAAAGATCCTATTAATAGTAAGCTAGTAACCTAGGGTATACAGAAATGAGTAAATGACGTAAAAATCCACTTCTGGGTCCACTTAGTGTGTGCTTGGGCTGAGCAATGAAGCATTTTCGTGTAGAGACCTTTTCTGGAGTTAAACGCCAGCTTTTATGCCAGTTTGGGCGTTTAACTCCAAGTTTTATGCCAGTTCCAGCGTTAAACGCTGGAAATTCTGAGGCTGATTTGCCACGCCGGTTTGGGCCATCAAATCTTGGGCAAAGTATGGACTATCATATATTGCTGGAAAGCCCAGGATGTCTACTTTCCAACGCCGTTGAGAGCGCGCCAATTGGGCTTCTTTAGCTCCAGAGAATCCACTTCGAGTGCAGGGAGGTCAGAATCCAACAGCATCTGCAATCCTTTTCAGTCTCTGAATCAGATTTTTGCTCAGGACCCTCAATTTCAGCCAGAAAATACCTGAAATCACAGAAAAACACACAAACTCATAGTAAAGTCCAGAAAAGTGAATTTTAGCTAAAAACTAATAAAAATATACTAAAAACTAACTAGATCATACTTAAAAACATACTAAAAACAATGCCAAAAAGCGTATAAATTATCCGCTCATCACAACACCAAACTTAAATTGTTGCTTGTCCCCAAGCAACTGAAGATCAAAATAGGATAAAAAGAAGAGAATATACTATAGATTCCAAAATATCAAGGAAACTTAGCTCCAATTAGATGAGCGGGACTAGTAGCTTTTTGGCTCCGAACAGTTTTGGCATCTCACTCTATCCTTTGAAGTTCAGAATGATTGGCATCTATAAGAACTCAGAACTCAGATAATGTTATTGATTCTCCTAGTTAAGTATAATGACTCTTGAACATAGCTAGTGTATGAGTCTTGGCTGTGGCCCAAAGCACTCTGTCTTCCAGTATTACCACCGGATACATACATGCCACAGACACATAATTGGGTGAACCTTTTCAGATTGTGACTCAGCTTTGCTAGAGTCCCCAATTAGAGGTGTCCAGGGTTCTTAAGCACACTCTTTTTGCCTTGGATCACAACTTTATTTCTTTCTTTTTCTTTTTCTTTCTCTCTTTTTTTTCGAATTTTTTTTTGTATTCACTGCTTTTTCTTACTTCAAGAATCAATCTAAGGATTTTTTAGATCCTCAATAACAGTTCTCTTTTTCCTCATTCTTTCAAGAGCCAACGATTTTTAACATTCTCAAAACAACAAATTCAAAAGACATATGCACTGTTCAAGCATTCATTCGGAAAACAAAAATTATTGTCACCACATCAAACTAATTCAACTAGTTTCAAGGATAAATTTCGAAATCCTGTACTTCTTGTTCTTTTGTGATTAAAGCATTTTTCATTTAAGAGAGGTGATGGATTCATAGGACATTCATAGCTTTAAGACATGAATTTTAAATTTTATTAATTATGAATTAAAAACAAGACGCAAAAATAAATATAAGATGAGACTAGAAAATAAAAATAGAAAACAAAAATTTAAATAGGCTCCTAATGATAGAGGTTTTCACAGAGTTAGGACTCAACAACCTTGATTTTGAGAAGTGGATGCTCCCTCAACTTGAGATGAGAGCTTTTGGCGTTTCAACTCTTGGAGTTCACGCCCCTGCTTCTCTTGTTCCTTCAGCAATTTGCAGAGCATGCAGTTCTGATTCTGCTGTTCTTCCTTAAGTTGCTCCATAGTTTCTTGCAGCTTGGTGATAGATGCTTCTAGGCTGGCCCAGTAGCCAATTTCAGGGAATTCAGGGAGGAACTCATGCGCCCTCCTTTTGATAGAGTTGTCTTGCATTTGTCCTTCCATTGACTTCTTGGTGATTGGATGTTCAATGGGTATGAACTCATCTACTCCCATCTTTACCCCAGCCTCTTTACAGAGCAAGGAGATCAAGCTTGGGTAAGCTAGTTTGGCTTCAGTGGAATTCTTGTTTGCAATTGTGTAGATCTCACAAGCAATCACATGATGAACCTCCACTTCTTTTCCAAGCATAATGCAATGAATCATCACTGCTCTCTTGATAGTGACCTCAGAACGGTTGCTAGTGGGTAGTATGGAACGCCCAATAAAGTCTAGCCAACCTCTTGCAATTGGTTTGAGGTCTCCCCTCTTGAGTTGGTTTGGGACACCCTTAGAATTGGTTATCCACTTAGTTCCAGGGAGGCATATGTCCTCTAGAACTTGATCCAACCCTTTATCTGCTCTCACCATTCTCCTATTAAGGGATTCAGGATCATCTTGCAGTTTAGGTAATTTGAATTTCTCTTATTTTGTCCAGATGGAAGTACATAACTTTCCCTCTGACCATGGTTCTGTAGGTATGGTAAGCAGTTCCAGTCATTCTCTGCTTATCTGTTAGCCACAGATTTGAGAAGAATTCCTGAACCATATTTCTTCCAACCTTTATCTCAGGATTGGTTAGAACTTCCCATCCTCTATTTCGAATTTGCTCTTGGATCCCCGGATACTCATCTTCTTTCAGATCAAATTTAACTTCCGGGATCACCGACCTCAGACCCATTATTTTGTGATAATGGTCTTCATGTTCTTTGGTTAAGAACTTCTCTTGATTCCAAAGATTCTTTGGATTATTCTCTTTCTTTCCTCTTAAATTGGTTTGTTTTCCCTTAGGAGCCATGATCTTGATGAATCTTGGCTTAGTGATCACGGAAAAGCACACCAAACTTAGAGGTTTGCTTGTCCTCAAGCAAAAGAAAGGAAAGAAGAGAGAGAGAGGAAGAGCAAATTCGAATGGTGTGGGGGAATGAGGGGGCCAAACGTGTATTTATAAAGTGGGGAGGAGAGATTTCAAAAAAAAAGAAAAATTTGAAAGGAGATTTGAGAAGATATGGAAAGAAATTGAGAGAAGGGTGAGTTTTTGAACAAAATTTGGGAATGATTTGAGAGATTTGAAGAATGATTTTAGATTTTTGAAAATTTGAAAGTGAATGATGAGATATTGAAATGTGTTTTTGTAGAAAAGTATGGGTAAGAAAAGGAAAGTTTGAAAAAATTTGATTTGAAAACAAAATCTTGCTCCTCCCACCTTTCTGGCGTTAAACGCCCAGAATGGCACCCATTTTGGCGTTTAACACCCATTGATTGCCCATTGTGGGCGTTTAACGCCCAGCCAGGTGCCCTGGCTGGCGTTAAACGCCAGAATTCCTTTATCACTAGGCGTTTTGCTAAACGCCCAGGATGCTGCACACCTGGCGTTAAACGCCCAGGATGCTGCACACCTGGCGTTAAACGCCCAGAATGGTGCCCATTTTGGCGTTTAACGCCCAAAATGGCACCATTCCTGGCGTTAAACGCCCAGAATGGTACCCATTCTGGCGTTTAACGCCCAAAATGCCCCTTACTGGCGTTTTTTCACCAGTAAGCTCTTTTTCTCTGCTTTTTGAGCTGAATCCTTCTGTAACTCTGTGAATTCCTTCATTTTTGATACTTACCTCTGTAAGAACAAATTATATAACCTCCTAATGACTGGGTTGCCTCCCAGCAAGCGCTTCTTTACTGTCTTTAGCTGGACCTTTACTGAGAATCACTCAAGTCTCAGTTTTGAGCATTCCTGCTCAAAATTGCCTTCAAGATAATGCTTGATTCTCTGTCCATTAACAATGAACTTTTTGTCAGAATCAATATCCTGAAGCTCAACATATCCATATGGTGACACTCCTGTAATCACATACGGACCCCTCCACCGGGATTTAAGTTTTCCTGGAAACAGTCTGAGCCTAGAGTTGAAGAGCAGAACTTTTTGTCCTGGCTCAAAGACTCTGGTTGACAACTTCTTGTCATGCCATTTCTTTGCCTTTTCCTTATAAATTTTTGCATTTTCAAAGGCATTGAGTCTGAACTCCTCTAGCTCATTTAGCTGGAGTAATCTTTTTTCACCAGCTAACTGAGCATCCATGTTTAGGAATCTGGTTGCCCAGTAGGCTTTATGTTCCAGTTCCACGGGCAGATGACAGGCCTTCCCATACACCAGTTGGTATGGAGAGGTTCCTATAGGAGTCTTGAATGCTGTTCTGTATGCCCACAGAGCATCATCCAAGCTCTTTGCCCAATCCTTTCTTCGGGTTATCACAGTCCGTTCCAGGATTCTTTTTAGCTCTCTGTTAGAGACCTCAGCTTGCCCATTTGTCTGTGGATGATACGGAGTTGCCACTTTGTGGCTAATTCCATATCTAACCATAGCAGAGTATAGCTGTCTATTGCAGAAATGAGTGCCCCCGTCACTGATTAGTACTCTGGGAACACCAAACCTGCTGAAGATGTGTTTCTGGAGGAATTTTAGCACGGTCTTGGTATCATTAGTGGGTGTAGCAATTGCTTCTACCCACTTAGATACATAGTCCACTGCCACCAGAATGTAAGTGTTTGAGTATGATGGTGGGAATGGCCCCATGAAGTCAATGCCCCATACATCAAACAATTCTATCTCTAATATCCCTTGTTGAGGCATGGCATATCCGTGAGGCAAGTTACCAGCTCTTTGGCAACTGTCACAGTTACGCACAAACTCTCGGGAATCCTTATAGAGAGTAGGCCAGTAGAAGCCACATTGGAGGACTTTAGTGGCTGTTCGCTCACTTCCAAAATGTCCTCCATACTGTGATCCATGGCAGTGCCATAGGATCCTTTGTGCTTCTTCTCTGGGTACACATCTGCGGATCATTCCGTATGCACATCTCTTAAAGAGATATGGTTCATCCCAGAGGTAGTACTTGGCATCTGAAATTAATTTCTTTCTTTGCACTCTGCTGTACTCCTGGGGTATGAACCTCACAGCTTTATAGTTTGCAATATCTGCAAACCATGGAGCTTCCTGAATGGCAAAGAGTTGCTCATCTGGGAAGGTCTCAGAGATCTCAGTAGAAGGGAGGGACGCCCCAGCTACTGGTTCTATTCGGGACAGATGATCAGCTACTTGGTTCTCTGTCCCTTTCCTGTCTCTTATTTCTATATCAAACTCTTGCAGAAGCAACACCCATCTTATAAGTCTGGGTTTTGAATCCTGCTTTGTGAGTAAGTATTTAAGAGCAGCATGGTCAGTGTACACAACCACTTTGGATCCCACTATATAGGATCTAAACTTGTCAATGGCATAGACCACTGCAAGTAACTCTTTTTCTGTGGTTGTGTAATTCTTCTGTGCGTCATTTAGAACACGGCTGGCATAATAAATGACGTACAAAAGCTTGTTATGCCTCTGTCCCAACACTGCACCAATGGCATGGTCACTATGATCACACATTAGTTCAAATGGCAATGTCCAATCTGGTGCAGAGATGACTGGTGCTGTGACCAGCTTAGCTTTCAGGGTCTCAAATGCCTGCAGACACTGTGTGTCAAACACAAATGGTGTGTCAGCAGCTAGCAGGTTACTCAAAGGTTTTGCAATTTTTGAAAAATCCTTTATGAACCTTCTGTAGAATCCTGCATGCCCCAGAAAGCTTCTGATTGCCTTAACATTGGCAGGTGGTGGTAATTTTTCAATTACCTCTACCTTTGCCTTATCCACCTCTATTCCCTTGCTTGAAATTTTGTGCCCAAGGACAATTCCTTCAGTCACCATAAAGTGACATTTCTCCCAGTTTAAAACCAGGTTAGTCTCTTGGCACCTTTTCAGGACAAGTGCTAGGTGATTAAGACAGGAGCTGAATGAGTCTCCATATACTGAGAAGTCATCCATGAAGACTTCCAGAAATTTCTCTACCATATCTGAGAAGATAGAGAGCATGCACCTCTGAAAGGTTGCAGGTGCATTGCACAGACCAAAAGGCATCCTCCTGTAGGCAAACACGCCAGAAGAACAAGTAAATGCTGTTTTCTCCTGGTCCTGAGGATCTACTGCAATTTGGTTGTAGCCTGAATAGCCATCCAAAAAGCAGTAATAATCATGACCAGCTAGTCTTTCTAGCATTTGGTCTATGAATGGTAAAGGAAAATGATCCTTTCTGGTGGCTGTATTGAGCCTTCTGTAGTCAATACACATACGCCACCCTGTGACTGTTCTTGTAGGAACCAGTTCATTTTTTTCATTATGAACCACTGTCATGCCTCCTTTTTTGGGGACAACTTAGACAGGGCTCACCCAGGGGCTATCAGAAATAGGATAAATAATCCCAGCCTCTAGTAATTTAGTGACCTCTTTCTGCACCACCTCCTTCATGGCTGGATTTAGCCTCCTTTGTGGTTGAACCACTGGTTTGGCATTATCCTCCAATAGGATCTTGTGCATGCATCTAGCTGGGCTAATGCCCTTAAGATCACTTATGGACCACCCAAGAGCTGTCTTGTGTGTCCTTAGCACTTGAATCAGTGCTTCCTCTTCCTGTGGATTTAAAGCAGAGCTTATAATCACTGGAAAAGTGTCACCCCCTCCCAGAAATGCATACTTCAGGGATGGTGGTAGTGGTTTGAGTTCAGGTTTGGGAGGCTTATCCTCCTCCTGAGGAATTTTCGAAAATTCCTTTGTTTCCACTAATTCTTCTTGATCAGGTTGAGCATCCTTGAAGATGTCCTCAAGCTTTGATTCTAGGCTTTCAGTCATATTGATCTCTTCTACCAGAGAGTCAATAATGTCAGCGCCCATGTAGTCATTTGGTATGTCTGGATGCTGCATAGCTTTTACAGCATTCAACTTGAACTCATCCTCATTGACTCTCAGGGTTACTTCCCCTTTTCGTACATCAATGAGAGTTCGTCCAGTTGCTAGGAAAGGTCTTCCTAGAATGAGAGTTGCACTCTTGTGCTCCTCCATTTCCAGCACCACAAAGTCAGTTGGAAAGGCAAATGGCCCAACTTTGACAATCATATCCTCTATTATGCCTGATGGATATTTAATGGATCCATCAGCAAGTTGGAGGCATATCCGGGTTGGTTTGACTTCTCCAGTCAACCCAAGCTTTCTGATAGTGGATGCAGGTATTAGATTGATGCTTGCTCCAAGATCACATAGGGCTGTCTTGGTGCAGGCACCTTCTAATGTGCATGGTATCATAAAGCTTCCTGGATCTTGAAGCTTTTCTGGTAAGCTTTTCAGAATGACTGCACTGCATTCTTCAGTGAGAAATACTTTTTCAGTTTCTCTCCAATCCTTCTTATGACTTAAGATTTCTTTCATGAACTTAGCATAAGAAGGTATTTGCTCAAGTGCCTCTGCAAACAGAATCTTTATTTCAAGAGTCCTTAGATAGTCTGCAAAGAGGGCAAATTGCTTATCCTGTTCCGCTTGGCGGAGTTTTTGAGGATAAGGCATCTTGGCTTTATAGTCTTCAACCTTAGATGCTGCAGGTTTATTCCTTACAGAAGTGGTTGAAGAAGCCTTGTTAGAGGGATTACTGTCAGCACTCTCAGGTGTCTGATCTTCCCTTGGCGTCTGAACGCCAGGATTCGGTGGAAAATGGGCATTTAACGCCAACTTTTCCCCCTTTTCTGGCGTTTGAACGCCAGAACTGGGCAAGGAATGGGCGTTTAACGCCAACTTTCCTTCCCTCTCTGGCGTTTGAACGCCAAAAGTATTCCTCTCTGGGCTCTTACTGTCCTCAGAGGGATTTTGAACAGTGGGTTGGTTATCCTCTATCAATTGTTCCTTATTTGGCCTTTTGCTCTTTTGAGCAGTGTTATTCAGTGTCTTCCCACTCCTCAGTTGAACTGCTTGACATTCCTCTGTTATCTGTTTAGATATTTGCTGTTTTGCTTGATTCAACTGCAGTTCTATGTTCTTGTTAGCAACTTTAGTTTCATGGAGCATCTCTTTAAATTCTGCTAATTGTTCTGTCATCAGGAGCAATTGTTGATTAAGCTCAATCATCTGTTCTTGAGGATTAGGATCAGTGACTACTGTCATGACTTCCTCTTTTGGAGAGAACTCATTGCTAGAGTACAAATATTGATTTCTAGCAACAGTGTCTATAAGCTCTTGAGCTTCTTCAATTGTCTTCCTTATGTGGATAGATCCACCAGCTGAGTGGTCTAAAGACATCTGAGCTTTTTCTATAAGCCCATAGTAGAAGATGTCTAACTGTACCAACTCTGAAAACATTTCAGAGGGGCATTTTCTTAGCATACCTCTATACCTCTCCCAGGCATTATAAAGGGATTCATTATCCTCTTGTTTAAAGCCTTGGATGTCCAGCCTTAGCTGTGTCATCCTCTTTGGAGGGTAAAAGTGATTCAGGAATTTGTCTGATAACTGTTTCCATGTCTTTATGCTTGCTGTAGGTTGGTTATTCAACCACCTTTTAGCTTGATCTTTTATAGCAAATAGAAACAGTAATAGTCTGTAGACATCCTGATCTACCTCTTTATCATGTACTGTGTCAGCAATTTGTAAGAATTGTGCCAGAAACTCAGTAGGTTCTTCCTGTGGAAGACCGGAATACTGGCAATTTTGCTGCACTATGATAATGAGTTGAGGATTTAGCTCAAAGCTGCTTGCTTTAATGGGAGGTATACAGATGCTACTCCCATATGCAGCTGTAATGGGGTTAGCATATGACCCCAGAGTCCTTCTGGACTGTTCAATTCCACTTAGGTCCATGATGGAGAAAGGGAATATGATATGGATTCACAAGTAAAGTTTTTTTTTTTTATTAAAAGTGACCGAAAATAATAAAAGAAAATAAATGGAAAATAAAATAAAATTTCGAAAAATAAAATCAAAGCAAATTAAAAACTAAATTAATTAATTAATTAAAAAGATATGATTGAGAATTATTTTGAAAAAGATATGATTGAGAAGATATGATTGCAAATAAAAATGATTGAAAAGATATGATTTTGAAAATCTTTGACTAATTTAATGCAAAATTTCAAAAATTATGAGTAAAACAAGGAAAGAATAATTTTTTATTTTTAAATTTTAATGAGGAAAGAGAAAAACAACAGAATGACAATAAACTTAGAAATTTTAGATCAAAACAAAGAGAACAAACAAGAAAACTTTGAATGTCAAGATGAACACCAAGAACACTTTGAGGATCAAGATGAACACCAAGAACAAATTTTTGAAAAATTTTTAAGTGAATAAAAGCACAAAAGACACCAAACTTAAAATTTTTAGAAAATCAAACACAAACTTTCGAAAACTTAAAGGAAAACACAAAGAAGACACCAAACTTAAAATATAAAACTAAACTCAAATAAAAGACTCTAAACCAACAAAAATAAAACAGTCCTAATCTAAGCAACAAGATAAACCGTCAGTTGTCCAAACTCGAACAATCCCCGGCAACGGCGCCAAAAACTTGGTGCACGAAATTGCAATCACACTTTTACAATCCCGCACAACTAACCAGCAAGTGCACTGGGTCGTCCAATTAATACCTTACGTGAGTAAGGGTCGATCCCACGGAGATTGTCGGCTTGAAGCAAGCTATGGTTATCTTGTAAATCTTAGTCAGGATATCAGAAATTATCAGGATTGATTGTGAAAAGTAAAAGAACATGAAATAAGTACTTGTTTTGCAGTAATGGAGAATAGGTTGAGGTTTTGGAGATGCTCCATCTTCTGAACCTCTGCTTTCCTATTGTCTTCTTCTTCAAGCACGCAAGGCTCCTTCCATGGCAAGCTGTATGCAAGGGTTTCACCGTTGTCAGTGGCTACCTCCCATCCTCTCAGTGGAAATGTTCAACGCACCCTGTCACGGCACGGCTATCCATCTGTCGGTTCTCAATCAGGCCGGAATAGAATCCAGTGATTTTTTTGTGTCTGTCACTAACGCCCCGCCTTCAGGAGTTTGAAGCTCGTCACAGTCATTCAATCATTGAATCCTACTCAGAATACCACAGACAAGGTTTAGACCTTCCGGATTCTCTTGAATGCCGCCATCAGTTCTAGCTTATACCACGAAGATTCCGGTTAAAGAATCCACGAGATATCTACTAAATCTAAGGTAGAACGGAGGTGGTTGTCAGGCACACATTCATAATTGAGAATGATGATGAGTGTCACGGATCATCACATTCATCCGGTTTAAGAACAAGTAATATCTTGGAATGGAAGCA
Organism: Arachis hypogaea; assembly: GCF_003086295.3. Lineage (NCBI taxonomy): Eukaryota > Viridiplantae > Streptophyta > Magnoliopsida > Fabales > Fabaceae > Arachis > Arachis hypogaea. The sequence goes on along the minus strand of NC_092038.1, from coordinate 67,993,646 downwards.
AGCGTAATTGAATGAAAAACAGTAGTAATTGCATTAATCCATCAAGACACAGCAGAGCTCCTCACCCCCAACCATGGGGTTTAGAGACTCATGCCGTGGAAGGTACACAAAGAAACGTGTAAAGTGTCATGAGGTACAGATACAATGTCAAAAGATCCTATTAATAGTAAGCTAGTAACCTAGGGTATACAGAAATGAGTAAATGACGTAAAAATCCACTTCTGGGTCCACTTAGTGTGTGCTTGGGCTGAGCAATGAAGCATTTTCGTGTAGAGACCTTTTCTGGAGTTAAACGCCAGCTTTTATGCCAGTTTGGGCGTTTAACTCCAAGTTTTATGCCAGTTCCAGCGTTAAACGCTGGAAATTCTGAGGCTGATTTGCCACGCCGGTTTGGGCCATCAAATCTTGGGCAAAGTATGGACTATCATATATTGCTGGAAAGCCCAGGATGTCTACTTTCCAACGCCGTTGAGAGCGCGCCAATTGGGCTTCTGTAGCTCCAGAGAATCCACTTCGAGTGCAGGGAGGTCAGAATCCAACAGCATCTGCAGTCCTTTTCAGTCTCTGAATCAGATTTTTGCTCAGGACCCTCAATTTCAGCCAGAAAATACCTGAAATCACAGAAAAACACACAAACTCATAGTAAAGTCCAGAAAAGTGAATTTTAGCTAAAAACTAATAAAAATATACTAAAAACTAACTAGATCATACTAAAAACATACTAAAAACAATGCCAAAAAGCGTATAAATTATCCGCTCATCAGCCACGCTTTCTTAAGCCACGCTTTCTCTTTTCTTCTTTTCTTCACCTATAATAAACCAAAACAACTACTCAAAGTATCACTAAATTCACAAGGCTTATAAATCAATTAAAATTCAATTAAAATTAGCTTTAACCTCATGAGTTAGCATCAATTTAATGGTAGTTACTTGATCTGAAGAAGTTATGCATTTTCACTCCAAATCACTTGCTTAGGATGCAAGAAAGTGCATAAAGACTAATAAAACAAGTGAAATTAGCTTGAAAAATGGGTATATGATGACTTGTCATCATTCTTCATTCAAATTCTTCTCTGGTGGTTTCTTATGGGTCTCCTTCAATTCCTTCCCATTTCTGAGGGTGATAGCTTGACATTCCTCCCTTGGCGCTGAGTTAGTGTTGCTACACTTGTTATGTCCAGAGGCTTGCTTGAATAAGAAATCAATATGTGTTTCAAGTTTCTTAATAGCAGCATCTTGATTCTGCATGTTGGATCGCACTTTTTCCCGGAATACTGTCTTGGACTTCTCTACATAAATCTTCAAGTAGAGTATCAATTTCTGAAAGTCTATCGTCCGTTAGTGATGGAGATTGGGGTTAGATGGATGAGAAGGGTGGTTAGGTGGGTGTTGATAGGATCTCTGTGAGGTATATTGGTGAGTTGCATTGTTGTTGGAATTGAGTTTGTGGCGTCTCTAGTCTTGACCTTGGTCTTGTTGATTTCCCCAACCAAAGTTGGGGTGATTTCTCCATCCAGAGTTGTAAGTTTTGGAGTATCGGTCATGGATTTGTCTAGTTGAGTTTCCAACATAGTTGGCTTGTTCTCAGTCACCTTCTTCTCCTATATTCACTCCTTTTTGAGCTGGTGATGAAGTGATGACTGCTGAAACTTGGTTTTCCTCCACCTTCTTGGTGAGATCTGCTAGCTGCTTGGTGATCATCTTATTTTGAGCTAACAATGCATCCATGTAGTTTAGCTCCATTACTCCTCGAGTGTTACTTCTTTCAGAGGCATAGAAGTAGTCATTCTCAGCTACTATTTCAATGACATCTATGGCCTCTTTAATGGTTTTCTTCTTGTTTAGAGAGCCCCCTGATGAATGATCTATGGCCTTCTTTGACTCATAGGAAATACCTCATAGAAAATGTGAAGTTGAACCCATTCATTGAACATATCTGGTGGGTATCTTCTTGTTAAGTCCTTGAACCTCTCCCATGCCTCATAGAGAGTCTCACCATCTTGTTGCCTGAAAGTCTGCACCTCAGCTCTCAGCCTATTAATTCTTTGAGGAGGGTAGAATCTTGCCAAAAATTTGTTCACCACATCTTCCCAATTTGTTAAGCTCTCCTTTGGGAAGGATTCAAGCCACTTGGATGCTTTGTCCCTGAGTGAAAAAGGGAACAAAAGCAGCCTATAGACATCCGGGTGGACTCCATTAGACTTCACAGTGTCACAAATTCTCAGGAAGGTGGTTAGATGTTGATTGGGATCTTCTTGAGCACTTCCTCCAAATGAGCAGTTGTTCTGAACAAGGGTGATGAGCTAGGGTTTTAGTTCAAAGTTGTTAGCATGTATGGTGGGCTTCTGGATGCTACTTCCACAGTTTCCTGGATTTGGATTGATGTAGGAGTCTAGAACTCTCCTTTCTTGCCCAGCATGATTTGTAGGGCCTTCTCTAGCATGGTTGTGAGCTTCTTCTTCATGATTGTTTTCCAAGTTCTCTTCCATGTTGGTTTTAAAGTGCTCTTCCTCTTCCTCAGCACCAATAACTCCTTTCCCTCTTGCTTCCCTCCTTAGTCTCTGGAGGGTTCTTTCAGGTTCTGAATCAAAGGAGGTTGAAGCTCTCCCTCTTCTCCCTGTCATACAACTAACAAAGCACACAGCAAGAGATAAAATGAAGAGATTATTCTTGTTAGAGTGATTGTTAGTGTGAGTGATGCAAATTATCAAACAGTAAGTGGGTTAGTGAGCAGAATTACAGATAATAACAAAGAAAGAAAGAAAACAGATGGGGTATAGGGGGTGAGGAAGAAACGAAACAAACTAAAGGTAAACAACTGAATAAAGTAAACAAACAAAAGAAAAAATGCTCAATCTAGTGAACTTCCAACTTAATCATTATTGATACAAAATCAATCCCCGGCAACGGCGCCATAAACTTGATGCATGAAAACTTGTCTCTCAACAAATTTCCCTTCGACAAGTATACTGAATTATCGTCAAGTAAAAACTCACAATAGAGTGAGGTCGAATCCCACAGGGATTGATTGGTCAAGCAACTTTAGTTGGAAGAGTATGCTAGTTGAGCTAAACAGAATGTAGTTTGAGAATTGCAGAAAATTAAATGGTGGGAAAGTAAATAGCAGAAAATAAAGTGCAAAATCTTAGATGGGGATTTGGGGAAATGAGCAAGTAAATAAATGGCAGAAAGTAAAGAGAATGGGTAAGATCAGAAATGGGGAATTCATTGGGCTCAGGAGATGTTGTATTCTCTGGATCAAATTCATTTTCATCTCTTCCTCAATCAAAGCATCTATTGATCTCCTTGGCAATCTTAAGTGATTGGGTTCCAATACCTTGGCAACCCAATCTCTCTAAGCTTGAACAATTGCCCAATTCCTTGATTTAATTGCTCATGGGAAGAGATGAAGTGTGGTCACTGATTATACCACATGTATTTCCAAATCAAAGTGTTGGGAGGATTACATGTCACTATATCCGCCCAGACCCCAATTTGATCCAACATGAGAAAGCATTTCTAGCATGAACTCCTCATCCCTTTTCTAAGGCTCAGAGGAGATCCAATTATGGAGAGTTTATTTTCCAAGACATCTAACCAATTGAATTAAGATCGAAAGCTTTCTAGTAAATCAAAAGAGAAGAAAGAAGAAGAGAATGAAAACTATAATTGATCCATCAAATTACAACAGAGCTCCCTAACCCAATGAAAGGGGTTTAGTTGTTTATAGCTCTAGAAATGGAAATTGGCAGAAAAGAATACATCCTAGCTAAAAGTGCAGAAAAGTAAATATACAGAGGGTAGTTCTCTAAATTGCCGAGCTTCTCTATAGTTCAAAACTACTCCTCTATATACTACTTCTCTTGATCTTCTAGTGAGTTCTTCAAGTCTTGGATGTGGGCCTTAGATCTTGAGTTGAAGCAGTTATAATCTTTAGTGGGCTCAGCTTACAGAGAGGTATGAATTAGGCATGGGCGTTAGTGAAGTTAACGTTAAGTGACATTGTGGGTTCGAGAACGTTAGTGGCAATCACATTTTTCACTAATGTTCCAACCTCATATGGCCCACGTTAACTCCAACGTTAGTGGTACCAACGTGACCACTAACGTAGCCTTGTAAACCTTTGCAAGCGTTATTGGGACTCACCTTTCTCAATAATGTTGCCTTATAAACCTTCACAAGCGTTATTGGGACTCACCTTTCCCAATAACGTTGCTTTGTGCCCTTTGTCCCTACGTTAGAGTTCACGTTAGTGTAACTAATGTGGTTATGCCTCACCTTCGAGAGCGTTAGTGACACTTACCTTTGTCACTAATGCTCTAAGTGCCCCTACTCTCCACGTTAGAGCTCACATTAACTAAGTTAACGTGGCCACTAACGTGGTAGTGAATGTCATCTCCAACGTTAGTGACAAAGGTGAGTGTCACTAACGTTGGCTCATCAATCTTAGCTCCACGTTAACTCTCACGTTAGTGGTCTTAATGTGACCACTAACGTGGGCAATGCTAGTTTGATCCAACGTTAGTGATAAAGGTAAGTGTCACTAACGTTGGCATTGTTCCTCTCTTCCATGTTAGAGTTCACGTTAACTAAGTTAACGTGACTCTTAACGTGGCTTATTGCCAAGTCTTGGAACATTAGTGGTGTTCACGTTTACCACTAACGTTGGAGCTTTCTTTTGTCTCCACATTAACTACCACGTTAACCTAGTTAACGTGGCAATTAACGTGGGCTTATGATGGCTTCGCAGGCGTTATTGGTGATCACATTTCTCATTAACGTTGCAAGCTATTTACCATTCCACGTTAGTGGTCACGTTAACTAGATTAACGTGAGTACTAACGTGGTTCTTCCTTGCTTCCTTTGTCCTGAAATCAAGCAATAAAGTGCATCAAAGCTCTAGCCAAAGTCCTGAGATTATGCATCATAAACTTATCATTCAATTCTAGCAAAAATCCTCATGAAATCATGTGAAATTCACAATAGTTGCCTGAATCAAGGTGTAAGTGTATTTTCATCCAAAACTTGCCTTATTCACTAAGAAAATGCATGAAACTAACCTAAAATAGTAAAGAAAAGGTCAGTGAAATTGGCCTAGATGCCCTGGCATCACATGACAGAAAGTGGCAAGGAACTAAGTTTGGTGTTCACACAATAAAGTAAGTTCAAAAGCCTATAAACAGTCATGCATGTTAACCAATTTTCAAGTGCTTGGGGAACAGGCAACTTCCAATATCATTGCAGAGAATCATCTAACTTTTTGGAAGGTTTAAACATCATCAACCAGAGAGATCAAGAGGAATGTAAAGACCAACAATGATGATGATAAGGAGTAAAGCAAGTAAATTCCAAAAGGTTGTATTGTTAAGTGATTGTCTTATATTCAAAACTGCTATGATTGGAAGTGATATTGTACCTTTGTCTGTCTGCTTAGTATAACTTATCTATAGTGCAATAATGATTTCTTGGTACATCACAACACTATACTCTTGAGAACTTGTTTACACTCAAAATTTCAAAAATACATCAAAGAATAGTTCTTTGAAAAGAGGGATTAAAGAATCAAAAATTCATTTTGAGGCAAGCAAAAGATTAAGAGAAGTGGTAGTTTTAGTTGTATGATTGTGTATTGAGGTTGAATGTTTATGAAAACTTGCATGGGAGCTCATAGGCAGGAAATAGATTTTAAAGAAATGTTGTGGAGATTCTCAAACATTTATTGATCTAAGAAGCAACAACAAAAGAAAATAAAAGAAACAAAAAATAAGAGAACATGGGAAAAAGCTTCGAGCATCAATTACTAGGAGGAAAAAGAAAGAAGTAAGAACTCTAAGAGTTACTATCCTAGTTAAATGCTTATGGTAGAATTGTGTCAAAGAGAGAGGCTTGAGCAAGTAAATCCTAAGGGGTGCTTCAACACCTAATACCCTAAAACCAACTGGTTTGGGAGTATTGATTGAAAGCTTATTTAAAGAGCTGCTTTGAGACATGACACATAGAGTTAATGCCAAAACACAGAAACCATAAGCTATTTCAAGATGATTACCTATAGAGAGATCTCCATGATATCATTTGAATGAAAATCCTAAGACCTAAGACTTCCAAGATGTAGGGACTAGTAAGCACTGAAGCCCTTACATGAGCATATAATTTAGAGTTCATCCCACTGTTACTTAATCACTTCACTCACAGGATATTACAAGTTATTCTTCAATCCATTCTAATTAAAAGAACCTTTATGCATAATTATTTTCTTACTTGGGGACAAGCAAGGTTTAAGTTTGGTATTGTGATGACAAGTCATCTTATGCTAGTTTTCCTAGCATTTTTCCTTGCTTTTATTAGGTTTATTACACTTTCTTGCACAATAAGTAAGTGATTGGAGTAGAATTTCATGTCTATCATGTCTCAATCAAACATTGTTGAATTTATATAAAATTAGAGATTTATGCACAATTTAGTTGATTAGTATGAATGATGTAAAACTTTGTGATTTTGGTGATACTTTGATTGCTTGTTTCGTTGATGACAGGTGAGATGATGATGAAAAGAAAAAGTGCAAAGAAGCAAGGTGCAGGCGAACGCTGGGGTTCATTTGACGAACGCTACGGTCACACATGACGCGCACGTGTACAAGACGCCTCCACGTGGATGAGCAATTTTGGAAATCCACGCGTACGCATGCATGACGCACATGCGTGGATTGAGGATTAGCGTTCACAAGCCAAGAACGCAACATTCATTCTAAGTGAATGCCTGTGATACCTTCAGAATTTGAATTTGAAGATGGGTACCGACGCGCACGCGTGCATGGCGCGCATGCATCAATGTGACAAAAGTGATGGTTGGCGCAGATGCATTGATGAATCCATATATTACGATATATTATGGTTTGATTTGAGTGGATTTCATCACATAAACCCATATTTATTCATCTAAATAGCATAGTTTTGTAATTCTCCCTAGATTTGTGCTTAATTGTGAAAACATGCTTTTTTTAGGCTTTAAAATAGCTAAAATTAATTCACTTTAATCCCATTTTGTACCTTGATGTATTTGTTGAGTGATTTCAGGTTTCCAAGGCAAGTATGGGATAGAAGAAGTGAAGAGAAAAGAATGAAAAAGGGAGAAATCATGAAGAAAATGAAATTTGGAAGTTGCTGCAAAGGTGCGTACGCATAGTGATGCGTGCGTACGCACAACGGTGACTTCATGCAAGGATGCGTACGCACCAGATGTCATGCGTATGCACGATGGAAATTCTGCACAACTGTGCGTACGCACAGTAGGTCGTGTGCAAGCACGCGTGCATATGCGTGAGGTCATTAATGTAAATCACTAGGGGCGAATTTTGGGCCTCCAAAACCCAGTCCAACCCATTTTCTGAAGTTATTTAAGGCCAAAGTGAAGAGGAATGAAGGGGGCAATTAGGTTTAGCTTTTATATATTCTTTTCTTAGTTTCTAGAGAGAAAAACTCCTCACTCTCTCTAGAATTAGGGTTTCTTAGTTTAATTTCTTGTAATTTCTACTTTTAATTCCTAGTTTCATTTATTTTTCCTTGTCATTTATTGTTATTTCATCTTTGTTCTTTTCTTCTATTTGCTATTTTATTTCTCTTGTTCTTTTATTTTTATGACACTTTGTTATTTTAATTTATATTTAATGCAATTTATGTTTTATGTTCATTTATTGCTTTCTTTAGTTATTGTTATGATTTTCTTGCATTTGGTTGTTAGATTTTTTTTAATACAATTTAATGTTATTTTATTTTCATGCACACCAAGTGTTTGATAAAATGCTTGGCTTAGTTTTTACATAGTATTTATCTACTCTTGGCTTGGAATTGTTGGTTTTGGTGATCCTTGAGTATTTGATGTCTATTCTTGTTTGATACATTAGAGTAGTTAGTTGATTTGGTCTCCCTTGACTTTATGTGACCCCTTAGTGTTGACATAGGACTTAGGGATTGAAATCAACTATGCCTATTTGACTTATCCTCGATGTTAGGGTTGACTAAGTAGGATTAACTCTTCATAATTATCATGTGTTTGTAGTCAATGACTAGGATAGGTAACCTTAGCTCTCAATTACTTGCCAAGAGATTTCTTGCATTTGAAGTTTACTTGCTTTTACTTCACTTGCTTTGACTTTTATTGCTTTCATGTTTACCTTCTTGCATGTTTAGTTTTCATACTCTTGGTTGAGAAATTGGATGTTTGGGTGGAATTGAGTTGTGGATGTCTATTCCGCATTGTGTGAGAATAGTTAATTGGTTTGGTTTCGGATTAATGCTAGTCTTTCACTAAGTAATTAGTGAGTTGACTAGGACTTATGGATTGAGATCAATTATGCTCTTTTGACTAATTCTCAAGGATGATTGACTAGTTTGCATTGATTCCACACAATTGCCATGTTTGTGGTCCATAACTAGGATAGGAATCCTAAATTCTCCAACTATCACCAAGACTCGTTTTTAGCATTTAATTTCCATTTTCATTGCTTTTAATTGCTTTCTTTTAATTCCTTACATGATTATTTACTTTCTTGCTATTTACATTACTTGGTCTTTCTTGCATTCCCAATCCCCATGCTCTCTCTCATAGCCAATAAATGTACATTTCATTGAAACTCCTAGGGAAGACGACCCGAGGTTTAAATACTCTCGGTTATTATAATTTGAATTTAAAACATTCAATTTAGGAGTTAGTTGTTGGTCTAGACTATACTTTCAACGATGGAATTCTACTTTATGAAAATCTAGATCGACGATAAATTCCTAACATCATGCATATAAGACGTTGGAATGCAGAAGTGACATTTCATCATCCACGCGCACGTGCACAGGACGTGCACGCGTGAAGAGCGTTCATGGTGCGAACGTAGCGTTCAGTTAATGAACGCTACCAAGGACGCGCATGCACGTATGGTACGCGCAAGCATGGTTGAAGCTAAAGATTGTATCGACGCGCACGCGTCGATGGGGAAAAACGCAAGGGATGCGCACGCATGTAGGACGCGCACGCATGTAGGACGCGCACGCGTCGGTGAAGGAACGCAATGTTCACTTTGAGAATGCTACATTCTCCTGAAGCAAGCTTCCAACCACACCAACTGAGGACCCATTCTGATCAATTTCATGAAAGGCCAAAAAGCCCATTCCAAGTACTACTGGGATGACTAAATTAGAAAGTGTATAAATAGTAGAAAATTCAATTGTATGAAAAAACCTTCTTTTTAATTTTTCATTTTAGCTTTCCTCATCTTGAACAATCTCTCTCAATTCTCCATCTCTCTCCTCCGGTTCACATACTTCCCTCTCTTCCTCTTGTTGCACTTCGAGCTCTAACTCTTCCTCTTTTCCGTGAGGCTCCATGTTATCCTTCTCTCTACACTCCTTTGTTGCTCCTCCACATTCCTCAACGGGAATGTCTTTATTGCTTAAGCGTAGTGAGGCTAGGCAGTTTAGCGCTTCGGCTATGGTAGCCATGAATTCCCCTTGCTTCCTTTGGAATCCTTTTTTCTCTTGAAAGAATGCTTGAAGGTCTTGTTCTTCGTTGGGCAAGGGTTGGAAGATTTCACAATTTGGTGGAAGAGAAGGTTCAAAGTTTGGGAGAAAGGTTTTGCGTGTGGGAGGTGACTCATGTTGGTAAGTGTTTAGAGGTGGTATGTACGGATGTGGTTGTTGATATTAGTGGTGTGGTGTTTGAAAATATGGTGGTTGAGGATTATATTGGAGGTATGAGTCATAGGCATATGGTGGTGGGGGGTGCATGATTAAAGTGAAATCCACCATATCCTTGGGCTGGGTATGTGCATTGGGAAGGGTATGGCTCATTGTAGTATAGAAGAGGTTGCTCCTTCCAAAATTGATGCTCCAATCCCATGATCCAATAAAAAATTGAGGTTATCAAGCCCTACAAAATAATCACAACCCAACTCCAAACCAAGAGGGTGATAACTCATAGAGAAAATTGAAAATAAAAGCTAAAGACATCAATCAACATAATAAAGAAAGTCCTAATTACCAACAAAAGCAAACAAACAATCAAAAAAGCATCTATTTACACTATTCACATATTAACAACAACCAAAGTATAGCATTCATGACGCTAGTTCCCCAACAAAGGCGCCAAAATTTGACGATAACCAAAAGTATAGGTTTGGATTTTCACACTAAAAATAGGATTGACGTTGCAAGTATAGTCCAAACCCAACCATTGATCATCAATCAAATTATAATCCTAAAGATGTCACAAATCAAAGCAAATATAAACCGACAGTATTTCGACTCCCATGTCGTTCTTCCTAGGAACTAATACCAAGGAGTGCATACAATTTTGGTTGTGAAAAGCAAATGGGTGTTTTCAATAAAGACGCAAGCAATAAAGAAATAAAAGAACAAGACAAAATTGCAATTAATAAAGCAATCAAGGAATAAAAGAACTATGTATGTAATATAGACAAGTAATGTTATAAAGTGATGGAAAAGTGGTTCAAAACATAAATGAAACCTTGACATGGGATGAGTTATGCAATCCCTTCCTTACCATAACCACAACTATGACAATTATAATGGATTAATCTCACTAAGTCAACCCTTAACATCGAAATATAAGTCAAGTGAGCATAATTGTTATTAATCCACAAATCCTAGTTAACTTACCAAATTAATTGGTAAAAAGCTAGCGTTTTATCAAATACAAAGAGGGCATAAACATAAAACATGGCAGAATTGGTAAATTAATGAAAGCTATGAACAACCAAATGATCAAAATGAACAAAAGCAATCCAATGAACATATAAAAAATAATTAAACATCAATTAACCAACTAGAAATTCAAAATTGCAAAACTATGTATATATGGATAAAAGAAAGTAAAATAGAGGAAAGTGTAGAACAAGTATGGTAATTAAAAGAGAAATTAAAGAAATACTTACAATGCAATTGCTATAATTCTAAATCAAAACTTGAAGTATAAAATGCTACAAACCCTAACTAAACCTAAGAGATAATTTTCTATACTACCCTACTCTTACTCCTACTATGTGTTTTTTCTAATCTAAAATTGAGCTCTCTTCATATGGCATGAAGTTCCCTTCATATAGCACTTGATTTCAGCCTCCAAGCCTTCAAAAATGGGCTAAAAGAGCCCCAAAACGCGAGTCCACGTGACTTTTTAATGGAGGCACGCGCTGGTACCTGTGCATACGCACACATGCTGATTTTCTTCTTGTGCATATGAACATAGGGTTGTGCGCACACACGCATGGCTGTGTGCTTCCTCCTTGTTTTCTTCATGTTTTCCCCCTTTGTACATGCTTCTTTCCACTTTTGCTTATCCATTCTTGCCTCTTTGATATGAAATCAGTCAACAAACATGTCATGGCATCAAATGGAATAAAAGTAGAATTAAAGTACTCAATTTAAGCACAAAAATGCATGTTTTCACATTTAAGTTCAATTTAGGGATCAAACACAAAAGTATACTATTTTGGTGCTTAAGTGTAGGTTTATGTGATGAAATCCACTTAAATCAAGCCAAAATAACTCATCAAATATGGCTCATCTACTTATTTCAAAGAGCCTCAATTTCAAGTCCTACCCCTCTAAAAACCAAAATAATAAACGACGAGGAGAAAATAAATTCTAAAAACTCAACTTGTGAAAATCATCTTCTATGTTCCTGTAGCTCTGCACTAAACCTTTGTACCTGTAGCTGAAATGAGTGGAGATATGGGGTATGAACTGGATAGTTCTTAGTAGGGTCGGGATTAGAAGTTAAGTTCATTTTGCTATTATTAACCAACAGCAACTAACAACAGAACACATATAAGCATAAATAATAAAAGAACACAGAAGTCAATCAGTCATGCAGTACACAGACACAATCACAGTATTACATAGCACAGAGATATGCACAAACAAGCATGATGCATGTCTAGTCCTATGCAGGCCATGAGCTCATGTGTCGGATGCTAACCCGCTTCCGACATTACCCGAGTACAAGTCCCAGATATGGTTTTCCATATGCATACAGTGTGCTTATAAATTTTACGGCTAGGCCACATACAGTGTGACTTTCAAATGTTTATCAATTTGCTTACATCTGGAAAACAGTTCTTAGTGTGTGGGCGTCCCCACTAAACATTTGGAACTAAGGCCCAAACAAAGTCGCATCTGCTCTCCTGTGGCAGACAATCTCTTAAAGCTTTATATTTACCCTCTGCTCTCCTGTGGCAGAGATCTGCTTTCCTGTGGCAGATATCCCTTTAGTTAATATATTTTTTCTTTTCTGTGCTCTGCTCTCCTGTGGCAGAGATTCGTTAGATTCTTTTAATCTTTGTTCTCTGCTCTTCTGTAGCAGAGATTCCTTTTACTTAATCCTTTCTTTCTGTTCTTTTTATTTTAAAAACAAAACCACCTCTTCATGAAATTCTTCAAAACCTTTAAAACAATCCCACTTAAAACAATTCTTCTTTCAAAAGACCAAGAGAAATCATTTACTAGTTAAACTCCTTAGCAAAGGCTCTAAACTTTAGGGGAGCTACAACCAATCTCATTTTCTTAAGTTCATTGCAAATCCTTAACAATAATTGTTTTCTTAAATTGAATTAATCAAATAAAGTTTCTAAATCAATTCAAAACCAAACCTTACAAATCAGAGGTTCCAAACCAATGTCAAAGCCAAAACCATTCTTAAAATTAATTTTTTAACTTTTTCCAAGACGTCACAAAACGAAATTATTCAGTCAAAATTCAATTACTTTAAAGTTTATTGAAACTCCTCCGAATGAATTTTTTAATTCAAATTCAAAACATAAATCCTTTTCATATTTAAATCAACCTTAAAACATAATACTTCTCTTAAATAATTTAAAATCATAAAATAATTCTTTTCTAAATAAATCAAACTCAAAACATATACTTTTCTTAAATGAATTAAACTTGAAACATAACTATTTTCTTAATAAATCAAAAATCAAATAATACAACTTCTCAACTCCAATCTTTTTCTAAATAACATTTCAAATAAAGTCTTAAATTTTATAACAGAATTTCGGCAGCATGTTCCCTAAAACTCGGACTTTGCCACCCTTCTCGGATCCCATCCAAACCATTTCTCAAATTCTTTCAAATCGTTTCCAATAAATCAAAGCCATTTCTAATATAAAAGAAATTATAAAATTAAACCAATTAAAAATCCAACCGCTTCCAAAATCAAACCATTTCCATATCTCAAAGTGTAAACCCCGCAAAATTAGCGAATAATTAGTCAACAAATTAAATTTTAATAAAGGAGTTAGAAATATGAATATTATATTAAATTAGGATAGAGATCATTAAAATGAGAATTTTAACACTAATTTTAAAGAATTTGGCCTAAGATTGGGCCGAACCGGATCCAAACCGGGCTCGTGGGCCCAACCAACCCATCATTCTTAAAGAGCTTCAACTTATTATCTTCCCATTTCTGCATGCAAAATGCGCTGGAAGCAAGCAAACAAGGGGAAGAACACCTTAAGCTCCAAAACCATTGATTTAATTCAAATCTATGTAACTTTTGATCCAGAGCTCCGATTGCCGCACTATTTGCGGCCAAGAGTTCGCGTCGTCAAGCTCTACAAAGCCTAGAATATTATAAGGTGAGGAAGAAATATTTTCTTTCTCAATTTCCTTATTCTCAGTTTCAAATTTCATGAGTCATTATGTTAAAAAATGTTCAATTTCGGTATTTAGGCTTGAATTAGCTTGAGGTGGATATTAAATCTGACTTCTTTGGTGCTTATGTAGGGTGAGAATTCTAGAACCTTAGCTAATTCATTAATTGAGTATATTAGGTATTGAATTTGGGTATATGTGTGTCATGTATTTATGAATTAGGATTGTGTATATGTAGTTGGAGCTTGAATTGTGGACATTGGTGATTGGTGGAAGCTTGGGTTGGTGTTAGAGGTGAAATTGTGGTGAGAGGACTTGCTTCTTATCTTGTGGGTTACCTTTGAACAAACATGAAAATTGGCCAAGGTATGGATTAGGTTTCTTGTATTTAATATATAATCTTCTGTGAAAACTTAATCTAGGTGGCCATATGATAGGTTAAAACGTATGAGTATATTTAATGCTTAGTGATCTTGATAAGAATTGTGATATGGATTTTGTGCTTGATGGATAAGTGTTAATTAATATATTGTGAGCTTAATACTGGTTGGATAAGAGTTTAGTGATGAGTTGATATTGATATGTGTTTGTGTGTGTGTGTGTATATATATATATATATATATATATATATATATATATATATATATATATATATATAATGAATAGGGATATGTTCATCTTGTTGATTATTTGAGATGTTTATGCATGATATGGGTGAATTGAGAAATGATAAAGATGAGGAGATTGTTGTGGTATTGATGTAGGTGTGTTGTGTTGATGGATATAAAGGTGGTAAGTTGAATTTTAATGAAAATGAAGGTTTTTGAGGTTTGGTAAAAATTAGTTTTTGGCCAAACTTCGACGAGGTATAACTCGGCTTTCGGACCCTTATAATGTTTCAAATTTATTTTATTTGAAAATTGGGTCTGTGAAGTTTATGATGTTCGAAGAACAGAAGGAAAATGATTTAAAACGGAAAAGTTATGCACGTCGAAAGTTGGGATTAAAAGTTGGGAATTCTGCAGTTTTTCAAACTTAGGTAAATTTTTGGAAAAACGTACGCCCACACATACGTGTGGCATGGAAATTTTGCAGACGCATACACCCCATTTACGGACTATTGCCAGTGCCTCCTCCCCATGCGTACGCATGGCCCACGCATACGTGTGACATGGGGTGCTAGCGTACGCGTATATAGGGGATGCGTACGCATAATGGCCCATTTGCACGCCCAGGCGCATACGTGACTCCCTTAGTTTCAGCAAAGGTATTTTATGTTTTAAAACTCAATTTTGAATCTCTAAACTTTTGTTTTCACCATTTCTATCCCTAGACCATAATGGTAGGCCTAGTAATAATGTGGGGCTAGGTAATAGAGGTAACTTGGGGATGAAGTAAAGGTTAAAAGTGATGTGTATATGAGGAGAATGTGTATGCATAAAGGATATATGTTGTCATTGCTATGATGAATAATTATGTAATGAATATGAATGATTATGAATACTCATGTGGATTATGAATTTAATGTTATCTGATATATGAGTCTCCCTGGGTACAGAACTGATGAGCGGATAATTTATACGCTTTTTGGCATTGTTTTTAGGTAGTTTTTAGTAAGTTCAAGCTACTTTTAGGGATGTTTTTATTAGTTTTTATGTTAAATTCACATTTCTGGACTTTACTATGAGTTTGTTTGTTTTTCTGTGATTTCAGGTAATTTCTGGCTGAAATTGAGGGACTTGAGCAAAACTTTGAAAAAGGCTGACAAAAGGACTGCTGATGCTGTTGGAATCTGACCTCCCTGCACTCAAAATAGATTTTCTGGAGCTACAGAACTCCAATTGGCGCGCTCTCAACGGCGTTGGAGAGTAGACATCCAGAGCTTTCCAGCAATATATAATAGTCCATACTTTATTCGGAAATTGACGACGTAACTTGGCGTTGAACGCCAAGTACATGCTGATGTCTGGAGTTAAACGCTAGAAACACATCATGATCCGGAGTTGAACGCCCAAAACACGTTATAACTTGGCGTTCAACTCCAAGAAAAGCCTCAGCTCGTGGATAGACCAAGCTCAGCACAAACATACACCAAGTGGGCCACGGAAGTGGATTTATGCATCAATTACTTACTCATGTAAACCCTAGTAGCTAGTTTATTATAAATAGGACTTTTTACTAGTGTATTAGACATCTCTGGACGCCTAGTCCTTAGACCATGGGGGCTGGCCATTCGGCCATGCCTGAACCTTTCACTTATGTATTTTCAACAGTGGAGTTTCTGCACACCATAGATTAAGGGTGTGGAGCTCTGCTGTACCTCAAGTTTCAATACAATTACTACTACTTTTTATTCAATTCTCTCTTATTCTTATTCCAAGATATACATTGCACAACACTTTGATGAATGTGATGATCCGTGACATTCATCATCATTCTCACCTATGAACGTGCGTGACTGACAACTACTTCCGTTCTACTTTAGGCCGGGCGCATATCTCTTAGATTCCCCAACAGAATCTTCGTGGTATAAGCTAGATAGATGGTGGCATTCATGGAGATCCGGAAAGTCTAACCTTGTCTGTGGTATTCCGAGTAGGATCCCGGGAATCCGGAAAGTCTAACCTTGTCTGTGGTATTCCGAGTAGGATTCCGGTATTGAATGACTGTGACGAGCTTCAAACTCCTGAAGGCTGGGCGTGATGACAAACGCAAAAGAATCAATGGATTCTACTCCAACCTAATTGAGAACCGACAGATAATTAGCCGTGCTGTGACAGAGCATTTGGACCATTTTCACTGAGAGGATGGGATGTAGCTATCAACAAGGGTGATGCCTCCAGACGATTAGCCGTGCAGTGACAGCGCATAGGACCATTTTCCCGAGAGGATTAAAAGTAGCCATTGATGATGGTGATGCCCTACATACAGCTTGCCATGGAAAGGAGTAAGAAGAATTAGATGAAAGCAATAAGAAAGTAGAGATTCGAAAGGAGCACAGCATCTCCAAACGCCTATCTGAAATTCACACTATTGATTTACATAAGTATTTCTATCTTATTTTATTTTCTATTTATTATTAATTTTCGAAACTCATAACCATTTAATCTGCCTAACTGAGATTTACAAGGTGACCATAGTTTGCTTCATACCAACAATCTCTGTGGGATCGACCCTTACTCACGTAAGGTATTACTTGGATGACCCAGTACACTTGCTGGTTAAGTTGAACGGAGTTGTGAGCTTCTCTAACAGTGCCTGGAACTCTTGTATCACAATTTCGTCCACCAAGAACCTTGGCTTGTCACGTCGTGTTCTAGGTTGAGACTCAATAATCTATTGACCCTACATCGTAAGGGTGACCGGGCACGTATAAATTCCTGGGAATGGATATCCCCCATTGAGTAAGTTATATATGAATGTATGAATTATGAATGAAATGAGAAAAAGCTATGCATAGACTCATGGGGATGCATGACGAGGGACAGTCCAAGGGTTTCGGACTTGTCAGGTTGGCCTTGATAACCGACAAATGAGCCTCATCAGCCATAGGACAGGCATACATCATGTGCGTTATGTTTGTTTGTTTGATATGCATTATTTGGGAGTGCCTAACTGTATATATTTTGTGAATTGCTATATTTGTTATTTGCACTACTTGCCTTCTACTTGTACTTAAAATTGTCTGTTTGTTTGTCTTTGCTAAATCATTGGTGATGGAGGAACGGAGGAAAGGCGGGCAGGACTAGTGTTAAGATTAAACTTAAGTTGGGTTTTGATATTCCCTAGACACCTACCCCTTTTATGATTTTTGTTTAGTAACTTAAGCTTTATAATCTGAGTGTCGGCATTCTAAGATTGCCTGTGGCATTCCCAGGACCTTATATACTATGTGCGTGGCACCTTTACCATGTTGAGAACCTCTGGTTCTCACCCCATACTGTGTTGCTGTTTTTCAAATACAGGTCGAGAGGCTCCTTGATAGGCATCTAGACTTCTGAAGCAGAGTGGTTTCTGGGTTCCTTTTTGCTGTATAGTTCATATGTGTATATACTTAGATTTCTCTCTGAAGAACTTATTTATTTTGTTCCTCTTAGAGGTTTAAGGAGAGTTAAGGTTTTATCTTTGTATTTTGGGTTGATGGGAGATGTATATATGTATGTAAATATTCTCCGGTCAGCCTTGGCTTCGCAGGATGAGTTAGGAGCTATGTATCCTTGACTCACTATTCTCTCTTTCTGTCTATTTATACGTATAATCTTTAGGTTTCTTTGCATGCAAGTTATCTCGTTCATTGAACATTGCGCTTTTTATTTTGCAATTTTGTTTTACCTGCTTTTCAAGGCTCCTAGTTATTATATTCTTTCTACTAATATATGTATATATTTTACTTTAGAGGCCGTAATATCACACCACCTCTGTTTTACGGCTTAAGCGTAAAGCCCTGTGTGGTAAGGTGTTACATTATAGTATCACAGCAGTTTGTTCCTATAGAGCCTGAGGGATGGACTGACTATGCTTCTAAGTATACTCTGAGTCATGTTTATGTGCTATTTAGGATATCAGACTAATATACATAGCATAAAGTTCATGAGCATGCATTTGGGTCTTTGAATCATTCGACTTGCAATATTGAGACTGATCACCTTGATATCACTTGTTTGGTGTGAACAGGAACCAAATGGCATCTCGTGGGCACAGTCATGGGCATAAACGTGGTCGGGAATGGAAAGGTAATGAGGTAATCATACCGGTTATCTGGAGCAAGTTAATCAGGCAACGGGAGAAGCTCAAGAAGGACTGAGGTAGCAAGGAGTAATCGCCAATAACCCTTCACAAAGAAAAAGGGAAAGATTACACCTAGGAGCCAAAGTTTCAAAAGGGATCATTTTATCACTTCACGTTCTCAACGCCGGAACAATTAGCAAAGGAACGACAACCGTCCAGATCCAAATTCAGAAGGGAAAACTAGTACTCAACCGGAAGACTTAAGATGCCCAAGATGCACAAAGTACCATCCAAATAGACTATGCAGATCCAGGCTAGGTGTATCTTACAAGTGCGTGAAGCTAGGGCATATAGCTCGAGATTGTCCACACAGAAAATGCCAGGATGCAGCCAAATCTAATTCTCAGACCCGAGGTAACCACGAACTAGTAGTTGAATTTCTAACTTCATTGCATATCATTAATATATGATATTCATTCGTAATGCATGACAAGCATTGATAAATTTAAAGTCCAAGTCGATCATTAGTCAAAGACTATTAATTGTTGAGACAGAGCAATATTTAGTTAACTTAGAGGAGCGGTTAAGCTCTTGAAGGTTCAGGATCAAAGTGCCGTAGCAGATGCAAGTTGGACTATATCTAAGGAATCAAGAGTGTTGAGGACTACGGGGAGTTATTGTTTAAAATCCAGTGATGGTGAAACTTCGAGGAAGAGGAATAGTGCGAATTCAACCTTTAGTTGTTAGTTGATTAGAGGCGACTGAAGATGAAACCAAATTCCTACTACGAGAAAGTTTTCGAGACAACTCTTGAAGGTGTACCAAAATTTCTATTTCAGAGAGAAAGTGAATTTGTGATAGACTTGTGCTGAAAGCCAGATCAGTGTTGATTGCACCACAAGCGAAGACACCATTACAATCAGTAGAACTTGGGATTGAGTTGAAGGGAGTACTGGAAGAGAGAATTGTCTAAGTAAGTGTTACCTTGTGAGAAGTGCCAGTTATACCAGTGAAGAAGGAAGAGAATGGCAAGAGACTTTATATGAGAGGGAATGTGCCAACGAATCCTTGCGACCCGATCTAATCTTTCTTTTGAAACCTACGTTGAAACTCTATCAAGAGTTCTTCTTAAATGACTTAATCATCTTTCCAGTTTTACTCTTTATGCGTATGAATCTTGTTTCTTCCAGGATGAGTTTGAGCTTGTCTTGGTATAATCACGTAATCCTTGAATTTTGAAAGCTCGCAGTGAGTAGAGTGGCTCGTATTCACAAACTGTGCTCTTCTAAATCAGTTGAGACTTCTTTGACTCTTGATGACTCCGCATCATGTACCCTTTTTCTTATCTAAAAGGACCATAAAAAGAGCATAATCTCATTAAATCAATGCAATTTCATGAACCAAATGATATATATTATGGTACATTGCTTTGAAATGGGTTTGTGTTTAATTTTAGGTGAAAAGAGCAACAAAAGGGAAAGGAAATAACAAATAAAGATGGGTGTGTGAAGATGGGCGTGCCACTTGAAGCTTTGGGTATGGCACGCCAAGCTTTTGAACCAACTCTCAACAATGGGCATGCCACTTGAAGCTCTGGGCGTGACATGCCAGGCCAACATTCTAGCAAAGAAGGTTGAAGAATTTTACATGGGCGTGCCACTTGGTGCTATGGGCGTGGCACGCCAAGCTTATGAAGCCAAGATCTCAAAGAGTGCGTGCCACTTGGTGTCTTGGGCGTGGCATGCCAGGCTTAAGTTTCAGAGGAGTTATTTTGAGCCCCACTATGGGTGTGGCACGCCAGGACATATGCCAGCCTAACCTCCTCTCATTTAAATGAAGATATCTTGAGCTACACAACTCTAAATGAAGTGCTTCTAGTGCCATTAGAAAGTTGACATCCAGAGCTTTCCAACCATGTATAATACTTCATAGTGAACATTCATTTTAAGGCCCAACAAACTCCATACTTTCAATGTTGCAAAGTGGGTCATACTCCAAAGGGCAAAATCAAGTGGGAGTGGCACTTGGAACCATACGCCAACTTTTTCCTGCAGCCCCCAACCTTCAACCAAGCCCACTCCAACTCTCAATCAAGCCACAATTGTCAACCAATCAAGGCCACAAGAAGCATCTAGAATAGTTTATTTTTATTTCATTGTAATTTTCTTTTAATTTTATTTAAGTTTGTAATTTAGGAGAGCCTATATAAAGGCCTTAGTTTCATACAATTAGGGATCTATCTATTAGGCTGGACACATTTGGAGGAGTGAGTCTTCGGACCCTCCTTCCCGCCATTCTCTTCTCCTCTTCCATTTTCTTACTTGTAAATATTTTAGTTATGAATTACTAACTCTTTCCATTGGGAAAGAGAGCTCTATTATTTTTCAATGGATTGATTGTTTTTATTCTTCTTCTTCTCTTCATCTCTCTTTGATTTACTAGAAGGGATTTCATTATTCATTCTAGCATTCAATTATCTTGGAAAAGAGATTCAATATATTTGGGTTTTATGGGTTCCTTGGAAGAGAAATCATAAAACCATGCTTGAAATCCTTTCTCACACTTGAGTAGGATCTGGGTTTTGGTGTTTGGATATGGTGACATATAATCCTCCCTCTACTTGGACCTATGAGGATGTGTGGTATAATCAGGGAACAAGCTTCATCTCTTCTCATGAGCAATTAGACCAAGGAATCGGCTATTGATCAAGATTTGAGAGATTGAGTCACCAAGGAATTGGGGATCAATCAATCATGATTGCCAAGAGGTCATAAGATGCATGATTGAAGATGAGATGAAATCAATTAATCCAGAGAATGCAATATCTCTTGATCCCAATGTTTATTTTATCTTTCTTTCTTTTATTTATTTTGTGGTTATTTACATTTTCTGCACTTTTGATGACTTGCATCATCTACCCTTCTTTCTTGCATAAAGAAGACCATAAAAGAGCATAAATCTCAATTGATCAGTACAACTCATACATTATTTGATGAATATTATGGTACACTACTTTGAGATGAGTTTTGCTGAATTTCAGGTGAAAAAGACATCAAAAATGGGTAGAAGACAAACAAGAAGCTGGGCGTGTGAAACTGGCGTGCCACTTGGAGCAAACGCCACAAAAATGCATTGGCGTGGCACGCAAGTACTAAAGTCTAGAGAAGAAGTCCAAGCATGCATATGGGCGTGGAACGCCAGGGACTGGGCGTGGCACGCTAGTACAAAATTCCAAAGAGCAAAATGGAGGACACAAAAGGGGCGTGGCACGCCAGGTTGGGCGTGGCACACCAACTCACCATCTCAAGAAGAACCTCCACTAAGGTGTGCCACTTGGTGTCGAAGGCGTGGCACGCCAACTCCAAGAAGTCACTTGGGCGTGCCACTTGAGAACCCAGGCGTGGCACGCCAAGTGTAACAACCCTGATTTTCGAGTACGCGAGATCTTTTCTGAAAGTACGGATTTCTCCGGAGGATCAGTAAGGGGAGAACCTCTGATATATCATCAAGTATTTCAATCCTCATTTTCATTATGTCATCTTTAAGCTAGAACCTTTTCCGAGTCAAGCTCGATAACGCAGTCACGAAGAACATAGTTTTTGAACCGTATCGGTTAGGAGTTTTGATCCGATCTTTCGTAAATAGTCTCAATTTGATGAACCGGACTCGATTCATGAGAGAAGAGAGATAATAGGGTAATATTATCATTATATTAGTATTAGAAGCTGCTTGAATAATATTATAAGGTTACCTGGTCAGTTTTAGTTAAAAACAGAAAATCGGTTTAACCGGGTTCACAATTTACTGGTGTAGTTTAGCACCAGAACTCTCTGATGACTTTAGCAATGCTAAGGCCTCATCATACATGTTTTATTCTCATAATAAATATGTTACTAGTGTCATTTATGCTAGTAGCTCAGAAAATAATTTTTAGAGATGTTTTCACAAGTGTTCCGATACACCTAGTTTTAGTAGTTATACACCTGAGATATTTTAATATTATTTTAATCCACCTCCAAGCCAACCAATCACAACTCACCCTACACCCCCAAAACCCCCAAGGCTGGTTCATTTGCTCCTTGTGGCCGAAATTTCCAAGAGAGAAAAAGAGAGAAAAGTTCTTAGTTCCAAATCTTCAAAGCTTGATTTCTGCTGAACTAAAACTCAAATCAAAATTCCAATCCAACCAAAATGATCCTCTCTTCTTTCTCCACATGATCATATGACTTATTAAGGCTGGAATCAAGGTGAGTTGGCTGCACCATCTCTCTTTTGATTCGGTTTCAAGGAAACATGCTCAAACATGTGTTTTCTTGATGTTCTTCCTTAGGAATCATGCTTAACTTGACTTGAGGGCCAAGAAACGTGACTTTCCAGCAAGTCTAAGGTTAGAAATCAATTCCTAACATGCTGAGTGAGATTTGGTTAGTTGAGTTTTTTTGGATTTAAAGTTGTTCTTGATGTGATTTAGGAGGAAAAAGTGCTAAAGGACCACCTGAAAGTCTAACTGAATTAGGAGCAGCAAAATCAGGTAGGGTGTCACGAAATTAATCTTGATTATTTGTGTTTGAATTGTGTGAATGTTTTATGATTTGGCTGTGGTAAAAATTGGTTGCATATATGATTGATTCTTAGTGAAAATTTGGTGAAATTTTGATGAAATTTGATGAAATTCAAGCTTTAAAGTTCATGTTCTTGGGGCAGCTGGAAAAACGAAACCCTAGGCTTAAATTGAAGCTCAATTTGTGTTAAAACCATGTAGAAAAGATGGGGTTTTAGTGGCTGCTAATTTATTATGAATTATGGTAAAAATCGGTTGCTGAAAAGACTGAAAAACGGGTAAAAACAGAGAAAGAATATGAAGAATTTATGAAGAACATGAAGAACACTTTGAGTGTGATGAAGAACAATGAAGAACAGGCTTTAGATCCTTAAAAGGGCAAGGAAGTAAAATTTTTGGTGTTCAAGGGGTTATTTGGTAATTTCTGAAAGTTAAGGTGGTTAAAGTAGAAATATTAAAAGTTACCGGGGTAAAAAGTGAATTTTAAAGGTAAAAAGGTAAAGGAAGGTTAATTTTCGAAAATTTAATAATAAAATAATAAATAATAATAAAATATTAAATAATAATATTTAATTAAATAATAATATTTTAATAAAAATGATAAAATAATGCGAAAAAGGCAGTTTTCTGTAAAAGCTTTAGAAAGACAACTTTAAGCGCAGGATCTCATAATTACCTTCATAAAACACTTAGGGAGTGGTAAGAACATATTAGTGAGGCAAAGATAAAAGAAAGATAAAAGATAAAGAAAAGATAAAAACCAAAGAAGAAGTCTGTAAAGTTTTAACAACAGAGAAACAGACAGAGACTAGCAAACGAACTAGGGCAACATAGTTAGTCCTTGAGTTACGACTAGGGTTAGGTATAATATGAAAAGTTAAACTGTTTCAGTATAGACTTAATAAACCTATACTTGGGATAGGCTAACTATTCATATCGAGATTTACATAAGCTTTAAATACACATGTTAAACAGAGGAATCAGAGCAGAGTAAAGAGATTAAGAGCAGAGGACTTATTGAAAAGTTAATTGTTGCTTGAGGCAAACCAAGAGATATTGTTTGCTTATTCGTTGCTTAATGCAACCCAAGAGATAATGTTTATTTATCTGTTGCTTAAAGCAACCCAAGAGCTTCTGTAGGGAAACTATGATACCTACAGCAATTTTCTGTTCCTAAGAGTATATTTCCTGCGAGTAGAAAGCAGAGGCTGCCTCAATAGAGCTGCTAATAATTATATGCGCATTTATTTGAACGAAAAATCGTATACGGGAAATCGTGAACTCGTGACCAGATAAATGTCGGGAATGCAGGTGCTAACCGACACATGAGCTCATGGCCTGTACTAGGACTAGACATGCATCATTCTTGTCTGTGCATCATTCTCTGTTGTTCTCCTTCTTGTGTGTGAACTATTTCTTTATGTTTGTCTGCTTGAGTGCTATGTCTGTGCTTTATTTTCTTGTGTTCTTCTGTTTGTGTTTTGTTTTCTGTTTTTCTATCTATTTATAACTACTGTTTACTACTTACTATATTCTAATATCCATCTGCTAATCGGAATCGAATAAATGAATGTAACTAACAACTTCGACCCTACTAAGAACTCCCCAGTTCTTACCCCTTCTCTCCCTTCTTCCCCCTCAGATGGAGACAGGCGTGATATTCTATAAGTTTGAGGACCCCTATGTCTATGAGGATCCGATACATCACAGTTACTTCATCATGGGATTGGAGCCTCGTATTAGATGATATGCGTTACCTAATCGAGATTTTCAACATCCTCTGTCTAGCCCGCATTTTGACCCCGATGCTCCTTACGACTTTCCCTTATCCTGGTTACATCCTGACGTACCTGTACATCCTTTTTCTGATGATCCTGAGCACCCTAAACCAGCTCAACCTTTGAATGAGGTGGAACCTGAGCCTATCATTCTTGATGAGCCCGAGTTAGCTGGTGACTACGTACTGGTGATACCACCAAAGTGGGACTTGCCCCTGAGCCGATCCCTGCTTTTCCACAGCCTGATGAGCCGGCACTATCAGACGATGGGATAGCCCCTATATACGCGAACAGACCTATGCTCGCAAATGGTTTTATACATAGTGACAGAAGTATTTCTGGTGGATCTGAGGGTTTAGCTGTAGCTGCAGACGATGAGGAGGAGGAGGATCCTGAGATAGAGATAGAGCAGGATGAGGAGATAGACGAGCCTCACGGCAATTCTCTGAATGGCCACGTGTAGATATAGTTTGACAACAGAAGGGGCATTTTTTTGATGACACTCTAGTCTGACATTATCTGTTAGTCTCTCACTTGTGTTAGCACACCCAAGAGCTAGGAGCTATATAGTGGTTAGGCTAGCCTGGGTGCCAGTTTAACGGCTTTTTGTATGGGCCAGGCCCTAGGAGTATCGTGTATATATTAGCTACGTAGGATGACGAGGATGTAAACTGAATTGATCTTGTGTAAATGCTACATGTTTTGTTATAGTGTATATGATGTATATTATCAGTTATATTTCTATGTTTCTTTATCCTACTTTCCTTTTACTCTCAATGTATGCTTGATTATTTTATCTCTTCTCCGCAACGGAAAAAAAGGTTACTCATAAAATTGGCATCGTTTTAACAAGGAACAGGCTCATATATTAAATATTATTTAATAATTAGGAAGGATAAGTTAGTATCACATAGCTTCTTGTATGACCATGGCATATTGGGAGTTGGGTCGTTACACCAAGCTTGAAGAGTACACAAATGCATGGGCGTGCCACTTGAGCAGCATGGCGTGGCACGCTGGTACAATAATCCAGAAAAGGAGTTGAAGGCAACTAAAGACTGGGCGTGCCACTTGAAGTCGAAGGCGTGGCACGCCAACCTCTCAATCTCACCTAGGCGTGCCACTTGGTATCGAAGGCGTGGCATGCCAACCCAAGCATCTCACTATGGCGTGCCACTTGAAGTTGAGGCGTGGCACGCCAACCACTAGAATCAAGGCAAGATTATGGGTGTGGCACTCCAGCCTTCAGGCGTGGCACATTGGTACAAGTTTCCAGCGAGGATGAAGGAGGCAAATTACATGGGGCGTGCCACTTGGTATCGAAGGCATGGCACGCCATTCACCATTCTTCACTTAGGCGTGCCACTTGAGCAACCAGGCGTGGCACGCCAGTGTCATTCAGAGGGCAAAGAAGCATTGGGGCATGCCACTTGAGTTCGTGGCGTGGCACGCCAAACAGAGGAACTACTCACTCACAAAGGGACTTGGCAAGCCAGACCTTGGGCGTGCCATGCTAGTGCAACTTTCCAGAAAAGCTTAGCCAAGCATAGAGCAAGGGCGTGCCACTTGAGTTCGAAGGCATGGCATGCCAAGGTTGATAGAGAGATGAGCATGCCAATTGAAGGATTGGGCGTGGCACACCAAGCTAGAAATGAAAGGCACGTGACACGCTAGTAAAGTGCCAGCCACACGCCAGCTGAGAAGTCACGCTTATTGAGTGTTTTCTTTTCCCTCCAAAATGTAATTTTCCCTTTTCACTTTTGTAATTCTTTTATTTTACTAGGAGTAGTATAAATACCCCGAAGGAGCACTGAAGAAGGGGGTTAAGCAGTCAGATTTAGATCCACTTTTACACTTCACTTTTGACTACTTTTTGAGCTATGAGTAGCTAACTTCCCTCTCATTGAGAGAGGAAGCTCTGTTGTACTTGATGAATTGATAATAGTGAAATTCTTCTTCTCTTCATCTTATCTTTAATTTGCTAGAAGGAATTTCGTTCTTAATGCTTAGTGTTTAACTATCTTGGGAAAGAGAATGAATGCAATTGGGTTTCATGGGAACCTCGGGAAAGGAAACATGAAACCATGCTTGAAATCCCTTCTCACACTTGAGTAGAATATAGGTTTTGGTGTTTGGATACGTGACATATAATCCTCCCTCTACCTGGACCTATAAGGGTGTGTGATAAAATCAGGGACCAAGCATATCTCTCTTTATGAGCAATTAGACCAAGGAATTGGCTATTGATCAAGATCTGAGAGATTGAGTCACCAAGGAATTGGGGCTCAATCAATCATGATTGCCAAGAGGTCAATGAGTTGCATGATTGAAAATGATATAAGCTAGATTTGATCTAAAGAGACAACATCTCCCAATCTCAATGAACTTCCCCATTCTTATCTATCCATTTCTTTACAACTTAATTTTTACATTCAGCAATTCCCCACTCCCATTTACATTCAAGTCATTTATGATTCAGCACTTTCCGTTTCTGCACTTTATTGCTTTTCTTTATATTCTAGTCATTTACATTTATGTCATTTACAATTCTGTACTTCATAATCTTATTGATCCGCTTGACTAATTCATCAACTAATTAAAACTGCTTGAATTTGCCAATCTCTGTGGATACGATCCCACTCCACTGTGGGTTATTACTTGGCGATAATTTTGGTGCGCTTGCCAAAAGAACTAATTCACTAATTTTTGAATGGGGTGTGAATTAGAACTCATCAAGTTTTATGGCACCGTTGTCGGGGATTGGCTTAAATTTGACAGTGATTCAATTGATTGGAGAGCTAGATTAAGCAATTTAAATTCCTTGTTATTTTAATTTCTTTTATTTAGCACTTTTTTTATTATTTTATTTTAAGCTCTATTTCCTTCTTCCTTGATTATTTTATTCAGTATCCATATTTCTACTCTTCTAACTGTTCGATCAATTGCACCACTGACACTAACAACTACTCTAACAAAAGTAATTTCTTCATCTATTTTCTTTCTTGTTTTTTTGCCTTGATTGGTTGTATGACAGGTAGGAGAAGCGTGGCTTCAACTTCCTTTGATTCTGAACCTGAGAGGACCTTCCTTAGATTAAGGAGGGAAGCAAGAGGGAAGAGAGTCGTTGGTGCTGAGGAAGAGGAAGAGTATTTTGAAACAAACATGGAGAAGAATATGGAGAATCACCATGAGGAAGAAGTTCATAACCATGCCAGAGAAGGCCCAGTCAATCATGATGGGTAAGAAATGAGAGTCTTAGGCTCCTAAATCAACCTAAACCCAGGAAATTGTGGTAGTAGCTGATGTTGTGGAAAACGATCCAACACAAAACTCACCGGCAAGTGTACCGGGTCGCATCAAGTAATAATAACTCACATGAGTGAGGTCGATCCCACAGGGATTGAAGGATTGAGCAATTTTAGTTTAGTGGTTGATTTAGTCAAGCGAATCAAGTTTTGGTTGAGTGGGTTGTATTTAACAGAAGCTAAATTGCTTGGAATATAAAGGGAGAAGGGAGAATTGCAGTAAATTAAAGAACAGGAAAATAAACTTGCTGAATCTTAAAGAACAAGAAAGTAAATGACTGAAACTTAAAGTGCAAGAAATGTAAATTGCAGTAACTTAAATGGCAAGGAACGTAAATTGCTTGAATGTTAAAGGGATTCGAGGACTGGGATTGCAGAATCTAAACAAAGAGAAATTGGATTGCCACAATTAACAGAGCAGAAACTGAATTAGAAGTAATTAGAATTCAAACAGAAATTGAAATTAAAGTGCAGCAGGGTTTACAGAAGAACCAAAAGGAAATTGGGATCTCAGGACTCCAGAGACTAGGTAGCAGAGCCTAGATCTCAATTGCCTTCCTAGATCCAAGTTCTCAAAGCAATTAACAAGAAATTAAAGAAGAAGCAGTAAAGGAAATGAAATTAAATTCAATTATGCAGAAGAGAAATTAAAGAGATTTTGAATGGAGATTGAGACAGAATTTCCTCAATTCTTCACACCCAAAACTCTAAACAAGGAAATTAAGAAGGCCCAAGCAAGAATGAGGAAGAAGAGAGATCAATTCTCCTCCCTAATTCTCTGAAATCTCAGTGAAGACACCAAGAGAAGTTCCAAAGTGCAAAAATAAAATTCAAAGCTCAAAGAAAGTGCAAAATTAAAAAGTCAAGTAAAAGGTCCTAATTACATCAAACTAGCTCCTATTTATACACTTTCTATTCTTGGATTTTGGGATTTGGATGGGCTTTTGATTTGGTGAAGAAATGAATTAAATTGGATTTTTAATTCAAATTTTCGGCCCAAAAATAATAGCTTCCAGGAGGCTGCCCTGCCCTTGTGGAGGGCAGGGCAGGATTTGGTGCTTGGTGCGTGCGTGGTGCGGCGTGGTGCAAGCTTGGTGCGCAGAATGCTGCCCTACCCTCGCGGAGGGCAGGGCAGAAAAAATTGGTGCGCCAGATGGGTGCTGTGGTGCGCTGCTGGTGCTGCCAGATGATGCTGTGGTGCGCCAGAATGGTGCCTTGGTGCGCAGGATGCTGCCCTGCCCTCGCGGAGGGCAGGGCAGAAAAAGTTGGTGCGCCAGAATTGTGATGTGGTGCGCGCTGGTGCTGCCAGAATCGTGCTGTGGTGCGCGCTGGTGCTGCCAGAATCGTGCCTTGGTGCGCCAGATTCATGCCACAACAAAATGCTGCCCTGCCCTCGCGGAGGGCAGGGCAGTGTTTCCAAACTGAAGTCCCGCATTCGAATCATGGCAGAAACACACGCTACTAAATTTCCTTGGCTTTCTTGGCACCAAAGTGAGGCTTAATTCCTTGCTTCCTCATGGTCCCGTGTTCAACTCTTGTGGCAAGCATTGGTAGACATTTTCCTTTGATTTTCTTCCCTTGTGAGCCCGATTCTGCCCTTTTGGAGGGCAGGGCAACATTTTCTTCTTCTTGATTCCAAGGCACAAATTTGTGCTCTGCCCTTGTAGTGGGCAGGGCAAAGTTGCCTTTTATGCTTTGGTGCCTTATGTTGCCCTCCTAGAGGGCAGTGTGCCCTTGTGGAGGGCAATGCTTGCCTCCCCTATTTACATGTGGCACACTTCTCCTTCCTTTGACCACGCTTTCTTCTCCTTTAGTCACGCTTTCTTAGGCCACGTTTTTCTCTTTTATTCTTTTCTTCACCTACATTAAACCAAAACAACCACTCCAAGTATCACTAAATTCACAAGGCTTATAAATCAATTAAAATTCAATTAAAATTAGCTTAAACCTCATGAGTTAACATTAATTTCATGGTGGTTGTTTGATTTAAAGAAGTTATGCATTTTCACTCCAAATTACTTACTTATGATACAAGAAAGTGTATAAAGACTAATAAAACAAGTGAAATTAGCTTGAAAAATGGGTATATGATGACTAATTCTTCCTAGGATCATTGATGCCCAGCATCTCTTTGGATAACTAAATGTTCTGTATCTAAGTTGCTCTTTATTGTGGACTTTCAATTGGCCATCCCAAATCAGTAGATCTAAGTGACCGGGTTTTAAAATACCCCTTAGAATTTACTCATCCAAGCATATCTTAGTACAAGAACATCACAGGCATATGTCCTAGGGTCCAAGCTATTGGTGTCCAACCTTTATTCTTTGTTTTTCTTGCCATTTTGGCTTTTTCGTTCCCTTTTCTTTCTGTTTTTGTTACCAAGGGCTTTTTCATTATTGATAAGAGTCTTTGTAACAGCAAGCTAACTCACACATGAATGAGAATGATATTATGCAACAATTATTTCATGAGTTATGCATTTAATCAAACACATATACCACCATTAACTTCCATTCTTACTTATGCAACATTGGATATTTCACTTTTCAATTCAAACAAATCTCTTTTATTTAATCATGTGGGAAACAAAACAAAATTCAGCTAAGTGATGGATAACAAGCATTATGCAGATTTAGCATTGTTAACAGACAATTTCACTTGCAACTAGATAAACACTTTAGCAAGACATACAATGGTTTCCAGATTCAAAACATTTCACAGCAGCAAGGATTAAGTTTAGATACAACCTTTGAAGTTGCAGCCCTTTGATTCTTCCTTCTGTTGTGTTCTCTTTGAGTTAAGATGCATAATGTCTTCAATTGTTGACTCATGTCCTGCATAATCCTCAAAGTTGCTTGCTTCTCAAGCCCTTAATTACTTGGTTAGTATGCATAGTGTGGCTCCTGGATTTACTTTGGTGTGGGAACACCAAACTTAATTGTTTGCCACTGCCTCTTATGCAACCATTTTAACCATATGTGAAACCTTGTGTCCTTGCTAAAGGTTAATGCAATTAAAACTAGAAAGCAATTAAACAGTTGAATAATGTGTTTGATTGCTTAGAGCTATCATCATACAAGAGGTGAGAATGTGTTTTTGAATGATATTTTTGGTGAAACACCAAACTTAGAATCTTTCATTCTCCCTTAAATTGTTTTGGTGTGCAACACCAAACTTAGCTCCTTGCAATGCATACCAATTATTCAACATTTTTATTGAAAAAGCTATGAAAAGAAAACTGCCTCAGGTTGGGTTGCCTCCCAACAAGCGCTCTTTTATTGTCACTAGCTTGACATCTTCTTATTTTTTTGCTGATCATGGAGGTTGAAAATCACAGTGCCTTAGCTTGTCTTTCTTCACTGTGAACTTCCTTCCGGTTTCCTCTTTGATGACCTCTATAAATTCTTGTGGAAGGATCTTAGTCACAATGTAGTGATCAGACAACTGTCGGGATACCTTCATGGTTTGAATATTGATCATCACTCGATCCCCTAGTGAAAATTTTCCAGTGGAGATTTTCTGCTTTTCTTTAGTTCTATCCTCTGTCTCTCCTTGAAAGATTTCTTTGTTGTGTTTTTCTTGGTTGGTACTTCCTTTGTCCAGTATTTGCTCATTGTCCTCTATGATCCTTTTCCATCCTTCCTTCTTTGTAGTATCTTCGTTGTTGGTTGGTTTGT
Source organism: Arachis hypogaea (assembly GCF_003086295.3). NCBI lineage: Eukaryota > Viridiplantae > Streptophyta > Magnoliopsida > Fabales > Fabaceae > Arachis > Arachis hypogaea. Next base: position 67,961,936 of record NC_092038.1, on the reverse strand, counting down.
CTTCAATGGTTTTGAGGAAAGTATTTGGTTTCTTCTCACCCATTTCTACAATGTACTTCGCCAGTTGAGCTATCTGCTCCTCAATTCCTTTGATTAACATCTCTTGGTTCCTTGTTGTTTCCTCTTGGTGTTTCATCATTCTCTCTATTAGGATCTCCAAGTCTGTGATTCTCTGAGAGTCTTGTGAGATTGGTTGGTTATGAGATGTTAAAGGTTGGAAGAGTGGGTGTGATGGTGGCATGTAGTGGTTGTTATTGCTGTAATGGTGTTTTTGTTGGTTTGTGAAGTTGGGGTTGTTATAATTGAAGTCCCTTGGTTTGTGATTTTGGTACTCGTTCCTTCTCCAGTTGAGATGAGTCTGGGATTGTCTGTGTTGTGAGTATTGGCTTTGAGTGGTATTAGTGGGTGGGTGATGTTGGTTGTTTGTGGTCATGGAGTTGCCCTGGTGGAAACTTCCTTGTTCTTGATGTTGAGACTCCCTCATTCTCAGATAAGAATGGGGTCTCCATGGTGGAAATTTGACATTCACTGCAGCAGACAGCTCCATGTTTTGCTGTGGTTGATGGTGCATTTGTCTGTTTAGGTCCTTGAACGCATTCAACCCTTCAATATTCATCACTTTTTTTTCTGAGATTGCATTATGTGGTTTCTCAAATGAATGTTGGTTGTTGACTCCTTTGTCATTGAAGTATGCAACTCCTTGGGCAGTTGTTGTTGCTTTGAGTAGGCCATCTGAGAAGTAGTCCACTGCTTTTCTTGTTTCTGGGGTCAATCCTTCATAGAAAGCTCGGAAGCCCACTTTATCAGTCGCTTTCTTGTATCTTTCCCAGGCCTTGAAGAGTGGTTCTTTGTCCCCTTGTGTGAATAGATGTTCCTCCTCTTTCAACCGGATGATCTGTCTGGATGAGGTGAATTTGGCCAGAAATTTGGTGACCAAATCATCCCAACTATTGATACTTCCTTGGGGAAAAGTTTCAAACCATTGTGCAGCTTCACCTTTTAATGAGAAAGGGAATAACAAGATCTTATAAGTGTCATGATCTGGACCATCGGTTTTGACTGCATTACAAGTCTTCAGAAAAGTGGATAGGTGCTACTGAGGATCTTTCGATGGATTTCCGTCATAAGAACAATTGTTCTTGATGAGTGTAATAAGTGGTGGCTTCATGTCATGATACCCTTTGTCTGTTGAAACTCGTACACAAACAATTAAGATGACCAAACAACAGCACGCTTGAGAATTGAGTGCAGTTAATTTAGATAAATTGTTAGCGAGTTAATAGAGGCAATTTCTCAAACAGTTAGTGTGTTAGTTAAAAATAAAGAAAAAGTGCTTGATCTAGACCACCACTTCACTTAATCATTGTCAATCTATTTCAATCCCCGGCAACGGCGCCAAAAACTTGATGTTGTGGAAAACGATCCAACACAAAACTCACCGGAAAGTGTACCGGGTCGCATCAAGTAATAATAACTCACATGAGTGAGGTCGATCCCACAAGGATTGAAGGATTGAGCAATTTTAGTTTAGTGGTTGATTTAGTCAAGCGAATCAAGTTTTGGTTGAGTGGGTTGTATTTAACAGAAGCTAAATTGCTTGGAATATAAAGGGAGATGGGAGAATTGCAGTAAATTAAAGAACAGGAAAATAAACTTGCTGAATCTTAAAGAACAAGAAAGTAAATGACTGAAACTTAAAGTGCAAGAAATGTAAATTGCAGTAACTTAAATGGCAAGGAACGTAAATTGCTTGAATGTTAAAGGGATTCGAGGACTGGGATTGCAGAATCTAAACAAAGAGAAATTGGATTGCCACAAGTAACAGAGCAGAAACTGAATTAGAAGTAATTAGAATTCAAACAGAAATTGAAATTAAAGTGCAGCAGGGTTCACAGAAGAACCAAAAGGAAATTGGGATCTCAGGACTCCAGAGACTAGGTAGCAGAGCCTAGATCTCAATTGCCTTCCTAGATCCAAGTTCTCAAAGCAATTAACAAGAAATTAAAGAAGAAGCAGTAAAGGAAATGAAATTAAATTCAATTATGCAGAAGAGAAATTAAAGAGATTTTGAATGGAGATTGAGACAGAATTTCCTCAATTCTTCACACCCAAAACTCTAAACAAGGAAATTAAGAAGGCCCAAGCAAGAATGAGGAAGAAGAGAGATCAATTCTCCTCCCTAATTCTCTGAAATCTCAGTGAAGACACCAAGAGAAGTTCCAAAGTGCAAAAATAAAATTCAAAGCTCAAAGAAAGTGCAAAATTCAAAAGTCAAGTAAAAGGTCCTAATTACATCAAACTAGCTCCTATTTATACACTTTCTATTCTTGGATTTTGGGATTTGGATGGGCTTTTGATTTGGTGAAGAAATGAATTAAATTGGATTTTTAATTCAAATTTTCGGCCCAAAAATAATAGCTTCCAGGAGGCTGCCCTGCCCTTGTGGAGGACAGGGCAGGATTTGGTGCTTGGTGCGTGCGTGGTGCGGCGTGGTGCAAGCTTGGTGCGCAGAATGCTGCCCTGCCCTCGCGGAGGGCAGGGTAGAAAAAATTGGTGCGCCAGATGGGTGCTGTGGTGCGCTGCTGGTGCTGCCAGATGATGCTGTGGTGCGCCAGAATGGTGCCTTGGTGCGCAGGATGCTGCCCTGCCCTCGCGGAGGGCAGGGCAGAAAAAGTTGGTGCGCCAGAATTGTGATGTGGTGCGCGCTGGTGCTGCCAGAATCGTGCCTTGGTGTGCCAGATTCATGCCACAACAAAATGCTGCCCTGCCCTCGCGGAGGGCAGGGCAGTGTTTCCAAACTGAAGTCCCGCGTTCGAATCATGGCAGAAACACACGCTACGAAATTTTCTTGGCTTTCTTGGCACCAAAGTGAGGCTTAATTCCTTGCTTCCTCATGGTCCCGTGTTCAACTCTTGTGGCAAGCATTGGTAGACATTTTCCTTTGATTTTCTTCCCTTGTGAGCCCGATACTGCCCTTGTGGAGGGCAGGGCAACATTTTCTTCTTCTTGATTCCAAGGCACAAATTTGTGCTCTGCCCTTGTAGTGGGCAGGGCAGAGTTGCCTTTTATGCTTTGGTGCCTTATGTTGCCCTCCTAGAGGGCAGTGTGCCCTTGTGGAGGGCAATGCTTGCCTCCCCTCTTTACATGCGGCACACTTCTCCTTCCTTTGACCACGCTTTCTTCTCCTTTAGTCACGCTTTCTTAGGCCACGTTTTTCTCTTTTATTCTTTTCTTCACCTACATTAAACCAAAACAACCACTCCAAGTATCACTAAATTCACAAGGCTTATAAATCAATTAAAATTCAATTAAAATTAGCTTAAACCTCATGAGTTAACATTAATTTCATGGTGGTTGTTTGATTTAAAGAAGTTATGCATTTTCACTCCAAATTACTTACTTATGATACAAGAAAGTGTATAAAGACTAATAAAACAAGTGAAATTAGCTTGAAAAATGGGTATATGATGACTTGTCATCAGTAGCATCCTAAAGCCAACAATTCATGCCAATAATTTTGAGCTGAAGCCTCAGCTCATCATACTTGTTCAGAATAATTGCTCATATGGAGGAAGTTCCCAAGAAGACCCTAATCAACATCTCAGCACATTCTTGAGGATATGTGATACTGTAAAGTCCAACGGTGTACACCCTGACATCTACAAACTACTCTTGTTCCCTTTCTCACTCAGAGATAAGGCAGCATAGTGGTTAGAATCATTCCCCAAGGATAGCCTATCTACATGGGAGGAGGTCATGAACAGATTCCTTGCAAGATTTTACCCTCCACAAAGAATTAATAGGCTGAAAGCTAAGGTGCAAACTTTCAGACAACAAGATGGAAAAACACTCTATAAGGCCTGGGAGAGATTCAAAGATCTGACAAGAAGATGCCCACGAAAATATTTAATGAGTGGGTACAGCTACATATCTTTTATGAGGGACTATCTTATGAAGCAAAGAAGGCAGTGGATCATTCTTCAAGAGGCTCACTCAACAAAAAGAAAACCATTGAAGAGGCCATTGATGTCATTAAGACTGTAGCTGAAAATGAGTATTTCTATGCTTCAGAAAGGACTCAGAAGAAGGGAGTGCTAGAACTCAACTCTGTAGATGCTTTATTAGCTCAGAACAAGGCAACTTCAGCACAAATAGCAGCCTTAACCAAGAGGATGGAGGCCAACCAAGCCTCAGTCATTCAAGACCAAACTCTTCAACAAGAAGGAAATGCACCAGAATTTGAAGGTGACTGGGAACAAGCAAATTATATGAACAATTCATCCAGAACACCATATGACCCACACTATAAGACATACAAGCCAGGTTGGAAGAACCACCCAAACTTTGGGTGGGGAAATCAACAAAATCACAACCAGGATCATAACAAGCCTTATTCATCAAATCAGCATCCCAACCACAACCCCAACCATCAAACAGGGAACCATAGACCCTACCATAACTCACAAAACACATCATACCATAGCAACCAACCCATACACAATAACCTCAATCAAGATGAACCATTCTCAACTATGCAACCATGCGAAATCAAGAGCAACTTTGAGAGGATTGGAGGCTGCAATAGCACAACTGTCATCCCAGATTTCAGGAGCAGTCTCCACTCTCATGGACAGACAAGCACAAACTGACAGAAGGATAGATGCTAATCAAGAGGAATACAGGTCAAATCTGAAAAATCAAGGCATAGCAATCTCAAAGTTGGAAGCACCAGTGGGGATTTTATCCAAGCAAATCCCACTTCCCACACACACATTTCCCAGTGATACCATGGCTAACCCAAGAAGGGAATGCAAAGCCATAACTCTAAGACGTGGGAAGGTTGTAGAGGAAGGAACCCCAAGCAAAGATAATCATGAAGAGGTTGTATCAAAGCATGGGAACGAGGATGAAGGGGAGATCCTAGCTTCACCTCCACCAAAACCAGTCTGGAAGCCCTATGTGCCAAAGGCACCATACCCACAAAGACTGAGAAAAGATAGGAATGATGGCCAGTTCTCTAAGTTCCTAGAGATCTTCAAGAGGCTCCAAATCAACATACCATTTGCTGAGTCATTAGAACAAATGGCACTCTATGCCAAGTTCTTAAAGGATCTTATAACCAAAAAGAGGAACTAAGAGCCAAAAGAAACCATAGTATTGAGTGAGGAATGCAGCGCCATCATACAGAAGAAGCTGCCTCAAAAGCTGAAAGACCCAGGGAGTTTTCAAATCCCCTGCATCATAGGGGACATCATTATTGAGAAAGCTTTGTGTGATTTGAGAGCTAGCATAAAATCTTATGTCCCTAACCATGATGAGAAGGATGAAGATTGAGAAAGCCAAGCCAATAAGAATGGCACTCCAATTGGCTGATAGAACATTTAAGTTTCCATATGGGGTGGTGGAAGACTTGCTAGTGAAAGTATGAGAATTTATTTTCCCTGCTGATTTTGTTGTGCTGGACATGGAAGAAGAGGCCAACACGTCAATTATCCTAGGAAGACCATTTTTAGCTACTGTCGGAGCCATCATTGATGTGCAGAAAGGGGAACTAGTCTTGAGATTACATGAAGAGAAAATGGTCTTCAACGTCTTTAAAGTAATGAGTTACCCCAAAGAATCCATAGGAGAATGCATGCTGGTAGACACTATAGAACAGATAGTTCAAGAAGTCATGGAAGAAGAACAATGTGGAGAAAGCATTGAGCTTGAACAAGCACCAGATGGAGAACTACCACAAGCAACCATGAGGAACTCAATCATGCCAACTACCACAGATAACAAAGATGCAGAGTCACCAAAACTAGAGCTAAAAGCCTTACCACCCAGCTTGAAATATGCATATCTGGCTGCTAACAACACTCACACAGTAATCATAAATTCAAGTCTAAGTAAGGAACAAGAAGAGGAACTTATCCAAGCACTGAGACAACACAAGGATGCCATAGGCTAGACACTTGTAGATTTAAAGGAGATCAGTCCTTCAATGTATATGCATAAAATCTTACTTGAAGAGGATGCCAAACACTACATCTGGGATGACCCCTATTTGTTCAAAAAGTGTGCTGATGAAGTCCTAACAAGGTGTATATCCCATGAAGAAGGGCAAGAAGTGTTATGGCAGTGCCATGGGTCAGCATATGGAGGTCACTTCAGTGGGGAAAAGACAGCAGCAAAAGTGCTTCAATCCGGATTTTACAAGCCAACAATGTTTAAGGATGCCAAGGAAATGGTGTCAAGGTGTGATGAATGTCAAAGAGCTGGTAATCTAACCAAGAGGAATGAGATGCTACAGCAATACATACTAGAGCTAGAGCTATTTGATGTATGGGGGATTGATTTCATGGGACCCTTCCCAACCTCCTACTCAAATAGCTACATATTGGTGGCTTTTGATTATGTCTCAAGGTGGGTAGAAGCCATATCCACTGCAACAAATAACGACAAAGTTATGATAAGCTTCTTATGAAGGAATATCTTCAGCAGATTTGGAGTTCCCAGAGCTCTCATTAGTGATGGAGGGACACACATCTGCAACAAACAACTTGAGACACTCCTTCTCAGATATGGAGTAAAGCACAAAGTGGCAACTCCATACCACCCACAGACCAACGAGCAAGTTGAAATCTCCAACAGAGAGCTAAAACGAATCCTTAAAAAAACTGTTGGAAGCTCAGTAAATGACTAGTCTAAGAAGCTGAATGATGCACTGTGGGCCTACAGAACAGCCTATAAGACTCCCATTGGGATGTCTCCATACCAATTGGTATATGGAAAGGCTTGTCACTTACCAGTTGAACTTAAGCATAGAGCATTTTGGGCTCTAAAAATGTTAAACTATGATGAGTAAGCTGCTGGAGAAAAGAGATTAATGCAACTCAATGAGCTGGAAGAGTTTAGAAATCAAGCATATGAGAATGCAAAAAGGTGGCATGGCCAAAAGATAGCAAGACGGGAGATTACTGAAGGACAGATGGTGTTACTCTACAACTCAAGACTCAAGTTCTTCCCTGGAAAACTTAAGTCTCGATGGTCATGACCTTTCACCATACTCAAAGTCTTTCCCTGTGGTCATGTGGAGCTCATGGAGGACAAGACTCAGAGAACCTTTTCTGTCAATGGCCATAGACTCAAACACTACTTGGGAGGCTCCTTGGAGGAACAGAGAGTGAGCTACAAGCACAGCTAAAGACAAAGAAATGTCAAGCTAATGATAATAAAGAAGCACTAGTTGGGAGGCACCCCAACACTTTATCCTTTTTTATTTAATTGCTTTTCTTAGAAGTAGTTTAAATTCTGTTGCTTTAGATAGTTTAATTTTCAGTAATTAGGATTAGTTTACAATTGTAGATTAGAAAGTTTGATATTAGCTTTGATAGCTAGATTTTCTTTACACTCTCTTATTTCTTTCTATTTGGGAATTGCAACTTGATGAATGCATAACTAATGATGAGTGAATGCGCTGAGAACTAGTTGAATTGCTAAGTTTGGTGTGGCCTCTCACCATTTAATCTAGGCTTACAAACAATTAATGGTTTGATTTTGAAGAGTAAGCCTAGAGATTAAGTTTGGTGTGGTCACCACCAAGGATCACATAGCAGCCTAAGTCACCCAATTTGAAAGCACTTAATGCTTTGGGTAAGAACATGAACGTGGTTTAATGAGTTCAGAGGAATTGTAATCAAAAGAAAATGAAAAGATTGATGTATTCCACTCTTATGAACACATTAAATACACAATTATGAAACCAATTTATTAAGATGCCAAAGAATTAAGCTTGGTGTCCTAAGGGACACCCATCAGTTGCAATCCAATTCATTCTTGATGAGAAGGAATGTGAAGGTGGTCTTTTGTCATTACTAATGGGTTCAGTTTCAATTTCAGGAGAGAAGATAGGGCCCTGATAAACCCCATTTGTAGGATTTATCTTGTGCTTGATTTAGGGGATTTTATAACCTTTTACCCACATTTATCCATTGAAATAGCATGATTTTATAACTTCTCCTTTAATGGTGCTTAAGAGTGAAAACATCATTTTTAGGACTTAAAATAGCTAAATCTAATTCTCCTTGATTCCATTAGATGCCTTGATATGTTTGCTAAGTGATTTCAGATTTAGGAGGCAAGGATTGGACCAAGGGAATGAAGGAAAAGCATGTAGAAATGGAGAACTCATGAAGAAATAAAGGAAACGCAAAAGCTATCAAGCCGATCTCTTCGCACTTAATCGACCATAACTTGAGCTACAGAGGTCCAAATGATTCGGTTCTAGTTGGGTTGGAAAGCTAACATCCGAGGCATCGAAACGATATAAGATTTGCTATGGTTGAACTGTGCATGGTGACGCGTACGCGCATAGTACGCGCACGCGTCGTTGCTGCCACCTTGTTCACTTAAAGCAAAACGTGGCCAGCGAATTCTAAAGCCTTGTAGGTCCAATCCAACTCATTTCTGATGCTATTTAACCCAAGGAGTGAAGAGGGAAACACATGTTAGTTACCATTAGTCATAGTTTAGTTTTAGTAGTAGTTTCTAGAGAGAGAAGCTCTCACTTCTCTCTAGGATTAGGATTAGGATTAGGTTTAGTTCTTGGATCTAGATTTTAATTCATCTTCTTCTACTTCTATCTTCTCAATTCCTTGTTATTACATTCATTCTCCTTCCATTCTTTTGTTGTAATTTCCTTTATGTTGTTCTTGTGTTTTGTTGTAGATCTACTTTTGTTTCTTCTACTCTCTTTCAATTCAATCAAGGTAATTCATAATAAATGTGTTTCTTTTGATTGTTGTTGTTAATTCTTTACATTTGATTGTTGTTAGAATTAATTCTTGTTGTTGATTTACTATGCTTTTCTTTTGTGCCTTCCAAGTGTTTGAGAAAATGCTTGGTTGGATTCTAGAGTAGAGTTTTATGTTCTTGGCTTGGAAAGGTAACTTAGGAACTCTTGAGTTACTAATGTCCAAGTAATTGATGATTGGGATCCATTGACTCTAGTTCTCACTAATTGAATTAGTGGAGAGTTAGGACTTATGGACTAGGATTGATATAGCTCATTTGACTTTCCTTTACTACTAGTTAGAGGATGATTTAATGAGATTAATCCTTGCCAATTCTCACATTGTGGTTAGTGATTAGGATAGAGATCCTTGACCACCAACCCTTGCCAAGACCTTTTTAGGCCTTAGTTTACTTTCTTGCCATTCATCTTTCTTGTTTATTATTAAAACCCCAAAAATAACTCACAACCAATAACAAAACACTTCATTACAATTCCTAGGGAGAACGACCCGATGTTTGAATACTTCGGTTATTAATTTTAGGGGTTTGTTACTTGTGACAAACAATCTTTTGTATGAAAGGATTATTGTTGGTTTAGAGACTATACTTTACAACGAGATTTCATTAGTGAAATTCTAAACCGTCAAAAATCCAATCATCAGGCCCACATGGTAAACAATTCACAAATCAAGGAAGTCAAAGTGTACTTGCACTTTGGAACTCGACACACGCAGAAGACACTGTGAGAAAAGAGTTGGCGCCTCTTCCCACGCTCGGCGCCACTCCCCAAAGTGGAAAAACATTTAACCCTTTTTATTTCCCACCCTTCGAACCACACCATTCACCCATTATAAAAGCTTCACCCCAGATCTCCTCTCCCACTTCAACAACCCCACACCCCTCACCTTCGCTTCTCTTTTCATCTCTACTATCTCTCATCCCCTACTTTCTTCTTTTTTTTTCTTGAGTGGGACAATCAAGTCCTAAGTTTGGTGTTGGAGAAAAACCTTGTTTTGCCTTCTCTTTCTTTCAACCCCCATTTTTTTACAACCTCAAGCACACTCTCCCAACCTAATGGAACCACCAAAAAGCTCAGCCTCAAAGAAAAGAAAAACCAAGGAACCAACCTCTAGATTATCAAGCTCTTTTAATGAATACAAGTTCCTCTCCGCATTCAACCAAAATCAATTCTATGGTTGGGTGAGTGAGAGGGAAATCATTCCAGAAGTTAGGTTTCAACTAGGGAGGAATGAGCATATTAAAAACAACATTGAGATCGACAATAGGGTTTGGTCACTTCTATGCAACCCACCGAGGAAAGTGGTAGAAAACTTGGTGAGGGAATTCTATGCCAACGCAGTGCCCTCAAACAGGACAACACTATGGCTACATTAGCTATGTAAGGGGGAAGTCCATTGACTACAGCCCCTCTAGCATAGAAAGAATGCTAATGGTGAAGAGGACAAGCTCCACTCGGAGCTATGAAGAGAGAATGAAGCAGCAAGACCCTGGCTTTAAGGAGATCCTAAATGAAATTTCTGTGATGAATGTGCGTTGGATAAATGACAAGGATGGGATACCCAACCAATTGAGGAGAAGAGATTTGAGCCCCAAGCTAGAGGGTGGCTAGAATTTGTGAGGAGGTCCCTAATCCCCACATCCAACACTTCAGAGGTGACCAAGGAGAGAGCTGTGCTCATCTACAGCATCATGAGAGGAGAAAACATCAACGTGGGGGAGATGATCACCAATAACATCAACAAAGTACTGAAAAGCACCAGTGACAACACAAGGTTGGCATTCCCCAGCATTATACAGAGGCTATGTGATGAGGCTGGAGTTGAAAAGATCATTGATGAAGTGTTTGTGAAGCAAGACAAGTTCATAACTGCCAAAAAGATGGCCAAAGTGGTCACTGTCCACCCACTCAATAGGGCTAGAGAATGAAGAGCTCATGCTCATGAACCACAACAACAACAAGAAGAGGAAGAGGCAGAAGAGCAACCTCACTTCCTAGCACTTCAACCACCACCACACCACCAATATCAGCAATTTTCAGAGGGATTCAACTGGAAGCAATTGCAAGGAGATGTACACCAAATGAAGGGAGACCTACACCACTTGAGGGAAGATGTCAATCAACTCAAGGAGACTCAGCAACAATAATGGATCCAAGTCAACCAGAACATTCAGCAACTCCAAGGGGGCTTTAAGAACCTCAAGGAGCAGCAAGATCAAATTAACTGGGGAGAGATGCAAGGCAGCCTAGGAATGATTCTAGAATGACAATTACAACAAATGGAGAGCCTTGCTAAATTCAGACACCTTTATGAAGCAAGGCCTATAGCCAGAGGGGAATATGATTGCTATGCACAAACAAAGTTGAGCTACCTGTGCAATGCAGTGGCTAACTGATGCCAGGGCATCTAGGCCAGTTTCACTGACCTTTTCTTTACTGTTTTAGGATAGTTTCATGCATTTTCCTAGTGAATAAGGCAAGTTTTGGGTGAAAATACACTTACACCTTCATTTAAGCAACTATTGTGAATTTTGCATTATTTCATGAGATTTTTGCCAGAATTGCATGAGAATTTGATGATGCATAATCTCATGATTTTAGCTAGAGCTTTGATGCACTTTAATTACTTGATTTTAGGACAAATGAAGCATGGAAGAACCACGTTAGCATTCACGTTAACTTAGTAAACGTGACTACAAACGTGGGATGGCAAAGAGCTTGCAACGTTAATGAAAAAAGTGATCACCAATAACGCCTGCGAAGCCATTCGTAGCTTACGTTAAAAGCCACGTTACGTTAAAAGTGAACACCACTAACGTTGGGAAACTAGGCAATGCCCCACGTTAAGAGTCACGTTAACTTAGTTAACGTGAACTCTAATGTGGAAGAGGATCAACAACGCCAACGTTAGTGACACTCACTTTTGTCACTAACATTGGATCATTAGCATTTCCTACGTTAACTCTCATGTTAAGATTGTTAACGTGAGAGTTAACGTGCAGTTGAATTCAAAGAACCAACGTTAGTGACACTCACTTTTGTCACTAACGTTGGGAGATGGCTTCATTACTACGTTAAGAGCCACGTTAACTTAGTTAATGTGGGTTCTAACGTAGGGACTTAAGGCAATTGGAGCGTTAGTGACAAAGGTGAGTGTCACTAACGCTCTTGAAGGTGATAGAGACCCACGTTAAGAGCTATGTTAGCCAAGCTAACGTGAGATCTAACGTAGGGGCAAGAGGCAAGCAACATTAATGGGAAAAGTGATTCCCATTAATGTTTGCAAAAAGGGGCACAAGCCAATGTTAATGGGAAAAGTGAGTCCCATTAATGTTGGCCAAGGATTGAGTAAGAAACGTTAGTATTCATGTTAAGGTTTCTAACGTTGGAATTAACGTGGGTATATAAGGGTGGAACGTTAGTGGAAAAAGCGAATGCCACTAACGTTCTCGCACTCAAAATATTAGCCAACATTAATCCCACTAAATGCCCAAGCCTAATTCTTATTTCTCTGCAAGCTGGGCCCACTAAAGATGAGAATTGCTTCAAATCAAGGTCCAGAGCCCACATCCAATACTTGAAGAACTCACTAGAAGATCATGAGGAGTAGTTTTGAACTAGAGAGAAGCTTAGCACTTTTGGGAACTACTCTCTGCATATTTACTTTTCTGTACTTCTAGAATGGATTATTCTTTTCTGCCATTTTTGATTCCTAGAGCTATGAACAACTGAACCCCTTTCATTGGGTTAGGGAGCTCTGTTGTAATTTGATGGATCAATTATAGTTCTTATTCTTCTTCTTCTTTCTTTTCTCTTGATCTTACTAGAAAGCTTTCGATCTTAATTCAATCGGTTAGTTGTCTTGGAAAAGAAACTCTCCATAATTGGATCTCTTTTGAACCTTGGAAAAGGGATGAGGAAATCATGCTAGAAATGCTTTCTCACGTTAGACCAAATTGGGGTTTGGATGGATATTGTGACATTTAATCCTCCCAACACTTTGATTTGGAAATACATGTGGTATAATCAGTGACCACACTTTCGTCTCTTCCCATGAGCAATTAAATCAAGGAATTGGGCAATTGTTCAATCTTAGAGAGATTGGATTGCCAAGGAATTGGGATCCAATCACTTAAGATTGCCAAGGAGATTAATGAATGCATTGATTGAGGAAGAGATGAGAATGAACTTGATCTGGAGAATGCAACATCTCCTAAACCCAATGATCTCCCCATTTCTGATCTTACCCATTCTGTTTACTTTCTGCCATTTAATTTCCTGCTCATTATCCCAACTCCCCATTTAAGATTCTTCACTTTAATTTTTGTTATTTACTTTCTAGTCATTTAAATTTTTGTATCATAATCTAAATTCTGTTTAGCTCAACTAGCATATTCTTCTAACTAAAGTTGCTTGACCAATCAATCCTTGTGGGATTCGACCTCACTCTATTGTGAGTTTTACTTGACGACAATTCGGTATACTTGCAGAAGAGAAATTTGTTGAGAGACAAGTTTTCATGCATCACTAACATGAACCCCAATTACCCCACCTATATGCAGAAATTGGAGGAACTCAGCTCAAGGCAAGAAGAAATAGCATACCAACACAAGGAGAATGTGAAATCTTACATTAGGAGGTTAGGATTTTGGAAGCCCAAGCCCAAGGATACCAAAGCTCAAGAAGGTTCCTCCAAGCTAGGTGAAGGTGGCTCATCCCCTTCCAAGAAGAAGGACAAAGGGAAGGGGCCAATGAACTAAAGATGAAGCTGCTCAAGGTTGTTGAGTCCCATAGTTGACACTTTCCAATTTTTGAATTCTGTTTAAGCCTTTTCTTTATTTACTTCTTAAATATTCATGCTAGGATAGTTTATGTTTTATGCTTAGTTTTAATTCCTATTTGAAGTCTTTATGAGTTCTTTTTTTACAAGAAAGAAAATGCCATTTATTTCAAGTCTTTATTTCAACTTAAAAAAAGTAGAGCTTGTCTCCATAAGAGTTACTGTGAGTTGTGAAAAAACAATAAGAGAGACCAAGGCCAAGAGGGATCATCAAACAAACTAAGAAACAAGAAAATAAGTGTAGAACCTTGGATGAACTAAAAAGAAAATGAGTCATGGAGAGCAACTAGTCCTAGAAGGTATAACAAGGGAAGACTAAGGGGTGTTCCTTGAATATCCATAGAACCAAGAGGTAGTAAGCAATAAAGGGCCAAGGCTCTGAGCATCAACCACAGGGATAGAAAAAGAAACATTAAAAAGCTCAAAAAGAATTAAAGATCTTAGTAGATGCTTGTGGTGAAGATGTGTCAAGAAGAGACCTGGGCAAGTAAATTCTTAGGGGTGTCTCAACATCCAGTACCCTAAAACCAACTGGTTTGGGAGTGCTAATTTAAAGCCTAATCAAAGGGTTGTCTTGAGACAAAACACTTAGAGTCGTGGTCAAGAAAGCAAACAACCCTTACTACTTCAAGGTGACAATCAATAGAAAGGACCCCTGAAGCCTATACCTGAAGAAACCCTCAAGGATCTAAGAGCTTTCCATGATAATTAAAACATTCATACATGTGTTGGACACTTAGTTTTACTCTTAGTTGTATTGCAATCATTCGAAGCCAAGGCCTCAAGATATAAAGGTTTACTCACATTGATTTGCTTGGGACAAGCAAAGCATAAGTTTGGTGTTGTGATGACTTGCATCATCTACCCTTCTTTCTTGCATAAAGAAGACCATAAAAGAGCATAAATCTCATTTGATCAGTACAATTCATGCATTATTTGATGAATATTATGGTACACTACTTTGAGATGAGTTATGTTGAATTTCAGGTGAAAAAGGCATAAAAAATGGGTAGAAGACAAACAAGAAGCTGGGCGTGTGAAACTGGCGTGCCACTTGGAGTAAACGCCACAAAAATGCACTGGCGTGGCACACCAGGAGCTAGGCATGGCACGCCAGTACTAAAGCCCAGAGAAGAAGTCAAAGCATGCATATGGGCGTGGCACGCTAGTACGAAATTCCAGAGAGCAAAATGAAGGACACAAGGGGCGTGGCACGCCAGGTTGGGCGTGGCACGCCTGACCCATCAACTACTATGGCCGTGCCACTTGAGCAAAGGGGCGTGGCACACCAACTCATCATCTCAAGAAGAACCTCAACTATGGCGTGCCACTTGGTGTCGAAGGCATGGCACGCCAGCTCCAGGAAGTCACTTGGGTGTGCCACTTAAGAACCCAGGCGTGGCACGCCAAGCTTGAAGAGTGCACAAATGCATGGGCATGCCACTTGAGAAGCATGGCATGGCACGCTGGTACAATAATCCAGAGAAGAAGCTGAAGGCAACTAAAGACTCGGCATGCCACTTGAAGTTGAAGGCATGGCATGCCAACCTCTCAATCTCACTTAGGCGTGCCACTTGGTATCGAAGGCGTGGCACGCCAACCCAAGCATCTCACTATGGCGTGCCACTTGAAGCTGAGGCATGGCACGCTAACCACTGGAATCAAGGCAAGATTATGGGCGTGGCATGCCAGCTTTCAGGCGTGGCACGCTGGCACAAGTTTCCAGAGAGGATGAAGGAGGCCAATTACATGGGGCGTGCCACTTTGTATCGAAGGCGTGGCATGCCATTCACCATTCTTCACTTAGGCATGCCACTTGAGCAACCAGGTGTGGCACGCCAGTGTCATTCAGAGGGCAAGAAGCATTGGGGTGTGCCACTTGAGTTTGTGGCGTGGCACGCCAAACAGAGGAACTACTCACTCACAAAGGGGCGTGGCATGCCAGACCCTGGGCATGCCACGCTAGTGCAACTTTCCAGAAAAGCTTAGCCAAGCATAGAGCAAGGGCATGCCACTTGAGTTTGAAGGTGTGGCACAACAAGGTTGATAGAGAGATGAGCGTGCCACTTGAAGGATTGGGCGTGGCACGCCAAGCTAGAAATGAAGGGCACGTGACATGCCTGTAAAGTGCCAGCCACACGCCAGCTGAGAAGTCACGCTTATTGAGTGTTTTCTTTTCCCTCCAAAATGTAATTTTCCCTTTTCACTTTTGTAATTCTTTTATTTTACTAGGAGTAGTATAAATACCCCCCAAGGAGTACTGAAGAAGGGGGTTAAGCAGTCAGTTTTAGATCTACTTTTACACTTCACTTTTGAGTACTTTTTGAGCTATGAGTAGCTAACTTCCCTCTCATTAAGAGAGGGAGCTTTGTTGTACTTGATGGATTGATAATAGTGAAATTCTTCTTCTCTTCATCTTCTCTTTGATTTGCTAGAAGAAATTTTGTTCTTAATGCGTAGTGTTCAATTATCTTGGGAAAGAGATTGAATGCAATTGGGTTTCATGGGATCTTTGGGAAAGGAAACATAAAACCATGCTTGAAATCCCTTCTCACACTTGAGTAGAATCTAGGTTTTAGTGTTTGGATACGTGACATATAATCCTCCCTCTACCTGGACCTATAAGGGTGTGTGGTATAATCAGGGACCAATCATATCTCTCTTCATGAGCAATTAGACCAAGGAATTGGCTATTGATCAAGATCTGAGAGATTGGGTCATGGTGCACGAAATTGTGATCATCAATGGCGCCATCAACATGGTATGCTCAATTGCAATCTCAACTCTTTATCACAACTTCGCACAACTAACCAGCAAGTGTACTGGGTCGTCCAAGTAATAAACCTTACGCGAGTAAGGGTCGATCCCACAGAGATTGTTGGTATGAAGCAAGCCATGGTCACCTTGTAAATCTTAGTCAGGCAAACTCAAATGGTTATGAATGATGAATAAAACATAAAGATAAAGATAGAGATACTTATGTAATTCATTGGTAGGAATTTCATATAAGCGTATGAAGATGCTTGATCCCTTCCGTCTCTCTGCTTTCCTACTGTCTTCATCCAATCCTTCTTACTCCTTTCCATGGCAAGCTGTATGCAAGGGTTTCACCATTGTCAGTGGCTACCTCCCATCCTCTCAGTGAAAATGTTCAACGCACCCTGTCACGGCACGGCTATTCATCTGTCGGTTCTCAATCAGGTCGGAATAGAATCCAGTGATTCTTTTGCGTCTGTCACTAACGCCCAGCCTTCAGGAGTTTGAAGCTCGTCACAGTCATTCAATCATTGAATCCTACTCAGAATACCACAGACAAGGTTTAGACCTTCCGGATTCTCTTGAATGCCGCCATCAGTTCTAGCTTATACCACGAAGATTCCGGTTAAAGAATCCAAGAGATATCCACCCAATCTAAGGTAGAACGGAGGTGGTTGTCAGGCACGCGTTCATAGGTGAGAATGATGATGAGTGTCACGGATCATCACATTCATCAAGTTGAAGAACAAGTGATATCTTGGAACAAGAACAAGCGGAATTGAATAGAAGAACAATAGTAATTGCATTAATACTCGAGGTACAGCAGAGCTCCACACCTTAATCTATGGTGTGTAGAAACTTCACCATTGAAAATACATAAGAACAAGGTCTAGGCATGGCCGTGAGGCCAGCCTCCCAATGATCTAAGATCTAAAGTGATCAAAAGATGATAATACAATAGTAAAAGGTCCTACTTATAGAGAACTAGTAGCCTAGGGTTTACAGAGATGAGTAAATGACATAAAAATCCACTTCCAGGCCCACTTGGTGTGTGCATGGGCTGAGCATTGAAGCATTTTCGTGTAGAGACTCTTCTTGGAGTTAAACGCCAGCTTTGGTGCCAGTTTGGGCGTTTAACTCCCATCCTTGTGCCAGTTCCGGCGTTTAACGCTGGGAATTCTTAAGGTGACTTTGAACGCCGGTTTGGGCCATGAAATCTTGAGCAAAGTATGAACTACCATATATTGCTGGAAATCCCAGGATGTCTACTTTCCAACGCCGTTGAGAGCACGCCAATTGGGTTTCTGTAGCTCCAGAAAATCCACTTCGAGTGCAGGGAGGTCAGAATCCAACAGCATCTGCAGTCCTTTTTAGTCTCTGAATCAGATTTTTGCTCAGGTCCCTCAATTTCAGCCAGAAAATACCTGAAATCATAGAAAAACACACAAACTCATAGTAAAGTCCAGAAAAGTGAATTTTAACTAAAAACTAATAAAAATATACTAAAAACTAACTAGAACATACTAAAAACATACTAAAAACAATGGCAAAAAGCGTACAAATTATCCGCTCATCACAACACCAAACTTAAATTGTTGCTTGTCCCCAAGCAACTGAAAATCAAATAAGATAAAAAGAAGAGAATGTACAATAAATTTCAAAAATATCTATGAAGATCAGTATTAATTAGATGAGCGGGGCTTTTAGCTTTTTGCCTCTGAACAGTTTTGGCATCTCACTCTATCCTTTGAAATTTAGAATGATTGGCTTCTTTAGGAACTCAGAATCCAGATAGTGTCATTGATTCTCCTAGTTAAGTATGATGATTCTTGAACACAGCTACTTTATGAGTCTTGGCCGTGGCCCAAAGCACTCTGTCTTCTAGTATTACCACCGGATACATACATGCCACAGACACATAATTGGGTGAACCTTTTCAGATTGTGACTCAGCTTTGCTAGAGTCCCTAATTAGAGGTGCCCAAGGTTCTTAAGCACACTCTTTTTTCCTTGGATCACAACTTTATTTCTCTCTTTTTTTTTTCGTTTTCTTTTCTCCCCTTTTTTTTTCGTTTTTCTCCTTTTTTTTGTATTCACTGCTTTTTCTTGCTTCAAGAATCATTTTTATGATTTTTCAGATCCTCAGTAACATGTCTCCTTTTTCATCATTCTTTCAAGAGCCAACATTCATGAACCACAAATTCAAAAGACATATGCACTGTTTAAGCATACATTCAGAAAACAAAAGTATTGCCACCACA
Source organism: Arachis hypogaea (assembly GCF_003086295.3). Lineage (NCBI taxonomy): Eukaryota > Viridiplantae > Streptophyta > Magnoliopsida > Fabales > Fabaceae > Arachis > Arachis hypogaea. The sequence goes on along the minus strand of NC_092038.1, from coordinate 67,943,282 downwards.
TCAAAATAATTAAACTGTTATAAAATTCAAAATTCATGCAATTCTTCTCTTTTTCAATTAAGAACATTTTTCATTTAAGAAAGGTGATGGATTCATAGGACATTCATAACTTTAAGGCATAGACACTAAGACACTAATGATCACAAGACACAAACATAGATAAACATAAGCACTAAAATTCGAAAAACAGGAAAATAAAGAACAAGGAAATTAAAGAACGGGTCCACCTTAGTGATGGCGGCTTGTTCTTCCTCTTGAAGATCCTATAGAGTGCTTGAGCTCCTCAATGTCTCTTCCTTGCCTTTGTTGCTCCTCTCTCATGATTCTTTGATCTTCTCTTATTTCATGGAGGAGGATGGAATGTTCTTGGTGCTCCACCCTTAATTGTCCCATGTTGGAACTCAATTCTCCTAGGGAGGTGTTTAGTTGCTCCCAATAGTTTTGTGGAGGAAAGTGCATCCCTTGAGGCATCTCAGGGATTTGATGATGAGAGGGGTCTCTTGTTTGCTCCATCCTATTCTTAGTGATGGGCTTGTCCTCATCAATGGGGATATCTCCCTCTATGTCAACTCCAACTGAATAACAGAGGTGACAAATGAGATGCGGAAAGGCTAACCTTGCCAAGGTAGAGGACTTGTCCGCCACCTTATAAAGTTCTTGGGATATCACCTCATGAACTTCTATTTCTTCTCCAATCATGATGCTATGATAGCCCGGTCTATAGTAACTTCGGACCGGTTGCTAGTGGGAATGATTGAGCGTTGGATAAACTCCAACCATCCTCTAGCCACGGGTTTGAGGTCGTGCCTTCTCAGTTGAACCGGCTTCCCTCTTGAATCTCTCTTCCATTGGGCGCCCTCTTCACAAATGACTATGAGGACTTGGTCCAACCTTTGATCAAAGTTGACCCTTCTAGTGTAAGGATGTTCATCTCCTTGCATCATGGGCAAGTTGAATGCCAACCTTACATTTTCCGGACTAAAATCCAAGTATTTCCCCCGAACCATAGTAAGCCAATTCTTTGGATCCGGGTTCACACTTTGATCATGGTTCTTGGTGATCCATGCATTGGCATAGAACTCTTGAACCATTAAGATTCTGACTTGTTGAATGGGGTTGGTAAGAACTTCCCAGCCTCTTCTTCGGATCTCATGTCGGATCTCTGGATATTCACTCTTTTTGAGTTTGAAAGGGACCTCGGGGATCACTTTCTTCAAGGCCACAACTTCATAGAAGTGGTCTTGATGCACCCTTGAGATGAATATCTCCATCTCCCATGACTCGAAGGTGGAAGCTTTTGCTTTCCCTTTCCTCTTTCTAGAGGTTTCTCCGACCTTGGATGCCATAAATGGTTATGGAAAAACAAAAAGCAATGCTTTTACCACACCAAACTTAAAAGGTTTGCTCGTCCTCGAGCAAAAGAGAAAAGAAGAGAGTAGAAGAAAAAGAAATGAAGGAGATGGAAATGGTTTATATAGGGGTAGGGGGAGGGTTATGGTTCGGTTATGGGAGGGTGGGTTTGGGAGGGAAAGTGGTTTAAATTTGAATGGTGGGGTAGGTGGGGTTTTATGAAGGATGGATGTGAGTGGTGAAGAGAAAGATGGGATTTGATAGGTGAAGGGTTTTTGGGGAAGAGGTGTTGAGGTGATTGGTGAATGGGTGAAGAAGAGAGAGAGTGGTGGGGTAGGTGGGGATCCTGTGGGGTCCACAGATCCTGAGGTGTCAAGGAAAAGTCATCCCTGCACCAAGTGGCGAGCAAAATTGCTCCCTGTGCCAATTCTGGCGTTAAACGCCGGGCTGATGCCCATTTCTGGCATTTAACGCCAACTTCTTCCCTTTCCTGGCGTTTAACGCCAGTCTGGTGCCCCTTTCTGGCGTTAAACGCCCAGAATGGTGCCAAACTGGGCGTTAAACGCCCATTTGCTAGCCTTACTGGCGTTTAAACGCCAGCAGGATCTTCCTCTAGGGTGTGCTGTTTTTCTTTCTGTTTTTCATTCTGTTTTTGCTTTTTCAATTGATTTTGTGACTTCTCATGATCATCAACCTACAGAAAACATAAAATAACAAAGGAAAATAGATAAAATATAACATTGGGTTGCCTCCCAACAAGCGCTTCTTTAATGTCAGTAGCTTGACAGAGGGCTCTCAGGGAGCCTTACAGATGTTCAGAGCAATGTTGGAACCTCCCAACACCAAACTTAGAGTTTGAATGTGGGGGTTCAACACCAAACTTAGAAGTTGGTTGTGGCCTCCCAACACCAAACATAGTGTTTGACTGTGGGGGCTCTGTTTGGCTCTGTTTTGAGAGAAGCTCTTCATGCTTCCTCTCCATGATGACAGAGGGATATCCTTGAGCCTCAAACACAAAGGATTTTTCATTCACTTGAATGATCAATTCTCCTCTATCAACATCAATCACAGCCTTTGCTGTGGCTAGGAAGGGTCTGCCAAGGATGATGGATTCATCCATGCACTTCCCAGTCTCTAGGACTATAAAATCAGCAGGGATGTAATGGTCTTCAACTTTTACCAGAACATCCTCTACAAGTCCATAAGCTTGTTTTCTTGAATTGTCTGCCATCTCTAGTGAGATTTTTACAGCTTGCACCTCAAAGATCCCTAGCTTCTCTATTACAGAAAGAGACATAAGGCTTACACTTGACCCTAGGTCACACAAGGCCTTCTTGAAGGTCATGGTGCCTATGGTACAAGGTATTGAAAACTTCCCAGGATCCTGTCTCTTTTGAGGCAGTTTCTTCCTAGACAAGTCATCCAATTCTTTGGTGAGCAAAGGGGGTTCATCCTCCCAAGTCTCATTACCAAATAACTTGTCATTGAGCTTCATGATTGCTCCAATGTATTTAGCAACTTACTCTTCAGTGACATACTCATCCTCTTTAGAGGAAGAATACTCATCAGAGCTCATGAATGGCAGAAGTAAATCCAATGGAATCTCTATGGTCTCAATGGGAGCCTCAGATTTCCCATGGTTCCTCATTTGGGAACTCATTGGAGGCCAGTGGACGTCCATTGAGGTCTTCCTCAGTGGCGTTCACTGCCTCTCCCTCCTCTTCAAATTCGGCCATGTTGATGGCCTTGCACTCTCCTCTTGGATTTTCTTCTGTATTGCTTGGAAGAGTACTAGGAGGGAGTTCAGTAATTTTCTTGCTCAGCTGACCCACTTGTGCCTCTAAATTTCTAATGGAGGACCTTGTTTCAGTCATGAAACTTTGAGTGGTTTTGATTAGATCAGAGACCATGGTTGCTAAGTCAGAGGTGTTCTGCTTAGAACTCTCTGTCTGTTGTTGAGAAGATGATGGAAAAGGTTTGCCATTGCTAAACCTGTTTCTTCCACCATTATTGTTGTTGAAACCTTGTTGAGGTCTCTGTTGATCCTTCCATGAAAGATTTGGATGATTTCTCCATGAAGGATTATAGGTGTTTCCATAGGGTTCTCCCATGTAATTCACCTCTTCCATTGAAGGGTTCTCAGGATCATAAGCTTCTTCTTCAGATGAAGCGTCCTTAGTACTACCTGGTGCATTTTGCATTCCAGACAGACTTTGAGAAATCATATTGACTTGCTGAGTCAATATTTTGTTCTGAGCCAATATGGCATTCAGAGTATCAATCTCAAGAACTCCTTTCTTCTGATTTGTCCCATTGTTCACAAGATTCCTTTCAGAAGTGTACATGAATTGGTTATTTGCAACCATTTCAATTAGTTCTTGAGCTTCTGTAGGCGTCTTCTTCAGATGAAGAGATCCTCCAGCAGAGCTATCCAAAGACATCTTGGACAGTTCATACAGACCATCATAGAAAATACCTATGATGCTCCATTCAGAAAGCATATCAGAGGGACACTTTCTGATTAATTGTTTGTATCTTTCCCAAGCTTCATAGAGGGATTCTCCTTCCTTCTGTCTGAAGGTTTGGACTTCCACTCTAAGCTTACTCAATTTTTGAGGTTGAAAGAACTTTGCCAAGAAGGCATTGACTAGCTTTTCCCAAGAGTTCAGGCTTTCTTTAGGTTGTGAGTCCAACCATATTCTAGCTCTGTCTCTTACAGCAAAAGGGAATAGCATAAGTCTGTAGACCTCAGGGTCAACCCCATTAGTCTTGACAGTGTCACAGATTTGCAAGAACTCAGCTAAGAACTGATGAGGATCTTCCAATGGAAGTCCATAGAACTTGCAATTCTGTTGCATTAGAAAAACCAATTGAGGCTTAAGCTCAAAGTTGGTTGCTCCAATGGCAGGGATAGAGATGCTTCTCCCATAGAAGTCGGGAGTAGGTGCAATAAAGTCACCCAGCACCTTCCTTGCATTGTTGGCATTGTTGTTGTTTTCGGCTGCCATGGGTTCTTCTTCTTTGAAGATTTCTGTTAGGTCCTCTACAGAGAGTTGTGCCTTAGCTTCTCTTAGCTTTCGCTTCAAGGTCCTTTCAGGTTCAGGATCAGCCTCAACAAGAATGCTTTTGTCTTTGCTTCTACTCATATGAAAGAGAAGAAAACAAGGAAATATGGAATCCTCTATGTCACAGTATAGAGATTCCTTGAGGTGTCAGAGGAAAAGAAAAATAGAAGGCAGAAGTAGAAAATTCAAACTTATCAAAGAAGATGGAGTTCGAATTTTGCATTAAGGAATAGTGTTAGTCCATAAATAGAAGGATGTGAGAAGAGGGGAAGAAATTTTCGAAAATAATTTAAAAAGATTTTAAAAACATTTTGAAAAACTTTAATTGATTTTCGAAAATAAGAGTGAGAAAGAAGTAAAGTGATTTTTGAAAAAGATTTGATTGAAAACTATTTTGAAAAAGATGTAGTTAAGAAGATATGATTGGTTTTAAAAAGATGTGATTGAGAAAATATGATTTGAAAAACATTTTAAAAAGATTTGATTTTAAAAATTAATAACTTGGCTAACAAGAAAAGATATGATTCAGACATTAAACCTTTCTCAACAGAAAAGACAACATACTTGAAATGTTGAATCAAATCATTAATTAATAGCAAGTATTTTTGAAAATGGAAAGAAATTGATTTTGAAAAAGATTTGATTGAAAAGATTTGATTTGAAAAAGATTTGATTTTGAAAAGATTTTGAAAACTTAAAAAAAATTTGATTTGAAAACAAAATCTTCCCTCTTGTGCCATCCTGGCGTTAAACGCCCAGAATGGTGCACATTATGGCGTTTAACGCCCAAACCACTACCCTTTTGGGCGTTAAACGCCCAGCCAGGCACCCTGGCTGGCGTTTAAACGCCAGTTTGCCTTCCTCACTAGGCATTTTGAACGCCCAGCTTTTTCTGTGTAATTCCTTTGCAGTATGTTCTGAATCTTCAATTCTCTGTATTCTTGACTTGAAAAGACACAAATTAAAAATATTTTTTGATTTTTAATAATAAGGAATATGAAAATAAAATCAAATAACAATGCATGCAAGACACCAAACTTAGCAGTTTGTATACTACTGACACTAACAAAATGAGAATGCATATGAGAAACACAAACACTCAAGTCAAGAGAATTTAAAGATTAGAGTAATGAAATCATCAAGAACATCTTGAAGATCACTTAAGACACATGAATGAATGCAAGAAGAACAAAAACATGCAATTGACACCAAACTTAAAATGAAACACTAGACTCAGAAAGAAACATAAAATATTTTTGGTTTTTATGATTTTGTACTTTTTTTGGATTTTTTGAAAATTAAGTGGAAAAGAAAATAAAGATATCAAAATTCTTAATGAGAATTCCAGGAATCATGCAATGTTAGTCTAAGACTCCGTTCCAGGAATTAGACATGGCTTCATAGCCAGCCAAGCTTTCAAAGAAAGCTCCGGTCCAAAACACTAGACATGGCCAATGGCCAGCTAAGCCTTAGCAGATCAATGCTCCAACAGCAAGATTGATAGAAATCAACAAGCTCTTGTGATGATAAGTTGAAACATCGGTCCAATAAAATTAGACATGGCTTCACAGCCAGCCAGATTTCAACAGATCATCATGAAACTCTAGAATTCATTCTTAAGAATTCTGAAAAATACCTAATCTAAGCAACAAGATGAACTGTCAGTTGTCCAAACTCAACAATCCCCGGCAACGGCGCCAAAAACTTGGTGCACGAAATTGTGATCATCAATGGCGCCATCAACATGGTACGCTCAATTGCAATCTCAACTCTTTATCACAACTTCGCACAACTAACCAGCAAGTGTACTGGGTCGTCCAAGTAATAAACCTTACGCGAGTAAGGGTCTATCCCACAGAGATTGTTGGTATGAAGCAAGCTATGGTCACCTTGTAAATCTTAGTCAGGAAAACTCAAATGGTTATGAATGATGAATAAAACATAAAGATAAAGATAGAGATACTTATGTAATTCATTGGTAGGAATTTCAGATAGCGTATGAAGATGCTTGGTCCCTTCCGTCTCTCTACTTTCCTACTGTCTTCATCCAATCCTTCTTACTCCTTTCCATGGCAAGCTGTATGCAAGGGTTTCACCGTTGTCAGTGGCTACCTCCCATCCTCTCAGTGAAAATGTTCAACGCACCTTGTCACGGCACGGCTATTCATCTGTCGGTTCTCAATCAGGTCGGAATAGAATCCAGTGATTCTTTTGCGTCTGTCACTAACGCCCAGCCTTCAGGAGTTTGAAGCTCGTCACAGTCATTCAATCATTGAATCCTACTCAGAATACCACAGACAAGGTTTAGACCTTCCGGATTCTCTTGAATGCCGCCATCAGTTCTAGCTTATACCACAAAGATTCCGGTTAAAGAATCCAAGAGATATCCACCCAATCTAAGGTAGAACGGAGGTGGTTGTCAGGCACGCGTTCATAGGTGAGAATGATGATGAGTGTCACGGATCATCACATTCATCAAGTTGAAGAACAAGTGATATCTTGGAACAAGAACAAGCGGAATTGAATAGAAGAACAATAGTAATTGCATTAATACTCGAGGTACAACAGAGCTCCACACCTTAATCTATGGTGTGTAGAAACTCCACCGTTGAAATACATAAGAACAAGGTCTAGGCATGGCCGTGAGGCCAGCCTCCCAATGATCTAAGATCTAAAGTGATCAAAAGATGATAATACAATAGTAAAAGGTCCTACTTATAGAGAACTAGTAGCCTAGGGTTTACAGAGATGAGTAAATGATATAAAAATCCACTTCCGGGCCCACTTGGTATGTGCTTGGGCTGAGCATTGAAGCATTTTCGTGTAGAGACTCTTCTTGGAGTTAAACGCCAGCTTTGGTGCCAGTTTGGGCGTTTAACTCCCATCCTTGTGCCAGTTCCGGCGTTTAACGCTGGGAATTGTTAAGGTGACTTTGAACGCCGGTTTGGGCCATTAAATCTTGGGAAAAGTATAGACTATCATATATTGCTGGAAAGCCCAGGATGTCTACTTTCCAACTCCGTTGAGAGCGCGCCAATTGGGTTTCTGTCGCTCTAGAAAATCCACTTCGAGTGCAGGGAGGTCAGAATCCAACAGCATCTGCAGTCCTTTTTAGTCTCTGAATCAGATTTTTGCTCAGGTCCCTCAATTTCAGCCAGAAAATACCTGAAATCACAAAAAAACACACAAACTCATAGTAAAGTTTAGAAAAGTGAATTTTAACTAAAAACTAACAAAAAGATACTAAAAACTAACTAGAACATACTAAAAACATACTAAAAACAATGCCAAAAAGCGTACAAATTATCCGCTCATCAAGTCACCTAGGGATTGGGGCTCAATCAATCATGATTGCCAAGAGGTCAATGAGTTGCATGATTGAAGAGGATATAAGCTAGATTTGATCCAAAGAGACAACATCTCCCAATCTCAATGAACTTCCCTATTCTTATCTATCCATGTCTTTACAGCTTAATTTTTACATTCAGCAATTTCCCACTCCCATTTACATTCAAGTAATTTATGATTCAGCACTTTACATTCTGTAATTTCTGTTTCTGCACTTTATTGCTTTTCTTTATATTCTAGTCATTTACATTTATGTCATTTACAATTCTGCACTTCACAATCTTATTGATCCGCTTGACTAATTCATCAACCAATTAAAATTGCTTGAATTTGCCAATCTTTGTGAATACGATCCCACTCCATTGTGGGTTATTACTTGGCGATAATTTTGGTGCGCTTGCCAAAAGAACTAACTCACTAATTTTTGAATGAGGTGTGAATTAGAACTCATCAACTTTACATTTCCAGCACTTTACTTTCTTGTACTTTACTTTCCTTGCGATTTACTTTCTTGCCCTTTATTGCTTTCCTTTACTTTCATGTCATTTACTTTTCTTGTTGCTTATCACTCAAAATTGAATCGTCTAACTAAGATAATTAATCAACTATTGCTTGCGTAATCCAATTAATCTCTGTGGATACGATCCCACTCCATTGTGGGTTATTACTTGACGATAATTTGGTGCGTTTGCCAAAGAACGGATTCATTATATGTGGTTAGTTAATTCCAGTCATCAAGTTTTATGTCACCGTTGCTGGGGATTAATTGTGATTAACAAACTACCAGTTGGTTGATTACCTAGATTAGACACTTTTCTTTTTGTTTTTGTTCATTTAAGTTTTTTTTCTTTTCAATTTTCTCTTGCTAGTGAGGTGTTTGTGTTATTGTCTTACTAAGAATCTCTCATCTGTGACAATGAGGATTCCAACTTCTTTTGGTGATTATTGTTTGAAACAGAGCATTTTACAAGTAAGAATAGAGTCTACCTCATCTTTTGATCAATCATATCATATGGGATATTGCCCATCACCATAAAATGATTCAAGTCATTATCCTAATGGTGGCTGGGAATATCACCAAGAAATGATAAATTATGAGCAATCCACCCAACTGGGATATGCTCCAGGACCACAAAATGATCAATCAAATTTCATGGAAAACTTTCCACCACCACAGAATGACTCATGTTATTATGCTCATGGTGGGTGGGAGTTTCAAGAACATGAAATGGGGTACTTCCCAGAGCCACAAATTGGTCCATATTGTGATCAACACTCAACTTGTGGCTGGGGAAGGGAATTTAATGCTGCATACCCCATTCATCAAGAACCGTTATCCAATAATTGTCCAACCTATGCACCTCCACAAACTCATCAAAAACCTTCTCTAGCATTTGTATTAGAACAACTTTCCCAGACCCAAGCCTCAATGGTCCATCTCATTGAGTCCTTAAGGGATAAGTTCTTAAGGAAAAAGAATAGAGAAATGACTAGAGATATGGAAATCTCAAGGAGAAATCAAGAAGAGCACGTGAGACAAATGGCACAACAATTTGTTGATGAACCAACCAATGTCTTCCCTTGGCCAGGGGAAGAATATTATGCCATTAGCACAAGGAGTGGAGAAGTGCTTAATGAGGGTGAAAATGAGGAATTGGTAGAGCAAGAGAAAGAGATCCTTGTACCAAGTGAGCCACTATTCCAAGAAGTTCTTGATGAAGAAGACACTCCAACCATCCCATAACACCCAAGTCTTGATATCAAAGAAGTGAAGGCAATCAACAAAATCACCAAAGAGAGGATGGTGACCAAGAAAAGAAGGATATTAATGAGCGGATAATTTATACGCTTTTTGGCATTATTTTCATATAGTTTTTAGTATGTTTTATTCACGTTTTAGTATATTATTTATTAGTTTTTAAGAAAAATTCACAATTCTGGACTTTACTATGAGTTTGTGTGTTTTTCTGTGATTTCAGATATTTTCTGGCTGAAATTGATGGACCTGAGCAAAAATCTGATTCAGAGGCTGAAAAAGGACTGCTGAAGTTGTTGAATTCTGACCTCCCTGCACTCGAAATGAAATTTTTGAAGCTACAAAAACTCAAATGGCACGATCTTAATTCCGTTGAAAAGTAGACATCCAGGGCTTTCCAGAAATATATAATACTCCATACTTTGCCCGAGTTTAGATGATGCAAGCTGGCGTTCAACACCAAGCTTTCTTTCTTATTCTGGCGTTAAACGCCAGAAACAAGTTGCAAGCTAGAGTCAAACGCCAGAAACAAGTTACAAACTGGCGTTTAACTCCAAGGAAGGCCTCTACACGTGGAAGCTTCAATACTCAGCCCAAGCACACACCAAGTGGGCCCCGGAAGTGGATTTCTACATTATTTACTTATTTCAGTAAACCCTAGTAACTAGTCTAGTATAAATAGGACCTTTTACTATTATATTAGACATCTTGGGATCTTTTGATCATCTTTTGATCTCTTGATCAAGTTTTGGGGGCTGGCCATTTGGCCATGCCTGGACCTTCATCTCTTATGTATTTTCAACGGTGGAGTTTATACACACCATAGATTAAGGTGTGGAGCTCTGCTATTCCTCGAGTATTAATGCAAAGTACTATTATTCTTCTATTTAATTCATTCTTATTCTTATTCTAAGATATTCATTCGCACACAAGAACATGATGAATGTGATGATTATGTGACACTCATCACCATTCTCACTTATGAACGCGCGATTGACAACCACTTCCGTTCTACATGAAGACAAGCTTGAATGTATATCTCTTGGGTTTCTAATCAACAATTCACATCGACTCCCCTCTGACAATGGGGCATCTGAATCTGAGATTGGAACCTCCGTGGTATAGGCTAGAATCTATTAGCAGCATTCTTGAGATTCGGAAAGTCTAAACTTTGTCTGTGGTATTCCGAGTAGGATCTGGGATGGGATGACTGTGACGAGCTTCAAACTTGCGACTGTAGGGCATGGTGACAGACGTAAAAGGATAGTAAATCCTATTCCTACACAATCGAGAACCAATAGCTGATTAGCCATACGATATCTGTGCATGGTATTTTTCATCTGAGACGAGTAATCCGACAGTTGATTAGCCGTACAGAAACCGTAGAGGACCATTTTCACTGAGAGGATGGGAAGTAGCCATTGACAATGGTGACACACAACATACAACTTTCCATAGAAAGGAGTATGAAGGATTGGATGAAGGCAGTAGGAAATCAGAGATTCAGAAGGGACAATGCATCTCCATACGCTTATCTAAAATTCCCACCAATGAATTACATAAGTATCTCTATCCTTATTTTATGTTTATTTATCTTTTAATTTTCAAACTCTATAATTATTTGAATCCGCCTGACTGAGATTTACAAGGTGACCATAGCTTGCTTCAAGCCGACAATCTCCGTGGGATCGACCATTACTCACGTAAGGTTTATTACTTGGACGACCTAGTGCACTTGCTGGTTAGTTGTGCAAAGTTGTGAAAAAGAGTTGAGATTACAATTGTGCGTACCAAGTTGTTGGCACCATTGAGATCACAATTTCGTGCACCAAGTTTTTGGCACCGTTGTGGGGAATTGTTCGAGTTTGGACAACTGACGGTTCATCTTGTTGCTCAGATTAGGTAATTTTCTTCTTGTTTTAACCATTATTTTATTTTCAAAAATTTTTCAAAAATCTTTCAAAAATTTTTATTCTTTTTCGTTTTTCTAAAAATAATTTTCGAAAAATCCAAAAAAAATTTTTTAAAATCATAAAAACAAAAAAAATTTTGTGTTTCTTGTTTGAGTCTAGTGTCAATTTTTAAGTTTGGTGTCAATTGCATGTTTTTAAAATTTTTGCATTTTTTGAAAAATTCATGCATTGCATTCTTCATGATCTTCAAGTTGTTCTTGACAAGTCTTCTTGTTTGATCTTCATATTTTCTTGTTTTGTGTCTTTTCTTGTTTTTCATATGCATTTTTGAATTCTTAGTGTCTAAATATTAAAAATTTCTAAGTTTGGTGTCTTACATGTTTTTCTTTTCTTGAAAATTTTTCAAAAATAAGTTCTTGATATTCATCATGATCTTCAAAGTGTTCTTGGTGTTCATCTTGATATTCAAAGTGTTCTTGCATGCATCATTTGTTTTAATCCAAAATTTTCATGTGTTGAGTCATTTTGTGGTTTTTCTCTTTCCTCATTAAATTAAAAAAAATAAAAAAATATCTTTTCCTTATTTTACTCATAATTTTCAAAATCTTTGGGTTGACTTAGTCAAAATTTTTAAAATAAGTTGTTTCTTGTTAGTCAAGTCAAGATTTCAATTTCAAAAATCCTATCTTTTCAAAATCTTTTTCAAAAATCAAATCTTTTTCATTTTTTTATTTTCAAAAATTCTTTAAAATTAATTTTCAAAAATCTTTTTCTTAATTTTATCTTTTATTTTCGAAATTAATACTAGCAATTAATGTTTTGATTCAAAAATTTCAAGTTTGTTACTCTCTTGTTAAGAAAAATTCAAACTTTAAATTTTAAAATCATATCTTTTGATTTATTGTGAGTCAAGTCATCAATTCTGATTTTAAAAATCAAATATTTTTCAAAAATAAATTCTAATCATATCTTTTCAATCATATCTTTTCAAACATATCTTTTTCAAATCATATCTTTTTCAAAATCAATTTCAAAATCTTTTCTAATTTCTTATCTTTTCAAAATTGATTTTCAAATCTTTTTCAACTAACTAATTGACTTTTTGTTTGTTTTACTATTTCTTATCTTTTTTAAAACCACCTAACTACTTTTCTCTCTCTAATTTTCGAAAATTCCTCACCCTTTTTCAAAATTCTTTTTAATAACTAATTGTTTTAAATTTTAATTTTATTTCTTCTCCTAATTTTCGAATTCTAACTATATTTTAAAATAAAAAAATATTTTCCTTTTTTTTAATAATTTTCGAAATTCTCTCCCTCTCATCTCCCTCTATTTATTTTATTTATTTACTAACACTTCTCTTCTACTCATAATTCGAATTCTTCATCTCTTCTCTCTACATCATTCTTCTATTCTTTTCTTCTTCTACTCTCATAAAAGAATCTCTATACTGTGAGATAGAGGATTTCTCTTCTTTTCTATTCTCTTCTTTTTTATATGAGCAGGAGCAAGGACAAGGACATTCTTGTTGAAGCAGGTCCTGAACCTAAAAGGACTCTGAAGAAGAAGCTAAGAGAAGCTAAAGCACAACAATCCAGAGAAACCCTTACAGAGAATCTCGAAAAAGAAGGAGACATGGCCGAACCCAACAACAATGCAAGGAAGATGCTTGGTGACTTTACTGCTCCAAATTCCAACTTCCATGGAAGAAGCATCTTAATCCCTGCCATTGGAGCAAACAACTTTGAGCTAAAGCCTCAATTAGTTTCTCTGATGCAACAGAATTGCAAGTTTTATGGACTTCCATCAGTAGATCCTTTTCAGTTCTTAACTGAATTCTTGCAAATCTGTGATATTGTTAAGACCAATGGAGTTGATCCCAAGGTCTACAAGCTTATGCTTTTCCCTTTTGCTGTAAGAGACAGAGCTAGAACATGGTTGGATTCTCAACCTAAAGATAGCCTGAACTCTTGGAATAAGCTGGTCACGGCTTTTTTAGCCAAGTTCTTTCCTCCTCAAAAGCTGAGCAAGCTTAGAGTGGATGTTCAAACCTTCAGACAGAAAGAAGGTGAATCCCTCTATGAAGCTTGGGAGAGATACAAGCAACTGACCAAAAATTGTTCTTCTAACATGCTCTCAGAATGAACCATCTTGGATATATTCTATGATGGTCTGTCTGAATTGTCTAAGATGTCATTGGACCATTCTGGAGGTGGATCTATTCACCTGAAGAAAATGCCTGCAGAAGCTTAGGAACTCATTGAGATGGTTGCAAATAACCAGTTCATGTACACCTCTGAAAGGAATCCTGTGAATAATGGGATGCCTCAGAGGAAGGGAGTTCTTGAAATTGATGCTCTGAATGCCATATTGGCTCAGAACAAAATGTTGACTCAGCAAGTCAATATGATTTCTCAGAGTCTGAATAGATTGCAAAATGCATCCAACAGTACTAAAGAAGCATCTTCTGAAGAAGAAGCTTATGATCTTGAGAACCTTGCAATGGCAGAAGTGAATTACATGGGTGAAGCCTATGGAAACACCTATAATCCCTCATGGAGAAATCATCCAAATTTCTCATGGAAGGATCAACAAAAGCCTTAACAAGGCTTTAATAATGGTGGAAGAAACAGGTTTAGCAATAGCAAGCCTTTTCCATCATCCTCTCAGCAACAGACAGAGAATTCTGAGCAGATTCCCTCTAGCTTAGCAAACATAGTCTCTGATCTATCTAAGGCCACTCTGAGTTTTATGAATGAAACAAGGTCCTCCATTAGAAATTTGGAGGTACAAGTGGGCCAGCTGAGTAAAAGAGTTACTGAAACTCCTCCTAGTACTCTCCCAAGCAATACAGAAGAGAATCCAAAAAGAGAGTGCAAGGCCATAACCTTACTTGGTGTGGCGGAACCTAAAGAGGAGGAGAAGGACGTGAATCCCAGTGCAGAAGACCTCATGGGACGTCCTTTGGACAAAAAGGAGTTCCCATTTGAGGAACCTAAGGAATCTGAGGCTCATCTAGAGACCATAGAGATTCTACTGAACCTACTTCTGCCATTCATGAGCTCTGATGACTATTCCTCCTCTGAAGAGAATGAAGATATTACTGAAGAGTAAGTTGCTAAGTACCTTGGAGCAATCATGAAGCTGAATGCCAAGTTATTTGGTAATGAGACTTGGGTGGATGAACCCCCCTTGCTCACCAATGAACTGAATGACTTGGTTAGGTAGACATTACCTCAAAAGAATTAGGATCCTGGTAAATTCTTAATTCCCTGTACCATAGGCACCATGACCTTTGAGAAGGCTCTGTGTGACTTAGGGTCAGGCATAAACTTAATGTCACTCTCTGTAATGCAGAAACTAGGAATCTTTGAGGTACAGACTGCCAAATTCTCATTAGAGATGGCAGAAAAATCCATGAAAAAGGCTTATGGACAGGTAGATGACGTGCTAGTAAAGGTCAAACACTTTTACTTCCCTGCTGATTTCATAATCCTAGACACTGGGAAGAAGAAGGATGAATCCATCATCCTTGGAAGATCCTTCCTAGCCACAACAAAAGCTGTGATTGATGTGGACAGAGGAGAGTTGATCCTTTAATTGAAGGAGGACTACCTTGTGTTTAAAACTCAAGGATCTCCCTTTGTAACCATGGAGAGGAAGTAAGAAAAGCTTCTCTCAATGTAGAGTCAAACAAAGCCCCCACAGTCAAACTCTAAGTTTGGTGCTGAACTCCCATATCCAAACTCTAAGTTTTGTGTTGGGAGGCCCCAACAATGCTCTGAACATCTGTGAAGCTCCATGAGAGTTCACTGTCAAGCTATTGACATTAAAGAACCACTTATTGGGAAGCAACCCAATTTTATTTATCTATGTTATTTTCTTTCTTTTTTTAAGTTGATGATCATGTGGAGTCACAAAAACAACTGCAAAAATTAGAGAAAAATAAAAAATAGCATTAAAAATAGCACACCCTAAAGGAGAAACTTATTGGCGTTTAAACGCCAGTAAGGGTAGCAGAATGGGCGTTTAACGCCCAGTCTGGCACTATTTTGGGTGTTAAACGCCAGAAAGAAGCAACAAACTGGCGTTAAATGCCAGAAACAGGTTGCAGCTTGGCGTTTAACACTAGGAAATGAATAAAAACTAGCATTTAACGCCAGAAACAAGCAGCAGTCTGGCATTAAATGTCAGGATTGCACAATAGGGGCATTTGCATGCCTAAAAGGAGCAGGGATGAAAACTCCTTGACCCCTCAGGATCTGTAGACCCCACAGGATCCCCACCTACCCCACCTCTCTCTCTCCCCCTCACACATCTCTATAACACTCTACCCAAAACACCACTCACCTATTAAATCCTATTCTCTTTCCTATATTCTCTTCACCAATCACCTCCACCCCTCTTCCCTAAAAACCCCACCTACCTCACTTTCAAATTCAAACACTTTTTCCTCCCAAACCCACCATAGTCCATTTGGCCACTCTCCTTCTCTTCCCCTATAAATACACCTCTTCCATTTTCATACATCTTATACACTTTTCCCCTACTTGACCGAACCACTTAACCCCTCCATCTCCTCCATCTCTTCTTTTTCTCCGCCCTTCTTTCTTCTTTTGCTTGAGGACGAGCAAATATTTTAAGTTTGGTGTGGTAAAAGCGTTGCTTTTTGTTTTTTCCATAACCATTTATGGCACCTAAGGCCGGAGAAACCTCTAGAAAGAGGAAAGGGAAGACAAAAGCTTCCACCTCTGAGTCATGGGATATGGAAAAATTCATCTCAAAGGTCCATCAAGACCACTTCTATGAAGTTGTGGCCAAGAAAAAGGTGATCCCTGAGGTCCCTTTCATGCTAAAAAAAATGAGTATCTGGAGATCCGACATGAAATCCGAAGAAGAGGTTAGGAAGTTCTTACCAACCCCATTCAATAAGTCAGAATCTTAATGGTTCAAGAGTTCTATGCCAATGCATGGATCACTAGGAACCATGATCAAAGTATGAACCCGAATCCAAAGAATTGGCTTACAATGGTTCGGGAGAAATACTTAGATTTCAGTCCGAAAAATGTAAAGTTGGCGTTCCACTTGCCAATGATGCAAGAAAATGCACGCCCCTACACTAGAAGGGTAAACTTTGATCAAAGGTTGGACCAAGTCCTCATGGACATATGTTTGGAAGGAGCTCAATGGAAAAGAGACTCAAGAGGCAATCCGGTTCAATTGAGAAGACTGGACCTTAAGCCCGTGGCTAGAGGATGGTTGGAGTTCATCCAACGCTACATCATTCCTACTAGCATCCAATCTGAAGTGACTGTAGATCGGGCCATCATGATCCATAGTATCATGATATGGGAGAAAGTGGAAGTTCATGAGATCATACTTCTAGAACTCTACAAGGTGGCTGACAAGTCATCCACCTTGGCAAGGTTAGCCTTTTCTCATCTCATTTGTCACCTATGCAATTTGGCTGGGATAGACATAGAAGGAGACATCCTCATTGAAGAGGACAAGCCCATCACAAGAAAAGGATGGAGCAAATAAGGGAGCCCATTTATGGACCTCAACAAGAGCATGAGGAATTTCCTCATCAAGAAATCCCTGAGATGCCTCAAGGGATGCATTTTCCTCCACACAACTATTGGGAGCAACTCAACACCTCTTTGGAAGGCTTGAGTTACAACATGGACCAACTAAGGGTGGAGCACCAAGAGCACTCCATCATTCTCCGTGAAATTAGAGAAGATCAAAGAGCTCTGAGGGAGGAGCAACAAAGGCAAGGAAGAGACATAGAGGAGCTCAAGAGCACCATTGGTTCATCAAGAGGAAGACGCCACCCTCACTAAGGTGGACTCATTCCTTAATATCCTTGTCTATTTATTTTTCTATTTTTGGTTTTGAGCTTTATGTTTGGCTATATTTTGTGTCTTTATTACATGATCATTAGTGTCTAGTGTCTATGTCTTAAAGCTACGAATAACTCCATGAATCCTTCACCTCTCTTAAATGAAAAATGTGCTTAATTACAAAAGAACAAGAAGTACTTGGATTTCAAATTTTATCTTGAAATTAGTTTAATTATTTTGATGTGATGGCAATACTTTTTGTTTTCTGAATGAATGCTTGAACAGTGCATATTTTTTATCTTGTTGTTTATGAATGTTAAAATTTTTGGCTCTTAAAAGAATGATGAACAAAGAAAAATATTATTGATAATCTAAAAAATCATGAAATTTATTCTTGAAGTAAGAAAAAGCACTGAATAAGAAAGCTTGCGAAAAAAAACTGGCAAAAATTAAAAGAAAGAAAAAGAAAAAGCAAGCAGAAAAACTCAATAGCCCTTTAAACGAAAAGGCAAGGGTAAAAAGGATCCAAGGCTTTCAGCATCAGTGGATAGGAGGGCCCAAGGAAATAAAATCCTGGCCTAAGCGGCTAAATCAAGCTGTTCCTAACCATGTGCTTGTGGCATGAAGGTCCAAGTGAAAAGCTTCAGACTGAGTGGTTAAAGTCGTGATCCAAAGCAAAAAGAATGTGCTTAAGAACTCTGGACACCTAACTGGGAACTTTAGCAAAGCTGAGTCACAATCTGAAAAGGTTCACCCAATTATGTGTCTGTGGCATTTATGTATCCGGTGGAAATACTGGAAAACAAAGTGCTTAGGGCCACGGCCAAGACTCATAAAGTAGCTGTATTCAAGAATCAATATACTGAACTAGAAGAATCAATTACACTATCTAATATTATGAGTTCCTATAGATGCCCATCATTTTAAATTTCAAAGGATAAAGTGAGATGCCAAAACTGTTCAGAAGCAAAAAGCTACTATCCCCGCTCATCTAATTAGGACTAAGTTTCATTGATATTGTGAGATTCATTGTATATTCTCTTCTTTTTATCCTATTTGGTTTTCAGTTGCTTGGGGACAAGCAACAATTTAAGTTTGGTGTTGTGATGAGCAGATAATTTATATGCTTTTTGGCATTATTTTCATATAGTTTTTAGTATGTTTTATTCACTTTTTAGTATATTTTTATTAGTTTTTAAGCAAAATTCATATTTCTAGACTTTACTATGAGTTTTTGTGTTTTTCTGTGATTTCAGGTATTTTCTAGCTGAAATTGAGGTACTTGAGCAAAAATCTGATTCAGAGGCTGAAAAAGGACTGCTGATGCTGTTGAATTCTGACCTCCCTGCACTCAAAATAAAATTTTTGGAGCTACAGAAACCCAAATGGCGCGATCTCAATTGCGTTCGAAAGTAAACATTCAGGGCTTTCAAGCAATATATAATAGTCCATATTTTGTACGAGTTTAAATGACGCAAACTGGCATTCAACGCCAGCTTTCTGCCCTATTCTGGCGTTAAACGCCAGAAACAATTTGCAAGCTAGAGTCAAATGCTAGAAACAAGTTACAAAGTGGCGTTTAACTCCAAGGAAGGCTTCTACACGTGGAAGCTTTAATACTCAGCCCAAGCACACACCAAGTGGGCCCCAAAAGTGGATTTCTGCATTATTTGCTTATTTCTGTAAACCCTAGTAACTAGTCTAGTATAAATAGGACCTTTTACTATTGTATTAGACATCTTGGGATCTTTTGATCATCTTTTTATCTCTTGATCACATTTTGGGGGCTGGCCATTCGGCCATGCCTGGACCTTCATCTCTTATGTATTTTCAACACTGGAGTTTCTATACACTATAGATTAAGGTGTGGAGCTCTGCTGTTCCTCGAGTATTAATGCAAAGTACTATTATTCTTCTATTCAATTCATGCTTATTCTTATTCTAAGATATTCATTCACACACAAGAACATGATGAATGTGATGATTATGTGACACTCATCACCATTCTCACTTATGAACGCGTGATTGACAGCCACTTTCGTTCCACATGAAGACAAGCTTGAATGTATATCTCTTGGGTTTCTAATCAATGATTCATATCGACTCCCCTCTGACAATGGGGCATCTAAATCTGAGATTGGAACCTCCATGGTATAGGCTAGAATCCATTGGCAGCATTCTTGAGATCCGGAAAGTCTAAACCTTGTCTGTGGTATTGCGAGTAGGATCTGGGATAGGATGATTGTGACGAGCTTCAAACTCGCGATTGTAGGGCGTGGTGACAGACACAAAAGGATAGTAAATCCTATTCTTACATGATCGAGAACCAACAGCTGATTAGCCATACAATATCTGTGCATGGTATTTTTCCTCCGAGACGAGCAATCCGACAGTTGATTAGCCGTACAGAAACTGTAGAGGACCATTTTCACTGAGAGGACGAGAAGTACCCATTGACAACGGTGACGCCCAACATACAACTTGCCATAGAAAGGAGTATGAAGGATTGGATGAAGGTAGTAGGAAAGCAGAGATTCAGATGGGACAATGCATCTCCATACGCTTATCTGAAATTCCCACCAATGAATTACATAAGTATCTCCATCTTTATTTTATGTTTATTTATCTTTTAATTTTCAAACTCTATAACCATTTGAATCTGCCTGACTGAGATTTACAAGGTGACCGTAGCTTGCTTCAAGCCACAATCTCCGTGGGATCGACCCTTACTCACGTAAGGTTTATTACTTGGACGACCCAGTGCACTTACTGGTTAGTTGTGCGAAGTTGTAAAAAAGAGTTGAGATTACAATTGTGCGTACCAAGTTGTTGGTGTCATTGAGATCACAATTTCGTGCACCAGATATTATCCATGAAGAAGAGGTCAACCAAAAGTCATCCCACCCCTATCCCAACAAGAAACTTCACTCAAGCTAACAACAAAAGAAAGCTTGCTGGGAGGCACATAAAACAGGGGACATTAACTTGCTCTTCCTTCCTCTTGAGGTCATTCCTCTTAACAAACTGGAAGAAGAGGAAGAAAGTCATGAACAACATGTCAAGCTAATGACATTAAAAGAGCGCTTGTTGGGAGGCAACGCAACCATAGGTAACATTTTCTTTACTTGCTTATTTTACTTTCAATAATTTGACATATGATTGCATTCTAAGTTTGGTGTTGCCATGCAACAATTTGATTTTCAATCTTCACTAGGTTCTTGCAACATTCTAAAATGAGAGTGTCATACTAAGTTTGGTGTTCCCACTTATCTTTCATGCAAAGTACCATGCACACCACTTATTAATGCAATCATATTGTCTCTGTTTCCATTCTTGTGTCCTTATTGTATCTATAGTTTTTGCTTGCTCAAGAAGATGCATTACTCACATTTCTTTATTTAAGACATTCATGACCCATCATAGACCCCATCACCACTGTTTTATTTGTTGCTTGAGGACAAGCAATCATTCTAAGTTTGGTGTGGGAAGGAAAAGAATAGGAGGAAAGTGACAACAACAATGAAGATGAACTACAAGGTGGTAAAGCTCATTTTCCTCTTATTTATTTCCAGTATTTTAAATTGCATGATTGTCTTCTATTTCCTTGTATGCATGTGTGATTTCTCCTTGTAAATAAGCATAGCTTGATTTTTGAATTGGAACATGTTGCTGTGATATTATGACTACCATCTTCAATTTTGTGAGTCAAAGTAATGAAGTTTCATGATCATAAATAAACAAGGTAATTAAAGAAGAAGTTAGCATGAGCTTATAAGTATTGGGAAGCTAGCATGACTATTGTTGCTCAATTGCATTTGAATTTGTTTAGTTGAAGTTTTCATCTAGGACATTTTATGAAATTTCTGAAATCATGAAAACCTTGAAGAAGCAAAATACAAATGAGGCAAGAAAAAGAAAAGGGAAAGAATGAGAAAGCTGAAGGCTCTGAGTACCAATGACAATTCATTTGTTAAGTACTTGTGGTGTTTATGTATCAAGCAAAAAGCTTGAAAACAAAACACTTAAAGTCAAGGCTAGGCTCAAGTGCAAAGCACTCCCTCAAAGCTCAAGGCTCTGAGCATCAACGATTAAAGAGTAAAGAAAAGAAACAAATGAGCAAAACAAGTCCTCTAATTAAATGCTTGTGGTGCTTATGTATCAAGTGGTAATACTTGAAAACAAAGCATTTAGAGTCGTAGCTTTCAACACATGGTGCAAAGCACCCAAGAAGCTAAGCTAAGAAAAGAATGAAAAGCTTGTTTCAAGGAAGGAACATAAAGAAAAAGATTTCATAAAATGAGCTAGATAGAAGCATCAATCATTTGAATCTATTTTGTGATTGTAGCATGCATAAGAAACTAGCCAACCATGAACATAAAAATTGCTACTCTTCTCATCTTGGTTTGTCAAACTTTATTGCATGACTCTTTATTTGCTTGAGGACAAGCAAAGTTTAAGTTTGGTGTTGTGATGACTGCGCATCATGTACCCTTTTTCTTATCTAAAAGGACCATAAAAAAGAGCATAATCTCATTGAATCAATGCAATTTCATGAACCAAATGATATATATTATGGTACACTACTTTGAAATGGGTTTGCGCTGAATTTTAGGTGAAAAGAGCAACAAAAGGGAAAGGAAATAAAAAATAAAGCTGGGCGTGTGAAGCTGAACGTGCCACTTGAAGCTTTGGGCATGGCATGCCAAGCTTTTGAACCAACTCTCAACAATGGGCATGCCACTTGAAGCTCTGGGCGCGGCACGCCAGGGCAACATTCCAACAAAGAAGGTTGAAGAATTTTACATGGGCGTGCCACTTGGTGCTATGGGCGTGGCACGCCAAGCTTGTGAAGCCAAGATCTCAAAGACGACATTCCACTTGGTGTCTTGGGTGTGGCATGCCAGGCTTAAGTTCCAGAGGAGTTATTTTGAGCCCCACTATGGGTGTGGCACGCCGGGGCATATGCCAGCCTGACCTTCTCTCGTTCAATTGAAGATATCTTGAGCTACACAACTCAAAATGAAATGATTTTAGTGCCATTAGAAAGTTGACATCCAGGGCTTTCCAACCATATATAATACTTCTTAGTGGACATTCATTTTGAGGCCCCACCAACTCTATACTTTCAACGTTGCAAAGTGGGTCATACTCCAAAGGTCAAAATCAAGTGGGAGTGGCTCTTGGAACCACATGCCAACTTCTTCATGCAGCCCCCAACCTTCAACTAACCCCACTCCAACTCTCATTCAAGCCACAATTGTCAACCAATCAAGACCATAAGAAGCATCTAGAATAGTTTATTTTCATTTCATTGTAATTTGCTTTCAATTCCATTTAAGTTTGTAATTTAGGAGAGCCTATATAAAGGCCTTTGTTTCATAGAATTAGGGAGCTATCTATTAGGCTGGACACATTTGGAGGAGTGAGTCTTCAGACCCTCCTTCCCACCATTCTCTTCTCCTCTTCTATTTTCTTACTTGTAATTATTTTAGTTATGAATTACTAACTTTTTCCATTGGGAAAGAGAGATCTATTGTTTTTCAATGGATTGATTGTTTTTATTCTTCTTCTTCTCTTCATCTCTATTTGATTTACTAGAAGGGATTTCCTTATTCATTCTAGCATTCAATTATCTTGAAAAAGTGATTGAATGTATTTGGGTTTTATGGGAACCTTGGAAGAGGAATCATAAAACCATGCTTAAAATTCTTTCTCACACTTGAGTAGGATATAGGTTTTGGTGTTTGGATATGGTGACATATAATCCTCCCTCTACTTGGACCTATGAGGATGTGTGGTATAATCAGGGAACAAGCTTGATGAGCGGATATTTTATATGCTTTTTGGGGGTAATTTCATGTAGTTTTTAGTATGTTTTAGTTAGTTTTTAGTATATTTTTATTAATTTTTAGGCAAGAATCATATTTTTGGACTTTACTATGATTTTGTGTGTTTTTCTGTGATTTCAGGTATTTTCTGGCTGAAATTGAGGGAGCTGAGCAAAAATCTGACTCAGGCTGAAAAAGGACTGCTGATGTTGTTGGATTCTAACCTCCCTGCACTCGGAATGAAGTTTTTGGAGCTATAGGAGTTCAATTGGCGCGCTCTCAATTGGGTTGGAAACTAGACATCCAGGGCTTTCCATCAATATATAATAGTCCATACTTTGCGTGAAGATAAACGACGTAAACTGGCGTTTAACGCCAGTTCCATGTTGCATTCTGGCGTTCAGCGCCAAAAACAGGTTGCAAGTTGGAGTTAAACACCAGAAACAGGTTACAACCTGGCGTTTAACTCCAGAAACAACCCAGGCACGTGAGAAGCTCAAGTTTCATCCCCATCACACACCAAGTGGGCCCCAGAAGTGGATTTCTACACCATCTATCTTAGTTTACTCATTTTCTGTAAACCTAGGTTACCAATTTAGTATTTAAACAACTTTTAGAGACTTATTGTGTATCTCATGACATTTTTAGATCTGAACTTTGTACTTTTGATGGCATGAGTCTCTAAACTCCATTGTTGGGGGTGAGGAGCTCTGCAACTGATAAACCACTATTTTATGATTCACATTGTGTTTAATTGTGTGGTTTTATCAAGTCTTTGCCCACTAATTCATATGATTTGCATGTAATTACAATTCCTTCCTAAAAGTACTCTATGATTGAAAACATGCTTCTTTGGCTTTTATTTTCTTTTATTTAATCCTCTCTTATTACCACTAGATGCCTTGATATGTGTCTTAAGTGATTTCAGGAATTACAGGGTAGGAATGGCTTAAAGGATGGAAAGGAAGCATGCAAAAATGGAAGGAACACAAATAATGGAGGAGATAACTAGCGAGAAGTCACGCGATCGCATGGCTAACGCGACCACACAAAATGGAAGAAATAACAATGACGCACTCGCGTGCCTGACGCAACCGTGCGGATTGGAAGCTGAATGAATGACGCGGATGCGTGGATGACGCGCTCGCGTGGTACGAGAAACGCTGAGTGACGCGAACGCGTGGACGACGCGGCTGCGTGACGTGCGTGATCTACAGAATTTTAGAAGTCACTGGCAGAGTTTCTGGGTCGGATTTCAACCCAGTTTTTGGCCCAGAAACACATATTAGAGCCAGGGAACATACAGAGACAGGGAACAACATTCATTCCGCATAATTTTTAGTTTTTAGATCTGAATTTACTCCTCCCCTAGGTTTTACTCACTTGAACATTGATAATTAGGATTTTGAAGATTTTGGCTTTAGCTTTTGAGAAGAGTCTACCTCCGGTACTAGTCATTATATTCTGTTATTTACTTTTCATTTATTCTTCCATATTCCTAATTCCTCCAGAGTTGACATTTGATTATCTTCACAAGTTATTAATATAGACTATTTTTAGTTTCAATTAATCCCTTTCATTATTATTTATCATGTCTTCTTTTATTTTCTCCATTAATTCTGTGAAGTTTATAATTATGATGAGTGAGTAGTTCCATAACTTGATTGGGAGATGATTGAAAGGAAACCTTGAGTTGAATCACTCAAGAGAGAAATTATAATTGGGTTTATTGTTGGATCACCCTCTAATCATTGACACTAGTCCTTCCCAAGGGAGAGGATTAGGACTTGTGACTAGAAACAACTTTCCAACTTGCTTGACTTTCCTTTACCTAGTAAGGGATAACTAAGCAGAGCAACTTCCAATTATTAATTAATCTTGAGAGTACTTCAACAAGAATAGGGCTTCCAACTAATCTACTCCCAGTCAAGGCTTTTATTTAAAATTAATTAAATTCTCTAAATTAATTTCCTGTTTATCAACTCAACCATTTTTGAAAACACCTGATTGATAAAATAGCACATCTTTCTGCAACTCGTTGGAAGTCGACCTGGGATTCATACTCCCAGTATTTTAATTTCAATATTGTGACAACCCTTCTAAATTGATAAGCGGATTTTCGGCTGGTTAAGGACTGTACTTGCAACGTATTTTTATTAATAATTTCTTAACTCGCCGATTTCTGCCACGTCAATTTTTGGCGCCATTGCTGGGGAGTTGCAACAGTGTGCTAATTTATTGATTGACATTTAAATAATTGCAATTTCTTCTTTTTATTTTGTCACTATGAGCTGTACGTTTCTTTCGTTAAATGACGCGTTCACTTCCTGATCCAAGCTTGCCAGTATTTGACCCTGAGATTGAAAGAACTATTTCACGTATAAGGCAAGCTCGGCGTCGGCGAGTCCTCTCTGAGGACGAACCTGAAACGTCATCTAAGGAAGAAACAGGCTCCCTCTCTACTGATCCAGTTGATTTACGTGCAGGTGACATGGCAGCACCTAGGAGTGTCACTATCCAGGAGGAAGGAGCCCCTAATTTTACACTACAACCATTCCAGGCACACCACCCAGCAGTGGCTGTGGATTTTGAAATAAAGTCTTCGCTACTCAACTTGATGCCCAAGTTTCATGGCTTACCTGCTCAAGAGCCTATCAAGCACCTTAGGGATTTTTAGACTACTTGTTCTACTATTAAGCGTGATGGCACTGATGAAACTTCCATTCTGTTAAAAGCCTTCCCATTCTCTATTGAAGGAAAGGCAAGAGAATGGAACTACACTCAACCCGGAACAATTGTTTCCAACTGGGATACGCTTAGAAGAGAATTTTTGGAGAAATTCTTTCCAGCTGAGGTTGCCGATAAATTGAGGAAAGACATGTCCATGATCGTTCAGGATAAATCCGAGACTCTCTATGAATACTTGAAACACTTCAATAATCTTCTAGAAGCATGTCCCCACCATATGATTGACAAGATAGTGTTGCTCGGCTACTTTACACAGGGCATGAAATCTCAACATAGGACCACATTGGAAGGTGCTAGCAATGGGTCTATGAAAAAGTACAAGACTACGGAAGAAGCATGGCAATTGATTAGCGACTTAGCTGAATCTACTAGGAATCACAGGCAGAAACAAAGTCGGTCAAGAGCTATTGCAGAGGTATCCACTAGCAAAGAGACTGCTGCTATAGCTCAAAGCTTATGTGAAATGACTAACTTGCTGAAGCAGATGCAGCTAAGTCAACAACACGCTCAGCAAGTTAAGCCTTCTCCACCACAGCACAGCCAGCAGTTGGTTCCATAAAGAGTATGCGAAATCTGTGTAGATGATGAGTGGATAATTTATACGCTTTTTGGCATCATTTTTAGTATGTTTTTAGTATGTTTTAGTTAGTTTTTATTATATTTTTATTAGTTTTTATTTAAAATTCACTTTTCTGGACTTTACTATGAGTCTGTGTATTTTTCTATGATTTCAGGTATTTTCTGGCTGAAATTGAGGGACCTGAGCAAAAATCTGATCCAGAGGCTGAAAAAGGACTGCAGATGCTGTTGGATTCTGACCTCCCTGCACTCGAAGTGGATTTTCTGGAGCTACAGAAGCCCAATTGGCGCTCTCTCAACTGCGTTGGAAATTAGACATTCTGGGCTTTCCATCAATATATAATAGTCCATACTTTGCTCGAGATTTGATGGCCCAAATAGGCGTTCCAAGTCAGCTCAAGAATTTTGGTGTTTAACGCCCGGAACTGGCACAAAAGCTGGAGTTAAACGCCCAAACTGGCATAAAAGCTAGCGTTTAACTCCAAGAAAAGTCTCTACACATGAAAGCTTCAATGCTCAGCCCAAGCACACACCAAGTGGGCCCGGAAGTGGATTTTTACGTCATTTACTCATTTTTGTAAACCCTAAGCTATTAGTTCTCTATAAATAGGATCTTTTGCTATTGTATTTTCATCTTTGGACGTCTAGTTCTTAGATCATGGGGGCTGGCCTCTCGGTCATGCCTAGACCTTGTTCTTATGTATTTTCAACGGTAGAGTTTCTACACACCATAGATTAAGGTGTGGAGCTCTGCTGTACCTCGAGTATCAATGCAATTACTACTATTTTCCATTCAATTCAACTTATTCTTGTTCTAAGATATTCATTCGCACTCAAGAACTTGATGAATGTGATGATTATGTGACGCTCATCATCATTCTCACTTATGAACGCGTGCTTGATAACCACTTCCATTCTACATGCAAACAAGGCTTGAATGTGTATCTCTTGGATTCCTTAATCAGAATCTTTGTGGATAAGCTAGAATCCATTGGCAGCCATTCTTGAGAATTCGGAAGGTCTAAACCTTGTCTGTGGTATTCTGAGTAGGATTCAGGGATTGAATGACTGTGACGAGCTTTAAACTCGTGATTGTGGGGCGTTAGTGACAGACGCAAAAGAATCACTGGATTCTATTCCGACATGATCGAGAACCGACAGATGAATAGCTGTGCTGTGCCAGAGCGCGTTGAACATTTTCATTGAGAGGACGGGACTGTAGCCACTGACAACGATGATGCCCAACATACAGCTTGCCATGGAAAGGAGTAAGAAGGATTGGATGAAGACAGTAGGAAAGCAGAGAGACGGAAGGGACAAAGCATCTCCATAAGCTTATCTGAAATTCTCACCAACGAATTACATAAGTATCTCTATCTTTATTTTATGTTTTATTCATCTTTTAATCATTAATCCTCCATAACCATTTGAATCCGCCTGACTAAGATTTACAAGATGACCATAGCTTGCTTCATACCAACAATCTCCGTGGGATCGACCCTTACTCGCGTAAGGTTTATTACTTGGACGACCCAGTGCATTTGCTGGTTAGTTGTGCGAAGTTGTGATAAAGAGTTGAGATTGCAATTGAGCGTACCATGTTGATGGCACCATTGATGATCACAATTTCGTGCACCAGTAGATTACAGTCATTATACTGATGAGTGTCCACAACTCCAACTGGAAGACTATGCTGTAGCAGTCATTACAGTCATTTTGGCGTCGTTGCCGGGGATTGTTCGAGTTTGGACAACTGACGGTTCATCTTGTTGCTTAGATTAGGTAATTTTATTTTATTTTGTTCTTCAGAGTTCTTAAGAATGAATTCTAGAGTTTCAGATGATGTTTTCATCATCACCAAAGCTGATTGATTCTCATCAATTCAGCTCTTGAATGTAATATCCTGCTGAAGCTTGGCTAGCCATGTCTAATCTTTTTAGACTAAAGCTTTAGACTAACATTGCATGATTCCTGGAAATTCTCATTAAGAATTTTGAACCCTTGTTTTTCTTTTCGACTCAAATTTCGAAAAATCCAAAAAAAAATTATAAAATCTTAAAACCAAAAATAATTTTATGTTTCTTGTTTGAATCTAGTGTCTAATTTTAAGTTTGGTGTCCATTGCATGTTTTTAGTCTTCTAATTTTCAAAAATTACATGCATTATGTTCTTGATGATTTCCTTGCTCTGATCTTTAAATTCTCTTGTTTTGTGTGTTTTGTTGTTTCTCATATGCATTCTCAATTTGTTAGTGTCAGTAGTATACAAACTTCTAAGTTTGGTGTCTTGCATGCATTGTTTAGTTGATCTTAGTTGCATTTTGATTGTTCATTAAAAAAATCCAAAAAATTTTTAAATTGTGTCTTTTCAAGTCAATAATACAAAGAATTGAAGATTCAGAACATACAGCAGAGGAATTACACAGAAAAAGCTGGGCATTCAAAACGCCCACTGAGGAAGGAAAACTGGCGTTTAAACGCCAGCCAGGGTACCTGGCTAGGCGTTTAACGCCCAAAAAGGTAGAGTTTTGGGCGTTAAACGCCCAGGCACAAGAGGGAAGATTTTATTTTTAATTCAGATTTTTTTTCAAGTTTCCATAATTTTTCAAAATTAAATCTTTTTCAAATCATATATTTTCAATCATATATTTTCAAAATCAATTTCTTTCCATTTTCAAAAATACTTGCTAACAATTAATGATTTGATTCAAAAATTTCAAGTATGTTGCTTATTCTGTTAACAAGGGTTTAATGTCTGAATCATATCTTTTACATTTCTTGTTAGCCAAGTCATTAATTTTAAAATTCAAATCTTTTTAAATTGTTTTTCAATCATATCTTTTCAATCATATCTTTTTAAAACCATAACTTTTCAATCATATCTTCTTAATCACATCTTTTTCCAAATAATTTTCAATCTTTTTGATTTCTAATTTCAAAATCTTTTTCAAAAATCACTTAATTTCTTTCCCACTCTTAGTTTTCGAAAATCATCAATCAATTTTCAAAATTCTTTTAAAATCTTTTACTTTAATTTGGAAAATTCTTCCCCTCTTCTTACATCCTTCTATTTAAAGGACTAAGACTCCTCATCAAGGTGCAATTCGAACTCTCTTCTTCTTTATGTGTTCGAATTCTTCTATCTCTACCTCCTCCTTCTATTCTTCTTTTCCTCTGACACTTCAAGGAATCTCTATACTGTGACATAGAGGATTCCATACTTTCTTGTTCTCTTCTCTTTCATATGAGCAGGAGCAAAGATAAAAGCATTCTTGTTGAAGCTGATCCTGAACCTGAAAGGACCTTGAAGAGAAAGCTAAGAGAAACTAAAGCACAACTCTCTCTAGAGGGCCTAACAGAGCTCTTCAAAGATGCTTGGTGACTTTACTGCACCTACTCCCGACTTCTATGGGAGAAACATCTCAATCCCTGCCATTGGAGCAAACAACTTTGAGTTTGAGCCTCAATTAGTTTCTCTAATGCAACAGAATTGCAAGTTTTATGGACTTCCATTGGAAGATCCTCATCAGTTTTTAGCTGAGTTCTTGCAAATCTGTGACACTGTCAAGACCAATGGCGTTGACCCTGAGGTCTACAGACCTATGCTCTTCTCTTTTGCTGTAAGAGATAGAGCTAGGACATGGTTGGACTCACAACCTAAAGAAAGCCTGAACTCTTGGGAAAAGCTAGTCAATGCCTTCTTGGCAAAGTTTTTTCCACCTCAAAAATTGAGTAAGCTTAGAGTGGAAGTCCAAACCTTCAGACAGAAGGAAGGTGAATCCCTCTATGAAGCTTGGGAAAGATATAAACAATTGATCAGAAGGTGTCCTTCTGACATGCTTTCTAAATGGAGCATCATAGGTATCTTCTATGATGGTCTGTCTAAACTGTCCAAGATGTCATTGGACAACTCTGCTGGAGGATCTCTTCATTTGAAGAAGACGCCTGCAGGAGCTCAGGAACTCATTGAAATGGTTGCAAATAACCAATTCTTGTACACTTCTGAAAGGAATCTTGTGAATAATGGGACAAATCAAAAGAAAGGAGTTCTTGAGATTGATACTCTAAACGCCATATGGGCTCAGAATAAAATATTGACTCAACAAGTCAATATGATTTCTCAGAGTTTGTCTGGAATGCAAGCAGGAACAGGCAGTGCAAAGGAAGCTTCATCTGAAGAAGAAGCTTATAATCCTGAGAACCCTGCAATGGAAGAGGTGAATTATATGGGAGAACCCTATGGAAACACCTATAATCCTTCATGGTGAAATCATCCAAACCTCTCATCGAAGGACCAACAGAGGCCTCAACAAGGCTTCAACAATAACAATGGTGGAAGAAACAGGTTTAGCAATGGCAAGCCTTTTCCATCATCTTCTCAGCAACAGACAGAGAATTCTAAGCAGAGCCACTCTGACTTAGCAACCATGGTCTCTGATCTGATCAAAACTACTCAAAGTTTCATGACTGAAACAAGGTTCTCCACTAGAAACTTGGAGGCACAAGTGGGTCAGCTGAGTAAGAAAGTTACTGAACTCCCTCCTAGTACTCTTCCAAGCAATAAAGAAGAGAATCCAAAAGGAGAGTGTAAGGCCATCAACATGGCCGAACCTGGAGAGGAGGAAGGGGCAGTGATCCCCACTGAGGAAGACCTCAATGGACGTCCACTAGCCTCCTTGGAGTTCCCTAATGAGGAACCATGGGAATTTGAGGCTCACACTGAGACCTTAGAGATTCCATTGGATTTACTTCTGCCATTCATGAGCTCTGATGAGTATTCTTCCTCTGAAGAGGACGAAGATGTCACTGAAGAGCAAGTTACTAAGTACCTTGGAGCAATCATGAAGCTAAATGACAAGTTATTTGGTAATGAGACTTTGGAGGATGAACCCCCTTTGCTCACCAAAGAACTGGATGACTTGACTAGGCAGAGATTACCTCAAAAGAGACAGGACCCTAGAAAGTTCTCAATACCTTGTACATTAGGCACCATGACCTTCGAGAAGGCTCTGTGTGACCTACAGTCAAGCATAAACCTCATGCCTCTCTCTATAATGGAGAAGCTAGGGATCTTTGACGTACAAGCTGCAAGAATCTCACTAGAGATGGCAGACAATTCAAGAAAACAAGCTTATGGACTTGTAGAGGATGTTCTGGTAAAGGTTAAAGACCATTACATCCCTGCTGATTTCATAGTCCTAGAGACTGGGAAGTTCATGGATGAATCCATCATCCTTGGCAGATCTTTCCTAGCCACAGCAAAGGCTGTGATTGATGTTGACAGATGAGAATTGATCATTCAAGTGAATGAAGAATCCTTTGTGTTTAAGGCTCAAGGATATCCCTCTATAACCATGGAAAGGAAGCATGAAAAGCTTCTCTCAAAACATAGTCAAATAGAGCCCCCGCAGTCAAACTCTAAGTTTGGTGTTGGGAGGCCACAACCAAATTCTAAGTTTGGTGTTGAACCCCCATATTCAAACTCTAAGTTTGGTGTTGGGAGGTTCCAACATTACTCTGAACATCTGTGAGGCTCCATGAGGGCCCTCTGTCAACCTACTGACATTAAAGAAGCGCTTGTTGGGAGGCAACCCAATGTTATATTTACCTATTTTCCATTGTTATTTTATGTTTTCTATAGGTTGATGATCATGTGAAGTCACAAAAACAATTGAAAAAGCAAAAACAGAATGAAAAATAGAAAGAAAAATAGCACACCCTGGAAGAAAAGCTTGCTGGCATTTAAACGCCAGTAAAGGTAGCAAATGGGCGTTTAACGCCCAGTCTGGCACTATTCTGGGTGTTTAACGCTAGAAAGGGGCACCAGACTGGCGTTTAACGCCAGAAAGGGGTACCAGACTGGCGTTTAATGCCAGAAAGGGGCACCAGACCAACGTTTAACGCCAGAAAAGGGCAGCAACCTGGCGTTTAACACCAGGATTGGCAGAAAGGGCGTTTTACACGCCACTTGGTGCAGGGATGAGCTATCCTTGACACTTCAGGATCTGTGGACCCCACAGGATCCCCACCTACCCCACCACTCTCTCTCTCAACACCTCTTCCCCAAAAACCCCTTACCTATCAAATCCCACCATTCTCTTCACCACTCACATCCATCCTTCATAAAACCCCACCTGCCTTACCATTCAAATTCAAACCACTTTCCCTCCCAAACCCACCCTAGATGGCCGAAACATACCACCCCTCTCCACTCCTATATAAACCCATCTTCACTCCTTCATTTTCACACAACCTAAACACTACTTCTCCCCCTTGGCCGAAACACAAAGCCCCCCTCCATCTCCTCTATTTCTTCTTCTTCTACTCTCTTCTTTCTTCTTTTGCTCGAGGACGAGCAAACCTTCTAAGTTTGGTGTGGTAAAAGCTAAAGCTTTTTGTTTTTCTATAACCATTTATGGCACCTAAGGCCGGAGAAACCTCTAGAAAGAGGAAAGGGAAGGCAAAAGCTTCCACCTCCGAGTCATGGGAGATGGAGAGATTCATCTCAACGGTGCATCAAGACCACTTCTATGAAGTTGTGGCCATGAAGAAGGTGATCCCTGAGGTCCCTTTCAAACTCAAAAAGAGTGAATATCCGGAGATCTAACATGAGATCCAAAGAAGAGGTTGGGAAGTTCTTACCAACCCCATTCAACAAGTTGGAATCTTAACGGTTCAAGAGTTCTATGCCAATGCATGGATCACCAAGAACCATGATCAAAGTGTGAACCCGGACCCAAAGAATTGGCTTACAATGGTTCGGGGGAAATGCTTAGATTTTAGTCCGGAAAATGTAAGGTTGGCATTCAACTTGCCCATGATGCAAGGAGATGAACACCCCTACACTAGAAGGGTCAACTTTGATCAAAGGTTGGACCAAGTCCTCATAGACATTTGTGAAGAGGGCGCTCAATGGAAGAGAGATTCAAGAGGAAAGCCGGTTCAACTGAGAAGGCATGACCTCAAGCCCGTGGCTAGGGGATGGTTGGAGTTTATCCAACGCTCAATCATTCCCACTAGCAACCGGTCCGAAGCTACTATAGACCAGGCTATCATGATTCATAGCATCATGATTGGAGAGGAAGTAGACGTTCATGAGATTATATCCCAAGAACTTTGTAAGGTGGCGGACAAGTCCTCTACCTTGACAAGGTTAGCCTTCCCTCATCTCATTTCTCACCTCTGTAATTCAGTTGGAATTAACATAGAGGGAGACATCCTCATTGATGAGGATAAGCCCATTACTAAGAAGAGAATGGAGCAAACAAGAGATCCCACTCATGGACATGAGAAAATTCCTCATCATGAAATCCCTGAGATGCCTCAAAGGATGCACTTTCCTCCGTAAAACTATTGGGAGCAAATCAACACCTCCCTAGGAGAATTGAGTTCCAACATGGGACAACTAAGGGTGGAGCACCATGAACATTCCATCTTCCTCCATGAAATTAGAGAAGATCAAAGAATTATGAGAGAGGAGCAACAAAGGCAAGCAAGAGACATTGAGGAGGTCAAGCACTCCATAAGATCTTCAAGAGGAAGAACAAGCTGCCATCACTAAGGTGGACCTGTTCTTTAATCTCCTTGTTCTTTATTTTTCTGTTTTTCGAAAATTATGCTTTATGTTTTATTTATGTTTATGTCTTATGATCATTAGTGTCTTAGTGTCTATGCCTTAAAGTTATGAATGTCCTATGAATCCATCATCTTTCTTAAATGAAAAATGTTATTAATTGAAAAAGAGAAGAATTGCATGAATTTCGAATTTTATAACAGATTAATTATTTTGATGTGGTGGCAATACTTTTGATTTCTGAATGTATGCTTGAACAGTGCATATGTCTTTTGAATTTGTTGTTCATGAATGTTAAAATTGTTGGCTCTTGAAAGAATGATGAAAAAGGAGACATGTTATTGAGGATCTGAAAAATCATAAAAATGATTCTTGAAGCAAGAAAAAGCAGTGAAAAGCTTGCAGAAAAAAAAGAGAGAGAGTATATGCAAAAAAAAGAGAGAAAGAAAAAGAAAGAGCAAGCAGAAAAAGCCAATAGCCCTTTAAACCAAAAGGCAAGGGTAAAAATAAAAAGGATCCAAGGCTTTGAGCATCAGTGGATAGGAGGGCCTACAGGAATAACATCTTGGCCTAAGCGGCTAAACCAAGCTGTCCCTAACCATGTGCTTGTGGCGTGAAGGTGTCAAGTGAAAACTTGAGACTGAGCAGTTAAAGTCGTGATCCGAAGAAAAAAGAGTGTGCTTAAGAACCCTGGACACCTCTAATTGGGGACTCTAGCAAAGCTGAGTCACAATCTGAAAAGGTTCACCCAGTTATGTGTCTGTGGCATGGATGTATCCGGTGGTAATAATGGAAAACAGAGTGCTTTGGGCCACGGCCAAGACTCATAAAGTAGCTGTGTTCAAGAATCATCATACTTAACTAGGAGAATCAATAACACTATCCGGATTCTGAGTTCCTATAGAAGCCAATCATTCTGAACTTCAAAGGATAAAGTGAGATGCCAAAAATGTTTAGAGGCAAAAAGCTAAAAGCCCCGCTCATCTAATTAATATTGATCTTCATAGATATTTTTGGAATTCATTGTATATTCTCTTCTTTTTATCCTATTTTATTTTTAGTTGCTTGGTGTTGTGATGAGCGGATAATTTATACGCTTTTTGGCATCATTTTTAGTATGTTTTAAGTATGTTTTAGTTAGTTTTTATTATATTTTTATTAGTTTTTATTTAAAATTCACTTTTCTGGACTTTACTATGAGTTTGTGTGTTTTTCTGTGATTTCAGGTATTTTCTGGCTGAAATTGAAGGACCTGAGCAAAAATCTGATCCAGAGGCTGAAAAAGGACTGCAGATGCTGTTGGATTCTGACCTCCCTGCACTCGAAGTGGATTTTCTGGAGCTACAGAAACCCAATTGGCGCGATCTCAAATGCGTTGGAAAGTAGATATCCTGGGCTTTTCAGAAATATATAATAGTCCATACTTTGCCCGAGATTTGATGGCGCAAATAGGCGTTTTAAGTCAGCTCAAGAATTCTGGCGTTTAACGCCGAAACTGGCACAAAAGTTGGAGTTAAACGCCCAAACTGGCACAAAAGCTGGCGTTTAACTCCAAGAAAAGTCTCTACATATGAAAACTTCAATGATCAGCCCAAGCACACACCAAGTGGGCCCGGAAGTGGATTTTTACGTCATTTACTCATTTTTGTAAACCCTAAGCTACTAGTTCTCTATAAATAGGACCTTTTGCTATTGTACTTTCATCTTTGGACGTCTAGTTCTTAGATCATGGGGGCTGACCTCTCGGCCATGCCTACACCTTGTTCTTATGTATTTTCAATGGTAGAGTTTCTACACACCATAGATTAAGGTGTGGAGCTCTGCTGTACCTTGAGTATCAATACAATTACTATTATTTTCCATTCAATTCAGCTTATTCTTGTTCTAAGATATTCATTCGCACTCAAGAACTTGATCAATGTGATGATTATGTGACGCTCATCATCATTCTCACTTATGAACGCGTGCCTAACAACCACTTCCGTTCTACATGCAAACAAGGCTTGAATGTGTATCTCTTGGATTTCTTAATCAGAATCTTCGTGGTATAAGCTAGAATCCATTGGCGGCCATTCTTGAGAATCCAGAAGGTCTAAACCTTGTCTATGGTATTCTGAGTAGGATTCAGGGATTGAATGACTGTGACGAGCTTCAAACTCGCGATTGTGGGGCGTTAGTGACAAGCGCAAAAGAATCACTGGATTCTATTCCGACATGATCGAGAACTGACAGATGAATAGCCGTGCTGTGACAGAGCGCGTTGAACATTTTCACTGAGAGGATGGGACTATAGCCATTGACAACGGTGATGCCTAACATACAACTTGCCATGGAAAGGAGTAAGAAGGATTGGATGAAGACAGTAGGAAAGCAGAGAGACGGAAGGGACAAAGCATCTCCATACGCTTATCTAAAATTCTCACCATCGAATTACATAAGTATCTCTATCTTTATTTTATGTTTTATTCATCTTTTAATAATTAATCCTCCATAACCATTTGAATCCGCCTGACTAAGATTTACAAGATGACCATAGCTTGCTTCATACCAACAATCTCCGTGGGATCGACCCTTACTCGCGTAAGGTTTATTACTTGGACGACCCAGTGCACTTGCTGGTTAGTTGTGCGAAGTTGTGATAAAGAGTTGAGATTGCAATTGAGCGTACCATGTTGATGGCGCCATTGATGATCACAATTTTGTGCACCAGTAGATTACAGTCATTATATTGATGAGTGTCCACAACTCCAATCGGAAGACTACACTGTAGCAGCCACTCATAACTTCTATTTTCGCCCCAATCAAGGGTACAATTAAGGTGGCAGCTATAACCATGGATGGCAGGATTACTCTAACCAAGGCTAGAGAGATAATTCTAACCAGGGCTGGAGGGACAATCATAATAGAGGAGGCAGAGATAACAATGGAAATCAGAGATGGAATAACAATAAGAACTTCAGGCAGCAGAATCAGAATCAGGCCTACAGAGCACCTCATCTAAGACAGCCTCAAGCATCTCAGCAGACCTCTCAGATCAGTTATCCCTCTTCATCTTCTAATGATGAGTTACTACAATCTATTGATCGGAGACAACAGGCCATGGAAAACAACTTTACTGCTACTCTGAATGGTCTGAATTCTACTTTGCAAGCCTTTGTCTCACAGATTGGATCACAGAACAACTCCAACAACCAGTCCTCAAGCTCTGGTGGACTCCTTTCTCAACCATTACCCAATCCAAAGGTTGGCATTAATGCCATCACCCTAAGGTCTGGAACCACATTGCAAGAGAGGAATCAGGAAGAGCCAAACCCACCTGAACACGCATCAGCTGAAGAGGTAGTGGAAATAGAAGATGTTGAGGAAGAAAATGGTATACAGGACATGGCTGAGGAAGAAGACGCTAAATCACAGGAAGAAGCACCAAAGGGCGTAGACACTGTAGAGAATGCCATTCCTATTCCATTTCCACAACTTGCAAGGAAGCCCTGGAAGCAGTTGGAACCTGATCCCAAAATGGTAGAAATATTCAAAAAGGTTGAGGTAACTGTTCCCTTTTTTGATGTTATTCAACAAGTACCTAAAAACGCAAAGTTTCTAAAGGATTTATGCATACATAAAGACAAAATTAATGAATTAGAAACTATTCCTTTAGGTAGATCTATATCTGCTTTAATGGGAAATATACCTGAAAAATGTAGTGACCCAGGCCCATGCATGGTTAACTGTACCATTAGAGGTGTGATATTTTCTGACTGCATGTGTGATCTAGGAGCATGTGTTAGTATAATGCCTTTATCTGTATATGATGTTTTGAGGCTCCCCCCCCTTAAAAAGGTCGCCAGCTCGTTTTGTGTTAGCAGATAAAAGTATTATTACAATCGCTGGAGTTGTTGAAGATGTATTAGTGGGTATTAAAGGTCTCACTTTCCCCATTGTTTTTTACATCCTGGAGATGCCCCAAAATGACTCAGAGAAGCCATCATCAATCTTACTCGGAAGACCTTTCTTGAAGACCTCAAAGTTCAAATTAGATGCTTTTGCAGGAACATACTCTTTTGAAATAGACGGCCGAGTAGTAAGCTTCAATCTAAATGGAGTTATGAAGCACCCTCCAGAAGATCATTCTATCCTCCAGTGTGACATCATAGATGAAACTGTAGCTGAAGTTTACCAGGAGGAGTTTGAAGAGAACTACATAGGACAAGGTCTGAGTGTGGGGAATTCTAAGGACAATGAAAGTACTCTACCACTGCCACCAGCTCCAGACAATCCATAGCCTGACCATGAACAGAAGTTAGAATTGAAACCTCTCCCTCCACACCTCAAATATGCTTACCTCGAGGACATGCAGAAGTTTCCAGTTATCATTGCATGGGACCTCACTTCTCAACAGGAAGAGCAGTTACTTAGTGTGCTGAGGAGGCACAAGAAAGCAATTGGGTGGAGTTTGGCAGACATAGTAGGCATCGACCCTCAAGTTTGTGAGCACAGAATCTTTTTAGAAGAAGGAGCAAGACCCGTTCGTCAACCCCAAAGAAGACTGAACCCCATTATCTTAGAGGTTGTCAATAAGGAAGTGACCAGACTATTAGAGGCAGGTATTATCTACCCCATCTCAGACAGTGAATGGGTGAGCCCAGTACAAGTGGTGCCTAAGAATTCTGGAGTCACTACAGTGAAGAATGAGCATGGAGAGCTCATAGCGACCAGAGTACAGAACGCCTGGAGGGTCTGCATTGATTATAGGCGTCTCAACCAAGCCACTCGTAAGGATTACTACCCTCTTCCATTCATTGATTAAATGCTGGATCGCCTGTCAGGTAAATCACATTATTGCTTTTTAGATGGTTACACAGGCTATTTCCATATTCATATAGCCCCTGAAGATCAGGAAAAGACTACTTTTACATGTCTTTTTGAGACTTATGCCTATAAGAGAATGCCCTTTGGCTTGTGCAATGCACCAGCTACTTTCCAAAGGTGCATGATGAGTCTTTTCTCTGACCTTCTTAAGGACTATATGGAGGTTTTTATGGATGATTTTAGCGTTTATGGTGATTCCTTTATCCTTTGCTTGGATAGTTTATTTCGAGTACTAGATAGATGTGTCAGTGCAATCCTTGTATTGAATTTTGAAAAATGTCATTTTATGGTAAGACAAGGAATTGTACTAGGACATGTTGTGTCTAATACTGGCATTTCTGTAGATCCAGCAAAGGTGGATGTTATTTCTAGTTTGCCTTACCCCTCCTCTGTGAGGGAAGTCTGTTCATTCCTTGGCCATGCAGGTTTTTACCGAAGATTCATTAAGGACTTTAGTAAGGTAGCACTTCCCTTATCCAGGTTACTGCAGAAAGATATCGAGTTCGAGTTCAGCGAGGATTGCAAACAAGCGTTTGATAAGCTAAAGACCACCCTAACTCAAGCTCCAATTGTGAGAGGACCTGACTGGAGCCAGCCATTCGAAATCATGTGCGATGCTTCCAACCATGCAGTAGGAGCAGCGCTGGCTCAATGTGAAGGTAAAGATCCTTTTGTCATTGCTTATGCGTCTAAGACTTTAGACACTGCTCAGTCTAACTACACTACTACTGAAAAAGAGCTTCTTGCTATTGTTTTTGCTCTGGATAAATTTTGAGCCTATTTATTTGGTGCTAAGGTAGTAGTGTATTCAGACCACGCAGCTCTAAAGTATTTATTGGCTAAAAAGGAATCCAAACCAAGGCTTATACGTTGGATACTGCTACTACAAGAATTTGATTTAGAAATAAAGGATAGTAGTGGTAACCAGAATCTAGTGGCAGACCACTTGAGTCGCCTTGAGCACATTAAAGATGACTCCACTCCTATAGCTGATAATTTTCCATTTGATAACCTACAAGCAGTATCTGAGGTAGTCCCTTGGTATGCACCTGTCGCTAATTATCTAGTTAGTCGCACTTTTCCTCCAAATTTTACTAAGCACCAAAGAGACAAGTTGAAAAGCGAGTCTAAATATTATATATGGGATGACCCATATTTATGGAGATGTGGCGCTGACCAGGTAATTAGAAGGTGTGTGCCTCAATCAGAATTCCAATCCATTTTAGAGGCCTGTCACTCATCTGAGAGTGGAGGACATTTTGGCCCTCAAAGAACAGCTAGAAAAATCTTAGACTGTGGATTCTGGTGGCCTACTCTTTTTAAAGACGCTGCTGAATTTTGTAAATCTTGTCCCCCATGCCAAAGGTTTGGTAATATATCCCAGAGGGATGAAATGCCTCAACAAATTATGCTTTTCTATGAAATTTTTTATGTTTGGGGCATTGACTTCATGGGTCCATTTCCAATTTCTAATGGCCACCTTTATATACTGTTAGATGTAGATTATGTTTCTAAATGGGTGGAACCAATTCCTACTCGTACTGATCATGCTAACACTGTTGTTTCTTTGTTAGAAACCACATTATTTGTCGCTTTGGATCACCACGAGCAAACGTGAGTGATCAAGGCACCCATTTTGTAATAGGAGAATAACAGGATTACTGAAGAAGCATGGGATCATTCATAAAGTAGCAACAGCCTACCATCCTCAGACTAATGGGCAAGCCGAGGTGTCTAACAGAGAGATAAATCGCATATTGCAGAAAATAGTCAAACCTCATAGAAGAGACTGGAGCACCAGGCTACAAGATGCACTCTGGCATACAGAACAGCATACAAGACACCCATTGGGATTTGTCCTTTTTGCTTAGTCTATGGAAAGGCCTGTTGTCTTCCAGTTGAAGTGGAGCACAAAGCTTTTTGGGCAGTAAAGGAGTGCAACATGGGATTTGAGAGAGCTAGAGCTGAAAGAAAGTTGCAACTGCAGGAATTGGAGAGCCTTCGCCTAGAAGCTTTTGAGAACTCAAGGCGTACAAGGAAAAAATGAAAGCTGTACATGATCAACACATCAAGAGGAAGGAGTTCCGACCTGGGGATTTAGTCCTCCTTTACAACTCCAGATTGAGGCTCATGCTAGGCAAGCTGCGATCAAGGTGGAAATGTCCATATAGAGTCGAGAAGGCTGAGCTGTACGAAGTTTTTCACCTAACTCACCCTTCAAGCTCTGAACTCATCAAGGCTAATGGACATCGTTTGAAGCTCTACCATGGTGAGAAGGTGACAAGAAAACAAGGAGTTAGATATCTTCCTCTTGGAGGATCCACTCGCAACTGAAAACTGAGCTACTGAAGCGTCCAACTTAAGGACGTTAAAGCAAAATGCTATGTGGGAGACAACCCACCACGATATGATCGTTCCTCTTCTTTTCCTTATCTTCCCTCATCTATAACTCTTCTCCGTACTACTGCCTATATCTTGCACCTCATCTGCATACTGTATTTGAATTAAAAAAAGAGAGAAATCGCACGCGACGCGCCAGTGTCGCCGACGCGTCCACGTCGCATGAGCATTAGAAATAAAGAAAATTGGACAGAGAGTTGCGCCGAAATGTGGCTGGAGGCGTGCCTTTGGCACAACTTGATCCACGCGACTGCGTGGATGACGCAACCGCGTCATTTGTAATTTGGCCTCCCCACACGTCTGCGTCGATCACGCGAAAGTGTGGCCTTGCAATTCGACGTAACAAAGGTGAATGGCCGAGAGTTGAGCTGGACTTGGGCTGCACTTGTGCTAGTCACACAAGTCCTGCCACGCAAATGCGTGCCCTACGCGTCCGCGCAGTTATTTCCATCTGGCTATCCACGCAATCGCGTCAACCACGCGATCGCGTCACCCAATATTCTGACAAAATGCAATTTAAACAGAGAGTTGTGCGAGCGTGAAGCTGTCCTCACGCCACTAGCACAAATCACGTCACGCGTCTGCGTGACCGACGCGTCAACGTCACCTCACTTAAAGGCTTTCCACGCGACCGCGTGCCCCACGCATCCGTGTCGTTTGCGCCGCCCAACTCATTCAAATCTGCCAGCCTGTTTTATCTTTTCTTTTCCCCAATCTTATTTCTTTCTCCCCTTTTCCTTCTTCCTCCCCTCTTTCTCTCTTCCACCACCATTATCAATGTTCTTTTTCTCTCTTCATCCTGATGAGCGGATAATTTATACGCTTTTTGGCATTATTTTTAGGTAGTTTTTAGTAAGTTCAAGCTACTTTTAGGGATGTTTTTATTAGTTTTTATGTTAACATTTCTAGACTTTACCATGAGTTTGTGTGTTTTTCTGTCATTTCAGGTAATTTCTGGCTGAAATTGAGGGACTTGAGCAAAACTCTGAAAAAGGCTGACAAAAGGACTGCTGATGCTGTTGGAATCTGACCTCCCTGCACTCGAAATGGATTTTCTGGAGCTAGAAAACTCCAAATGGCGCGCTCTCAAAAGCGTTGGAAAGTAGACATCCAGAGCTTTCCAGAAATATATAATAGTCCATACTTTATTCGGAAATTGATGACGTAACTTGGCGTTAAACGCCACGTACATGCTGCTGTCTGGAGTTAAACGCCAGAAAAACGTCATGATCCGGAGTTGAACGCCCAAAACATGTTATAACTTGGAGTTCAACTCCAAGAAAAGCCTCAGCTCGTGGATAGATCAAGCTCAGCCCAATCATACACCAAGTGGGCCCCGGAAGTGGATTTATGCATCAATTACTTACTCATGTAAACCTAGTAGCTAGTCTAGTATAAATAGGATAATTTACTATTGTATTAGACATCTTTTAACAGTTTAATCTTTTGACTTTGTAGTCTTTGATCATTCGGTCTTTTGATCATGGAGAGGGCTGGCCATTCGGCCATGCCTGAACCTCTTACTTATGTATTTTCAACAGTGGAGTTTCTGCACACCATAGATTAAGGGTGTGGAGCTCTGCTGTACCTCAAGTTTCAATACAATTATTATTACTTTCTATTCAATTCTCTTCTATTCTTATTCCAAGATATACGTTATACTTAACTTTGATGAATGTGATGATCCGTGACACTCATCATCATTCTCACCTATGAACGCGCGTGACTGACAACCACTTCTGTTCTACCTTAGGCCGGGCGCATATCTCTTAGATTCTCCAACAGAATCTTCGTGGTATAAGTTAGATAGATGGCGGCAT
Source organism: Arachis hypogaea (assembly GCF_003086295.3). Lineage (NCBI taxonomy): Eukaryota > Viridiplantae > Streptophyta > Magnoliopsida > Fabales > Fabaceae > Arachis > Arachis hypogaea. The sequence goes on along the minus strand of NC_092038.1, from coordinate 67,900,194 downwards.
TCATGAGGATCCGGAAAGTCTAAACCTTGTCTATGGTATTTCGAGTAGGATTCTGTGATTGAATGACTGTGACGAGCTTCAAACTCCTGAAGGCTGCGCGTGATGACAAGCGCAAAAGAATCAAGGGATTATATTCCAACCTGATTGAGAACCGACAGATGATTAGCCGTGCTGTGACAGAGCATAGGAACGTTTTCACTGAGAGGATGGGATGTAGCCATTGACAACGGTGATGCCCTACATACAGCTTGCCATGGAAAGGAGTAAGAAGGATTGGAAGAATGTAATAAGGAAAGTAGAGATTCAAGAGGAGCACAGCATCTTCACTCACTTATCTGAAATTCCCACTATTGCTTTACATAAGTATTTCTATCCCTTTTATTTTCTATTTATTATTAATTTTCGAACTCATCATAAACCAATTTAATCTGCCTAACTGAGATTTACAAGGTGACCATAGCTTGCTTCATACCAACAATCTCTGTGGGATCAACCCTTACTCATGTAAGGTATTACTTGGATGACCCAGTACACTTGCTGGTTAAGTTGAACGGAGTTGTGATCAAACGTGCCAATTTTAAATTCGATACAAGTACAAGGAGTACAACTTTAAGGATCACAATTTCGTCCACCAAGTTTTTGGCGCCGTTGCCGGGGATTGTTCGAGTATGGACAACTGACGGTTCATCTTGTTGCTCAGATTAGGTAATTTTCTTTTCAAAAACTTTTTCAAAACTTTTCTTTCCTTTTTCGTTTTTTTTCAAACCTTATTTTCGAAAAATATAATAAAAATCCAAAAAAAATCATAAAATCATAAAAATCAAAAATATTTTGTGTTTCTTGTTTGAGTCTTGTGTTAATTTTTAAGTTTGGTGTCAATTGCATGCTTTTAAAATTTTTCTTGCATTTTTTTGAAAATCCATGCATTCATAGTGTTCTTCATGATCTTCAAGTTGTTCTTGACAAGTCTTCTTGTGTGATCTTGATGATTTCTTGTTTTGTGTTGTTTGTTGTTTTTCATGTGCATTTTTTGTTTGTTAGAGTCCATGCATTAAAGATTTCTAAGTTTGGTGTCTTGCATGTTTTCCTTGCATCAAAAATTTTTCCAAAATATGTTCTTGATGTTCATCATGATCTTCAAAGTGTTCTTGGTGTTCATCTTAACATTCATAGTGTTCTTGCATGCATTAAGTGTTTTGATCCAAATTTTCCATGTTTTGGGTCATGACTGTGTTTTTCTCTCTCATCTTAAAAATTTCAAAAAATAAAAAAAAATATCTTTTCCTTATTTCCCTCCAAATTTTCGAAATTTTGGGTTGACTTGGTCAAAAATTTTTAAAATTAGTTGTTTCTCACAAGTCAAGTCAAAATTTCAATTTTAAAAATCTTATCTTTTCAAAATCTTTTTCAAAAATTATATCTTTTTCAATTTTTTTTCTATTTTTCGAAAATTCCAAAAATCTTTTTTTCAAAATATTTTTCAAAATCTTTTTCTTATCTTTATATCTAATTTTCGAAAATTAGCTAACAATTAATGTGATTGGTTAAAAAATTTAAAGTTTGTTACTTTCTTGTTAAGAAAGGTTCAATCTTTAAAGTTCAAGAATCTTATCTTTTAGTTTCTTGTTAGTTAAGTAATTTTAAAAATTAAATCTTTTTCAAAATATCTTTTTCTTAAAAATCTTTTTATCTTTTATCTTATCTTTTTCAAAAAAAAACTTTATCTTTTTCAAAATTTGATTTCAAAATATCTTATCTAACTTCTTATCTTCTTATCTTTTCCAAATTTAATTTTAATATCTTTTTCAATCAACTAACTAACTTTTTGTTTGTTTCTTATCTTTTTCAAAACCACCTAGCTATTTTTCCCTCTCTAATTTTCGAAAATATCTCATCTCTTTTTCAAAAAATTCTTTTTGTTTTAAATTTAATTTTAATCTTATCTTATCTTTAATTTTCGAAAATTACTAACCCCTTTTTCAAAATTATTTTCGAAATTCTCCCTCTCTTTTCTTATTCTATTTATTTATTTAATTACTGACACTTTTCTTCACTCCTCTCCACCTAATATCCGAATCCCCTCTTCTACATTCTTCTCCTCTTTCTTTTTCTACTAACATAAAGGAATCTCTATACTGTGACATAGAGGATTCCTCTTTCTTTTCTTGTTTTCTTCTCTTTCATATGAGCAGGAACAAGGATAAAGGCACTCTTGTTGAAATTGATCCAGAACCTGAAAGGACTCTGAAGAGAAAATTAAGAGAAGCTAAGTTACAACAATCTAAAGGTAACCTTTCAGAAACATTAGAACAAGAGAAGGAGATGGCAGCCGAAAATAATAATAATGCAAGGAGAATGCTTGGTGACTTCACAAAGCCAACGTCCAAGTTTGATGGAAGAAGCATCTCCATTCCTGCCATTGGAGCCAATAACTTTGAGCTGAAACCTCAGCTAGTTGCCTTAATGCAACAAAACTGCAAGTTTTATGGACTTCCATCTGAAGATCCTTATCAGTTTCTAACTGAGTTCTTGCAGATCTGTGAGACTGTAAAGACGAATGGAGTTGATCCTGAAGTCTACAGACTCATGCTTTTCCCTTTTGCTGTAAGAGACTGAGCTAGAATATGGTTGGATTCACAACCTAAGGATAGCCTAGACTCCTGGGATAAGCTGGTCACTGCCTTCTTGGATAAATTCTTTCCTCCCCAAAAGCTGAGCAAGCTGAGGGTGGATGTTCAAACCTTCAAACAAAAAGATGGTGAATCCCTCTATGAAGCTTGGGAAAGATACAAGCAGCTGACCAAAAGATGTCCATCTGACATGTTTTCAGAATGGACCATATTAGATATATTCTATTATGGCCTGTCTGAATTTTCGAAAATGTCATTGGACCATTCTGCAGGTGGATCTATTCACCTAAAGAAAACGCCTGAAGAGGCTCAAGAACTCATTGACATGGTTGCAAACAACCAATTCATGTACACTTCTGAGAGGAATTCCGTGAATAATGGGACACCTCAGAAGAAAGGAGTTCTTGAAATTGATGCTCTGAATGCCATATTGGCTCAGAACAAAGTGTTGACCCAGCAAGACAACATGATCTCTCAAAGTCTGAATGGATGGCAAAATGCATCCAACAGTACTAAAGAGGCAGCTTCTGAAGAAGCTTATGATCTTGAGAACCCTGCCATGGCAGAGGTTAATTACATGGGTAAACCTTATGGAAACACCTATAACTCATCATGGAGAAATCATCCAAATTTCTCATGGAAGGATCAACAAAAGCCTCAACAAGGCTTTAACAATGGTGGACGCAATAGGCTGACCAATAGCAAGCCATATCCATCATCTTCTCAGCAACAGACAGAGAATTCTGAACAAAACACTTCTAATTTAGCCAATCTAGTCTCTGATCTGTCAAAGGCCACTTTCAGTTTCATGAATGAAACAAGATCCTCCATCAGAAATCTGGAGGCACAAGTGGGCCAGCTGAGTAAGAAAGTTATTGAAACTCCTCCCAGTATTTTCCCAAGCAATACAGAAGAGAATCCAAAAGGAGAGTGTAAGGCCATTGATGTGATCAATGTGGCCGAATGCACAAAGGAGGAGGAGGACAAAAATCCTAGTGAGGAAGACCTCCTGGGACGTCCTTCAAGCAAGAAGGAGTTTCCTATTAAGGATCCAAAGGAATCTGAGGCTCATACAGAGACCATAGAGATTCCATTAAATCTCCTTCTGCCATTCATGAGCTCTGAAGACTATTCTTCCTCTGAAGAGGATGAAGATGTGACTGGAGAGTAAGTTGCTCAATATTTAGGAGCTATCATGAAGCTGAATGCCAAGTTGTTTGGTAATGAGACTTGGGAAAGTGAACCTCCCTTGCTCATTAGTGAACTAGATACTTGGATTCAGAAAACTCTACCTCAAAAGAAACAAGATCCTGACAAGTTTTTAATACCTTGTACCATAGGCACCATGACCTTTGAAAAGGCTCTATGTGATCTAGGGTCAAGGATAAATCTTATGCCACTCTCTGTAATGGAGAAGCTGGGGATCATTGAGGTACAACCTGCCTTGTTCTCATTACAATTGGCAGACAAGTCATTGAGAAAAGCTTATGGAATAGTGGAGGACGTGTTAGTAAAGGTTGAAGGCCTTTACATCCCTGCTGATTTCATAATCTTAGACACTAGGAAGGAAGAGGATGAATGCATCATCCTTGGAAGACCTTTCCTAGCCACAGCAGAAGCTATGATAGATGTCAACAGAGGTGAATTAGTCCTTCAATTGAATGGGGACTACCTTGTGTTTAAGGCACATGGCTATCCCTCTGTGACAAAAGAGAGTAAGCATGAAGAGCTTCTCTCAGTTCAGAGTCAAGAAGAGCCCCCACAGTCAAACTCTAAGTTTGGTGTTGTGAGGCCACAACCAAACTCTAAGTTTGGTGTTAAGATCCCATATCCAAACTCTAAGTTTGGTGTTGGGACTATACAACATTAACCTGATCACCTTGTGGCTCCATGAGAGCCACTGTCAAGCTATTGACATTAAAGAAGCGCTTGTTGGGAGGCAACCCAATTTTATTTATCTAATTTTTATTTTATTGTTATTTTATGTTTTATTAGGTACATGATCATGAGGAGTCACGAAAAAATCATAAAAATTAAAAACAGAATCAAAAATAGCAGAAGAAAAAAATTCACACCCTAGAGGAAGCACAGGCTGGCGTTCAACACCAGTAAGATGCATCTGGCCGGCGTTCAACGCCAGAACAGAGCATCATTCTAGCGCTGAACGCCAGAAACAAGCATCATTCTGGCGCTGAACGCCAGGAATGTGCCTAGAGAAGAAAAGCTGGCGCTGAACGGCAGTAACAAGCATGAAACTGGCGTTCAACGCCAGAAACATGCTTCACATGGGCGTTGAACGCCCAGAATGTGCATCACTCGGCGTTTAACGCCAGAATGGTATGCAAAGGCATTTTACATGCCTATTTGGTGCAGGGATGGAATTCCTACCTCACCCTCTCTCTCCATTCATGGTCATCCCTTCTGTTTTTCATTTACCACCCACATCTATCCACTCTTCCCCATACACCACCTACCTTTAAAATTCAAATTCTCTTTCCCACCCAATCCCACCCATATAGCCGAATACACACATCCCTCAATCTCCTCCATATCTTCTTCTTATTCTTCATATTTTCTTTCTTCTCTTGCTCGAGGGCGAGCAATTTTCTAAGTTTGGTGTGGTAAAGCATAGCTTTTTGCTTTTCCATAACCATTAATGGCACCTAAGGCCAGAGACATTTAAAAAAAAAGAAAGAAAAAGAAGAAGAGAAAAAAGGGAAGACAAAAGCTTCCACCTCTGAGTCATGGGAGATGGAAAGACTCATGTAAAGGGTTTATAGCTCAGTGGTAGAACATTTGACTGCAAATCAAGAGATCCCTGAGATACCTCAGGGGATAAATTGTCCTCCACACAATTATTGGGAGCAACTAAGGATACGAGCACCAAAATTACTAGGAATCATTCAACAGAAGCAAGGAAGAGACATAGAGGAGCTCAAAGAGCACCATTGGTTCTTCAAGAAGGCGCCACCCTCACTAAGGTGGACTCATTCCTTGTTCTTATTTCTCTGTTTTTTTTATGCTTCATGTTTATTTATGTTTTGTGTCTCTACTTCATGATCATTAGTGTTTAGTAACTATGTCTTAAAGTTATGAATGAATCCATTAATCCTTCACCTCTCTTAAAAATGTTTTAATTCAAAAGAACAAGAAGTACATGAATTTTGAATTTATCCTTGAATTTAATTTAATTATATTGATGTGGTGATAATACTTTTTGTTTTCTGAATGAATGCTTGAACAGTGCATATTTTTTATCTTGTTGTTTATGAATGTTAAAATTGTTGGCTCTTGAAAGAATGATGAACAAAGAGAAATGTTATTGATGATCTGAAAAATCATGAAATTAATTCTTGAAGCAAGAAAAAGCAGTGAAAAAAAAAGAAAAGCTTGCGGAAAAAAAATGGCGAAAAAAAATAGAAAGAAAAAGAAAAAGCAAGCAGAAAAAGCCAATAGCCCTTAAAACCAAAAGGCAAGGGTAAAAAGGATCCAAGGCTTTGAGCATCAATGGATAGGAGGGCCCAAGGAAATAAAATCCAGGCCTAAGCGGCTAAATCAAGCTGTCCCTAACCATGTGCTTGTGTCATGAAGGTCCAAGTGAAAAGCTTGAGACTGAGTGGTTAAAGTCGTGATCCAAAGCAAAGAGTGTGCTTAAGAGCTCTAGACACCTCTAACTGGGGACTCTAGCAAAGCTGAGTCACAATCTGAAAAGGTATGTGTCTGTGGCATTTGTGTATCCGGTGGTAATACTGGAAAACAAAATGCTTAGGGCCACGGCCAAGACTCATAAGGAGCTGTGTTCAAGAATCAACATGCTTAACTAGGAAAGTCAATAACACTATCCGAAATTCTAAGTTCCTAGAGAAGCCAATCATTCTAAACTTAAAAGGAAAAAGTGAGATGCCAAAACTGTTCAGAAGCAAAAAGCTACAAGTCCCGCTCATCTAATTAGAATTAATATTCATTGATATTTTGAAATTTATAGTATATTCTCTTCTTTTTATCCTAATTGATTTTCAGTTGCTTGGGGACAAGCAACAATTTAAGTTTGGTGTTGTGATGAGCGGATAATTTATACGCTTTTTGGCATTGTTTTTAGGTAGTTTTTAGTAAGTTCAAGCTACTTTTAGGGATGTTTTTATTAGTTTTTATGTTAAATTCACATTTCTGGACTTTACTATGAGTTTGTGTGTTTTTCTGTGATTTCATGTAATTTCTGGCTGAAATTGAGGGACTTGAGCAAAACTCTGAAAAAGGCTGACAAAAGGACTGCTGATGTTGTTGGAATCTGACCTCCCTGCACTCGAAATGGATTTTCTGGAGCTATAGAACTCCAAATGGCGCGCTCTCAACGGCGTTGGAAAGTAGACATCCAGAGCTTTCCAGATATATAATAGTCCATACTTTATTCGGAAATTGACGACGTAACTTGGCGTTGAACGCCTAGTACATGCTGTTGTCTGGAGTTAAACGCCAGAAAAACGTCATGATCCGGAGTTGAACGCCCAAAACACGTTATAACTTGGAGTTCAACTCCAAGAAAAGCCTCAGCTCGTGGATAGATCAAGCTCAGCCCAAGCATACACCAAGTGGGCCCCGGAAGTGGATTTATGCATCAATTACTTACTCATGTAAACCCTAGTAGCTAGTCTAGTATAAATAGGATAATTTACTATTGTATTAGACATATTTTGACAGTTTAATCTTTTGACTTTGTAGTCTTTGATCATTTGGTCTTTTGATCATGGAGAGGGCTGGCCATTCGGCCATGCCTGAACCTCTTACTTATGTATTTTCAACAGTGGAGTTTCTGCACACCATAGATTAAGGGTGTGGAACTCTGCTGTACCTCAAGTTTCAATACAATTATTATTACTTTCTATTCAATTCTCTTCTATTCTTATTCCAAGATATACGTTATACTTAACTTTGATGAATGTGATGATCCGTGACACTCATCATCATTCTCACCTATGAACGTGCGTGACTGACAACCACTTCCGTTCTACCTTAGGCCGGGTGCATATCTCTTAGATTCCCCAACAGAATCTTCGTGGTATAAGTTAGATAGATGGTGGCATTCATGAGGATCTGGAAAGTCTAAACCTTGTCTATGGTATTCCGAGTAGGATTCTGTGATTGAATCACTGTGACGAGCTTCAAACTCCTGAAGGCTGGGCGTGATGACAAGCGCAAAAGAATCAAGGGATTCTATTTCAACCTGATTGAGAACCGACAGATGATTAGCCGTGCTGTGACAGAGCATAGGAACGTTTTCACTGAGAGGATGGGATGTAGCCATTGACAATGGTGATGCCCTACATACAGCTTGCCATGGAAAGGAGTAAGAAGGATTGGATGAATGTAATAAGGAAAGTAGAGATTCAAGAGGAGCACAACATCTTCACTCACTTATCTGAAATTCCCACTATTGCTTTACATAAGTATTTCTATCCCTTTTATTTTCTATTTATTATTAATTTTCGAACTCATCATAAACCAATTTAATCTGCCTAACTGAGATTTACAAGGTGACCATAGCTTGCTTCATACCAACAATCTCTGTGGGATCGACCCTTACTCATGTAAGGTATTACTTGGATGACCCAGTACACTTGCTGGTTAAGTTGAACGGAGTTGTGATTACACGTGCCAATTTTAAATTCCATACAAGTACAAGGAGTACAACTTTAAGGATCACAATTTCGTCCACCACTTCCCTCCTCACTTTTTCATCCTTCTTTTTATTATCATGTTTTCTTTTTCTTTCTCTTCTACTTTCCCTAACCATGTTTTCTTTTTCTTTTCCTATTCCTCCTATTGGTGTTGGAATTTTATTTGGGTCATTATTTTTACATGTTGCTTATGGATTGTTTGGGATTTGTTTAAACAATTATATATTATTTTTATAGGGTTACTTGCATGTTCTAATTAATATTTTTCATACCTTATTTAACATGCATGCTATGTGTTTGTGAAAACGTCCATATGGCATTTTGCACTATTTTTGGATTTCTTTTAAATCTACTACTCTAAATGTCTGCTTTTCACATAACCCCTTCTCTGTTTTATTATTTAAATATAATTGTTTTACAAACATATTATTAATTTGAGAGACTTGGTAATCTAATTTGGACATTGAATGCTTGATCTATGCTACTCGTGCCCTTTGCCGGCATGCCAATAAACACCTTGCATTCAATTTTCCTCACATGCACTTGCTATATTTCCCTTGTTGATTTGCCACATATAGTCATGACCATGTGTTCACATCATTATCCATACCTGTGCTTTGATTACCACCTTTCCGATTCTTTTCCTTGCTATAACCCTTGTATGCTAATGACTTTCCTCGTTTCCTTTCATGATGGCCACCAAGAAAGGGAAAGAGAAACCTACCCCCAAATCCACAGCAAGGAAAGGAACAAAAAGAGCATTAGTGGCAGAGCCTTCTTCAATTGCAGTCAAGCCCTCAACAAAAAGAATTAAAAGGATTATAAAGGTTGATGAAAAGGAGAGAGCCTTCCCAGCAAAGGACAATGCACGATTTCCAAATCGCTACTGTGAGAAGATATTTCCTATTCTGGCAGCTCAGAATTACAACAATAAACACCTTCTTATCCTTCCGCCTCATATTGCCAAATTTGTTGAGCCGTAAATTGCACAAAGACATTGGGGATTCCTACAGAGACAGCCACGACAGGTCAATCTTTCTTGGGTAGTTGAGTTCTACTCCAACTTCCACCTGCCGACTCTGCAGTCTATTTATATACATCAGAAGCAAGTCCCCATTACAGAAGAAGCCATTTAGCGAGCCTTAGATATTCTCCCTGCTCCAGAAGGATTGGACGCTTTTCAATAAGCCACACTCAAGCGCCAGGCGTACAACTTTGACTGGGACGCTGTTCTCAGAGTTATCGCCCAACCTGGCAGCAAATGGATCTTCGGATACCATCATTCCCGTCCTAAGGGAATCTCGGCTTCCGCACTTACCTTAGAGGCTCACGTATTGGCACAGATTATGTCCCATTACGTCTTCCCGAGCACTCATGAGTCTTCCTTCACCGCAGACATGGCCGTTCTACTATGGTGCATCCTCACAGACCAGCCTCTAAATTTACCGAGACATATTCGGAATGCTATGGGACACGTGCAAATTGCGGGCAGCCTACCTTTTCCCGCCTTGGTATCTGATCTTGTCTCAGCAACCGGAGTCTCCTACAGAGCTGGGGACACCAAAGCCATACTTCCACGGGATGATCAGTACGTCCCTAACGGGAGATATCTCAGGCCACCACTTGCCACTACCAGCCAGTCCACAGAGGATGCTACAGTTCCTCCACCATCTACTAGTCAGCTGCTGCATCAAATACTGAAGCGGTTGGACCAACAAGACAAGAAAGTAAAGCTTCGAGAGCGCTGCAACCACCGTCGTTTCAAATACCTCAAGGAGCTACTCACAGGCAATCACAGACTTGACGAGGACCCAGGCACTCCGGACTCCACTTCCTTTACCAGCATAGGAAGCCATGACGGTCCCAACTGTGGAGATACTGCCACCAGCCCACCATTGTTCCTGACAGATGGCACCGAGGACGGTGCAAAGCCTTAAGTGTGGGGAGGTCGGTCAGTACCTAACTTCTGGATGTAATTCTTTTCCCCCTAACACCAATTTCTTCTTCTTTAGAATATGATAGATTGCATATTAGTAGGATTAATTGTATGCATGTTCTACCTGATTGAAAAGACAATAAGTTTCTTTTAAGACCATATATTTTTCAAAATTTCACTAATTTAAATCAAAATAATTATGTTAAATTTGCTTGAAGTTGAAATTGGAACAGAATTTTTGAGCTAAAAAGAACACACAACCCGTGAGACCTTGAGCGTAAATACATGGTTACATTATTTAACCATAAACATTTTTTTCTTGTGTGTTTACTTCTCTATGATTGTAATCTGAATTTTGTTTTATCCTATATGTCCAAAATTAATGTGTTATGTGCATGCATATGATTGAGGCCATTGTTTGTTTAACTCACATATCCCAAATAAGCCAACCCTTTTTAACTACCTTTGTTAACCACTTTGAGCTATTTTTAATCCCATTCGTTCCATATTGTACCACATTACTAGCCTTAAGCGGAAAACAATTGAAAATACCAATTGAATCTTTGGTTAGCTTATGATATAATTTGTGTGTAAATTGAGTGTGGGAAAATTGTGGAAATAAAGGGTAATAGGAAATATATCATAATAGAATAAAGGGAATTTGGGTACCTATTCATGTGAAACCATAAAAGGAAATTACAAATCTATGTGCATTGGTAAGCTAGACAAAAACAATATCTTAAAAAAAATATATCTTCTTTATTTTAGTGAATAAGGGGACAAAATCACCCCAATGATAAGTCAGAATTTAATAATCAATGCACATATGATAAAATTAAAATAACGGTTGATACATGAATATGGAATGTGAAAAGGAAATTCTGGGTAGCTAAGATGAATGTTGAAATTATATAGAGTATATGTATGTTAGGTAGGAGCTTGGGTTAATTAAAGATTCAATATATAAGCTCACTTAGCCATATGTGTATCCTCACCTTTACCTTAGTCCCATTACAACCATGAAAAGACCTCATGATGTTTGCATTGGCATTTTAAAATTGTTGATTGATTAGGCGAAAAACAAAATCTTTTGAAAGCATGATTAGAGAAGGGTAGTGTGATTACCCCATATGCTAGAGATGATTAAAGTGCACATGCACCAACAGTAAGGGTTCAATGCTCAGTCCTGTATCCCCTGCTTTCACAAGCTGTCTTTTTACAAATTTATCTGCTTTTACAATATGCTCTGAATTAGTGAAATATGCCCTATATTTTGTCTTAGAGAACTTATCTATTTTTAATCATGTAGACCAACTCATATAGTTGCATTCATATGCATATAGGTTGCATTACATTACACGAGTCTTGCATGTTCCTGTTCATTCATATTTATCTCTTTCAACTTAGCATGAGGACATGCTAATGTTTAAGTGTGGGGAGGTTGATAAACCACTATTTTATGATTCATATTGTGTTTAATTGTGTGGTTTTATCAAGTCTTTGCCCACTTATTCATATGATTTGCATGTAATTACAATTCCTTCCTAAAAATACTCAATGATTAAAAACATGCTTCTTTGTCTTTTATTTTCTTTTATTTAATCCTCTCTTATTACCATTAGATGCCTTGATATGTGTGTTAAGTGATTTAAGGAATTACAGGGCAGGAATGGCTTAAATGATGGAAAGGAAGCATGCAAAAAATGGAAGGAACACAAAGAATGGAGGAGATAACCAGCGAGAAGTCACGCGGTTGCATGGCTGACGCGACCGCATGAAATGGAAGAAATAACAGTGACGCGCTCGCGTGCCTGACGCAACCGCGCGGATTAGAAGCTGCATGAACGACGTGAATGCGTGGATGACGCGCACGCGTGGTACGAGAAACGCTGAGTGACGCAAATGCGTGGACGACGCGGCCGCGTGACGTGCGCGATCTACAGAATTTCAGAAGCCGCTGGCAGACTTTTTGGGCCGGATTTCAACCCAGTTTTCGGCCCTGAAATACAGATTAGAGCCAGGGAACATGCAGAGACAGGGAACAACATTCATTCTGCATAATTTTTAGTTTTTAGATCTGAATTTACTCCTCCCCTAGGTTTTACTCACTTGAACATTCATAATTAGGATTTTGAAGATTTTGGCTTTACCTTCTGAGAAGAGTCTACCTCCGGTACTAGTCATTATATTCTGTTATTTACTTTTTATTTATTCTTCCATATTCCTAATTCCTCCAGAGTTGACATTTGATAATCTTCACAAGTTATTAATATAGACTATTTTCATTTTCAATTAATCCCTTTCATTATTATTTATCATGTCTTCTTTTATTTTTCCCATTAATTCTGTGAAGTTTATAATTATGATGAGTGAGTAGTTCCATAACTTGATTGGGAGATGATTGAAAGGAAACCTTGAGTTGAATCACTCAAGAGAGAAATTATAATTGGATTTATTGTTGGATCACCCTTTAATCATTGACACTAGTCCATCCCAAGGGAGAGGATTAGGACTTGTGACTAGAAACAGCTTTCCAACTTGCTTGACTTTCCTTTACCTAGTAAGGGAAAACTAAGCAGAGCAACTTCCAATTATTAATTAATCTTGAGAGTACTTCAACAAGAATAGGGCTTCCAACTAATCTACTCTCAGTCAAGGCTTTTATTTAAAATTAATTAAATTCTCTAAATTAATTTCCTGTTTATCAACTCAACCATTTTTGAAAACACCTGATTGATAAAATAGCACATCTTTCTGCAACTCGTTGGGAGACGACCTGGGATTCATACTCCCAGTATTTTAATTTCAATATTGTGACAACCCTTCTAAATTGATAAGCGAATTTTTGGCTGGTTAAGGACTGTACTTGCAACGTATTTCTATTAATAATTTCTTAACTCACCAATTTCCGCCACGTCACATATCAAAGTGGATTATTACATTGTGCGCGAGAAGGATCAAAATGGGTTTGTCAAGTGATAAACCCCGATTTCGTGGTTTATCTTGCGCTTATTTTGGGGGATTTTATCAATATTTCTCACACTTATTCGCAAGAAATACATGGTTTTGTGTTCACTTCCCAATATTGCTCCATGATGAAAAACATGCTTATTTTGCCTTAAAATTGCCATATTTTAGTCCTCTTCTATTGTCATTCGATGCTGTGATATATTTGTTGAGTAATTTCAGGAATTATAGGGTAGGAATGACTTAGAAGAGAAGGGGAAAGCATGTACAAAAAGGGAGGAACAAGAAGAATTGAATTCTTGTGAGTACAGCATCGGCGCGTCCGCGCACTCCACACGCACGCGTGGATGGGATTGGCTGGAAGTGGCACACAAGGATGGACGCATCCGCGTAGATTAGAAGATTCCTGTCGACGCGCACGCGCAACTGGCGCGCACGCGTGGATCACAATTGCAATTGGTACGCGCGCACGTGTGGCGCACACGCGTGGGAAACTGCACGTGACCTCATTAAGGAAAATCGTGCCTGGCAATTTCTGAGGCCAAGGAGACCCAATTTCAAGCTGTTGTCTGCATGGAAAAGACCCAAGGATGCTAGGGGGAAAGGGATAGATGACTCATTTTGGCATTAGGACACAATTTTAGCTAGTTTTTGGTTCTTTGGTTATTCTAGGGAGAGAAACCCTTGTTCCTCTCTAGATCTAGTTTCCAATTGATCTTCCCTTGTTGATTTGTGAATTGGATTTTGTTAATTACCAGTTTTATTGTTTAATTTGAATTTCTTGTTATAATCTTCCTTGCATCTAATGATAGTTTTATGATTCTTGTCACTTGTCATTTCATACCCATTTCATGAATGTTGTGAATCTTGACTTGTTGATGTTACATTGATGAATTCCATGTTTAGCCTTGTTAATTGCTTGATTGTAGGTTGATAATTGTTAGTGGGTACTTGTAGATTGCAATTTAATTGCTATTTTGAACATGTCTTTTGTTAATGCTTACCAAGTGTTCGATGAATTGTTTACTTTGAGTATGGAGTAGTTTTTTCCACTCTTGGCCTAGGTCAAGGGAATTGGGTGAACTTGAGTCATTGGGTCTCATGGATTTGATGATTTGGGAGCCCTTGGTGGTCAATTTGATACTCATTGATGCCAACCCACTACTAATCTAATTAGTAGGTAGGTTGGGACTTATGGGTTGATGTGACCAAAGCCATTTGATGTACTTCAAGTCTAGGGGTAGATATCACGTACTTAAGACTTTGAGGGTAGACTTAATGAGCTTGGTTCCTCATAATTGTCAAGATATAGTTGTTGGACAAGGATTGTGATCCCAATTCCCATGCCTAGCCAAGAGTCACTTTTATTATTCATATTTGAAAACCAATTTCCCAATTCCTTTGCTTAGTTATAGTTACTTGCTTGGTTTATAGAAGAATTAAGTGGAATATTGCTTGTTCATTGGGATTGCTCAAGTTTGCTTAGGTAGTTGAATTAGTTTATTGCAATTTAAGATTACCTGCTTGTTAAGATTCCCTTTTATTTTCATGCTTATAACTCACAACCCCGGATTTCTAACCAATGTCGAAGCACATGTTTGCCCATTCCTTGTGAGACGGCCCAGGGTTTGAATACTTCGGTTATTTCTATTGGGGTTGAACTTGTGATAACCAAATCCCTCTTCTAAATTTGACCTCCCGAGGATTGTTGTTGGTAGAGCTATACTTACAACGTGATTTTATTAAAAAGAATATTTACTAATACACCATTGGGAGACTTGTCAAATTTTTAGCGCCGTTGCCGGGGAATGGTTGCAACATATGCCTTGATATTGGTTATGTGAATATGTGAATATTGTAGATATTTTGCTTTTTCAATACTTAGCTATAGTTTAGAATCCTTTTGCATTTGTACTATGACTTTCAATTTTGATGACTCGGTCTCAACCGAATTCTAGCTTAGCCAACTTTGATCCCGAGATCGAAAGAACTTTGTTACACACTCGGAAAGCTAGAAGGCGATTGGACTATACGCCTAGTACTTCGACCTCTCTCGAGGGAAACACCGAATCACTAGACGTCGCCGAGAGTGACTTGGAGTCCACTACTGTCTATTCTTCTGTTGACACTACTGATACATCTTTACATCCTACAGGTGAGCCACACATGGCGGAGCCACGCTGGATCACTTTGCATGAGCAAGGAGCTCCGGATATCATACTTAAACCGTTGCAAGCAAGGTATCCTATCCTTGACCCAAACTTTGAGCTGAAGAGTAGCTTGATAAATCTACTTCCTAAGTATCATGGGTTTTCGGGTCAAGACCCCATCCGACATTTGAAGGATTTTCATGTTTCTTGTTCTACGGCTCGAAGACATGGAGCCGATGAGGTAGTAATCATGGTTTTTGCCTTTCCTTTTTCTCTTGAAGCACAAGCAAAAACATGGTTCTATTCGCTACCGGATGATATTGTGACTAATTGGGATTTCTTGAGTAGAGAGTTTTTTGATAAGTTCTTCCCACCGGAGAAGACCGAGTACATCCGAAAAGAGATTTCGGGCATAATGCAAAGAGACCAAGAGAGTATGTATGAGTATTGGTCTCGGTTCAAGAGGCTATTGGAGTCATGTCCACACCATGGAATGACCACTCGCTTGCTCATTAGCTACTTTACCGGAGGTCTTTGTGCGGAAGATAGAAGATTGCTTATCGCCTCTCGTGGCGGTTCTCTTTCGAAAAACAAGACGGAGGGAGAAGCTTGGGATTTGATAAAGGATGTTGCCGAATCTACACAACACACAAGAGTGAGAAGTAACTCCCACAAGGGTGTGGTAGAACCGCCCCCCTCCGAAGCAAGTCTAACCAAGGCACTTGGGGATATTGATGTGTGGAAAACGATCCAACACAAACTCACCGGCAAGTGTACCAGGTCGCATCAAGTAATAATAACTCACATGAGTGAGGTCGATCCCACAGGGATTAAAGGATTGAGCAATTTTAGTTTAGTGGTTGATTTAGTCAAGCGAATCAAGTTTTGGTTGAGTGGGTTGTATTTAACAGAAGCTAAATTGCTTGAAATGTAAAGGGAGAGGGGGAAATTGCAGTAAATTAAAGAACAGGAAAGTAAAATAGACTGAATCTTAAAGAACAAGAAATTAAATGACTGAAACTTAAAGTGCAAGAAATGTAAATTGCAGTAACTTAAATGGCTATGAATATAAATTGCTCGAATGTAAAAAGGGATTTAAGGACTGGGATTGCAGAATCTAAACAAAGATAAATTGAATCACCACAATTAATAGAGCAGAAATTGAATTGGAAGCATTGAGAATTCAAACAGAAATTGAAAGTAAAGTGTAGCAGAGGTTCACAGAAGAACCAAAAGTAAATTGGGATCTCAGGACTCAAGAGACTAGAAAGCAAAGTCTAGATCTCAATTGCCTTCCCAGATCCAAGTCCACAAAGCAATTGACAAGAAATTAAAGAAGAAGCAGTAAAGGGAATGTAAATGAGTTCAATTATGCAGAAGAGAAATTAAAGAGCTCTTGAGTGGAGATTGAGACAGAATTTCCTCAATTCTTAACACCCAAGACTCAAACAAGAAAATTAAAAGTGCCCAAGCAAGAATGAGGAAGAAGAAAGATCAATTCTCCTCCCCAATTCTCTGAAATCTCAGTCAAGACACCAAGAGAAGGTTCAAGAGCTCAAAAATGAAAGTGCAAAATTTAAAAGCAAAGCAAAAAGGTAAAAAGTCCCTAATTACATCAAACTAGCTCCTATTTATACACTTTCTATTCTTGGATTTTGGGATTTGGATGGGCTTTTGATTTGGTGAAGAAATGAATTGAATTGGATTTTTAATTCAATTTTTGGCCCAAGATAATAGCTTCCAGGAGGTTGCCCTGCCCTTGTGGAGGGCAGGGCAGAAAATTGATGTGTGGTGCGGCTTGGTGCGTTGCTGGTGCGGGCGTGGTGCAGGCTGGTGCGCAGAATGCTGCCCTGCCCTCGCGGAGGGCAGGGCAGAAAAAATTGGTGCGCCAGAAATTGTGATGTGGTGCGCGTTGGTGCTGCCAGAATCGTGCTGTGGTGCGCGCTGGTGCTGCCAGGATTGTGCCTTGGTGCGCAGAACGCTGCCCTGCCCTCGCGGAGGGCAGGGCAGAAAAAGTTGGTGCGCCAGAATTGAGCCTTGGTGCGCCAGATTCATGCCACAACAAAATGCTGCCCTGCCCTCGCGGAGGGCAGGGCAATGTTTCCAAAATGAAGTCCCGCGTTCGAATCCTGGCTTCTACACACGCTTATCATTTTCTTTGGCTTTCTTGGCACGGTAATGGGACTTAGTTCCTTGCTTCCTCATGGTCCCGTGTTCAACTCTTGTGGCAAGCATTTGGAGACATTTTCCTTTGATTCTCTCCCCTTGTGAGCCCGATACTGCCCTTGTGGAGGGCAGGGCAACATTTTCTTCTTCTTGATTCCAAGGCACAAATTTGTGCTCTGCCCTTGTAGTGGGCAGGGCAGAGTTGCCTTCTTTGCCTTGTTCCCTTATGTTGCCCTCCTAGAGGGCAGTGTGCCCTTGTGGAGGGCAATGCTTGCCTCCCCCATTGCATGCGGCACACTTTTCCTTCCTTTGACCACGCTTCCTTCTCCTTGGGTCACGCTTTCTTAGGCCACGCTTTTCTCTTTTATTCTTTTCTTCACTTAAAATAAACCAAAACAACCACTCCAAGTATCACTAAATTCATAAGGCTTATAAATCAATTAAAATTCAATTAAAATTAGCTTAAACCTCATGAGTTAACATTAATTTCATGGTGGTTGCTTGATTTAAAGAAGTTATGCATTTTCACTCCAAATCACTTACTTATGATACAAGAAAGTGTATAAAGACTAATAAAACAAGTGAAATTAGCTTGAAAAATGGGTATATGATGACTTGTCATCACAACACCAAACTTAAATCTTGCTTGTCCCCAAGCAAGCATCAAATTTAAGAGCAATTGAAATGAATTAAGAAAAGAACACATATCCTTATTAGGCATATAGCAGAATTTAATTTATGGGATCTTTATGCAGACAATGATAACTCAATTATTGTTGCTGTTACATAATATACATCTTTCCTCAAAGGCTTGCTAAACTTGCTATTAGAAGACTCACTTTTTAATTACTCCCTTGCTAACTTCTCTTGGCTTATAATGCTTAACAAGCTTATTATTCTTTTGGAGGTTTGGTGTCAAATGTTGCAGTAGTAGCCTTTGGCTTTATTTTCTTTTCTTTTGCTCAACATCTTTCCACCACAGACACATTGCTCACTAATTCTTCCTAGGATCATTGATGCCCAGAATCTCTTTGGATAACTAAATGTTCTGTATCTAAGTTGCTCTTTATTGTGGACTTTCAATTGGCCATCCCAAATCAGTTGATCTAAGTGACCGGGTTTTAAAATACCCCTTAGAATTTACTCATCCAAGCATATCTTAGTACAAGAACACCACAGGCATATGTCCTAGGGTCCAAGCTATTGGTGTCCAACCTTTATTCTTTGTTTTTCTTGCCATTTTGGCTTTTTCTTTCCCTTTTCTTTCTATTTTTTTGTTACCAAGGGCTTTTTCATTATTGATAAGAGTCTTTGTAACAGCAAGCTAACTCACACTTGAATGAGAATGATATTATGCAACAATTATTTCATGAGTTATGCATTTAATCAAACACATATACCACCACTAACTTTCATTCTTACTTATGCAACATTGGATATTTCACTTTTCAAATCACACAAATCTCTTTTATTTAAGCATATGGGAAACAAAACAAAATTTAAAACTAAGTGATGGATAACAAGCATTATGCAGATTTAGCATTTTTCTAGCTATTTATTAACTAACTAAAATGAAAAACAAAGAACAAAAATTGCATGAAGTAAAAGAAATAAATGATGGAGGCATATCATGTTTCAGACATTCATCTCCTTATTAGAGACATGAAAGAGGAAATATGAAAGAACTTTGCAACCTTCTAATGGTCGTGGCTGCTGCTTGATTCTCCCTTCTTCTTTCTCTAGTAATTTGCCTCATAATGGGATATTCTCCTTCCCTCAACTCAAGGCTTTTCTCATAGATGACATTCTTTGCCTCCATGAACCTATGATATCTCCCTTCATGGAATTAGGATCTAAATTTGGTTGCATCAAAGGATGGAGGTTCGGCTACCATAGGTTCCTTTCCCGGCCTTCTTTTTGAATTTGAGGAGGCCATTGGATTTGAGGTGAGAAGAAGGGAAAAATGTGAATAGAAGAAGTATGTGTTGTGTTTGGGATGCTTCTCGGTTCTGTTGTGTGAGATAAGGGAATTATGTTGGTTTTGGGAGTAGAGGGGATTATGGTTTTCATATGAAAGTAGCTTGAATGAGTGTGTGAACCGTTTAGTGCTACGGCTATTTAATAGGCAAATTCTTCAAGCTTTTCAACAAAACCACAATGAATGAAGAAGGAACTCGTTAGTGCTCATGAAGGGTTGAGATTGAGTTGTTCATCTAAAGGATTCATGTAATGGACGGTCTGCATGCATTGTTGAGGCTTGACGAGGATCCTCCTCCCATTGGCTGCATGCATTTAGGTGTTCAATGATGCATGCATGCATACAAATTCTGCTTCCCCATGAGCGCATTCTTCTAGGCACATGTGACCATCCTCACATAGCTTCTCCTAGCCGTGGCCCCTCCTAGCTTTTGTCTTAATCTTTTTCTCCTACCTGAACCAAAACAGCTAGCCTTAGAACATTAATATAGTCGTTGGCAATTTATTTGCAATAATAAAAAATTGTTTCGGTTTGTTTAATAGTTATTTGAATTTTTTTGTGATCAATTGTGTCCCTAAATAAAAAATGCTAAAATTTGGTGAACACCAAACTTATCTTTTATTGAGGGGACGGCTTAACACTGCAAACCGTTCTTCACAATTGATGCATTAAAAAAAAAATTTGATGTATGATCCCTTTTTTGTATGGTTTTGAGTCCATGATTGGGAAATGATCTTCTGAACATTGTTATACATGCAGACACCAAACTTAGTGTTTGGTCACATGCTTCATCAAAAGAATTATGCATATGTTCTAAGAATAGTCCTCTTTTTTTTTTGAAAAATGAACTTGGGTGTGCCTTAATGTACACCAAACTTAGAAGTTTGACATGTGCTTCAAAACAATGTATGCATTTATCAGGCATGAAAGTTCAAAATCATATTCAGAGGAATCATAGCTTATTAAATGAAAGAGAGGACAGAAATCTTAGATCATGGGTTGCCTCCCATGAAGCGCTCTTTTATTGTCACTAGCTTGACATTGAACTCCCTTTAGGGTGGTTGATGTTGGTGATGTCTCAACTTGTCACCTCTCACTGTCAGCTTTCTCTGTGTGCCTTGATGCTCAATTTCCATATGCTCAAGAGAGAGTATTTGGTTGACAGTGTAATAATCTTCTGTTCCTAGTTGTTGATATACTAATTGTACTTTGTCACCTTTGGAAAATCCCTCAGTTGGAATTTTCTTGTTCTTCCACCCTTTGTGAGCCTTGTTCTTGCTCTTCATCTTTTTCTTTCTTGTTGATCTTTCTTTCTTGTCAGTGACTTGGGTTGTGATACCTTCCTTCTTGTTTATCACCCCTGCTTCCTTTTGAATTCCTTTTTCTCCTTGTACAAGCTTGTTTTTCTGTTCTACTGCCTTGTCGGTTGCTTGCTTTGGAAGGAGATCACCACTTGTTTTGCTTGTTTTTTCATTCCTTTGTAATTCTGGAAAGACTTTCAAGATGATGCTCTCCTCATGCATCCTGAGGGTTAACTCTCCCTGCTCTATATCCACAATGGCTCTAGCAGTGGCCAAAAATGGTCGACCAAGTATTATGGAGTCATTTCCATTTTCTGAAGAATCCAGGACCACAAAATCCGCAGGATATATGAACTTGTCAACCTTAACTAACAGGTTCTCAATCAGCCCTTTAGGATATACTATTGATTGATCCACCAACTCCAAGGACATCTGTATTGGCTTCACCTCCTCTATGCCAAGCTTTTTCACTAAAGAAGATGGGATTAGATTTATGCTTGCTCCTAAATCACACATTCCCTTGTTGATGAATAGGTTTCCAATAGTGCAGGGTAGGAAGAAACCTCCAAGATCTTCAAGCTTGGGAGGGAGTCCCTTTTTAGTGATTGCACTGCATTCTTCACTAAGCATTACAGTCTCTTTTTCACTCCAACTTCTCTTCTTGTTGATGAGCTCTTTCAGGAACTTGGCATACAGAGGCATTTGCTCCAATGCCTCAGCTAAAGGTATGTTGATTTCCAGTTTCTTGAAAGTCTCTAGGAATTTAGAAAAGTGTCGGTCCTTTGTCTCCTTATGGAATTTTTGAGGATAAGGCAGTGGGGGTGTCAAGCTTTTCTCCCCTTGAAGTTGTCTTGGAATTGGTTCTTCCATGATCTGCTTTCCTTTCTTTAGATTCTGTGGCCTATCTTCTTTTTCTTGAGGTTGATTCTGAGGTTGATTGCTTGCTGTTGCATCTTCATCATTGGCTGCCTCTTTTTCAACCTGTTTCTCATCACTCTCTTTAGGCTTCTTGGTGGCTTCTTCATCTTTCAGCAGTATTTTTCCACTCCTCAACTGTATTGCCTTGCATTCCTCTTTTGGGTTAGGAATGGTGTCACTTGGTAGTGAGCTTGATGGTTTTTCAACAGAAATTTGCTTGGAAATTTGCCCAATTTGCCTTTCTAAGTTCTTCATGGAAGCTTCTTGGTTCTTTGTTGTCAATTCTTGGTTCTTCATCATCTTTTCCATGAGTAGCTCTAGATTGGTGATCGTCTGGGAATCTTGTGAGATTGGTTGGTTTTGGGTTGTTGATGGATGATGATAGGTGTTTTGGTTAGTTGGGTGGTTATTGGGTGGATAATGGTTAGAGTTGGGATAAGTGTTTTGTGGTTTTCTGTATGTGTTTTGGTTAGTGGTTGGCTGGTTGTTGTTTGTGTTTTTCCAATTGTTTTGAGTTGAGTTCCTTTGCCATGGTTGTTGGCTTTGATTGTGGTTGTCTCCCCATCTGAGGTTGGGATGGTTCTTCCAAGAAGGATTGTAAGTATCTCCATAGACTTCATTAAGTCCAGGATTTTGGTTGTGCAAGTATTGGACCTGCTCTTGCTGTTGCTCCTCTTGAATTTCTTCATTTTGCCCCCAAGTAGTTGATGGTTGGCTTGTGGCACTCACTGATGCAACTTGCAGGCCATCAATCCTTTTGGCCATTTGCTCAAATTGTTGCTGGATTTGCTGCTGCATTATCTTGTTCTGAGCTAGAATTGAATCCACTCCTTCCAACTCCATTACTCCTCTTCTTTGTGATGGTTGGCGTTGTCTTTGATGAGCAAAGAAATATTGGTTATTGGCCACCATATCAATGAGGTTTTGAGCTTCCTCTGTGGTTTTCATGAGTTGCAAAGAGCCTCCAGCTAAATGATCAAGTGCTTTTTGAGCTTTAAGAGTGAGTCCCTCATAGAAGTTCTGCAACTTGTCCCACTCAGTGAACATCTCTAGTGGACATTTCCTCAATAGAGCCTTATATCTTTCCCATGCTTCATATAAGTTTTCAGCCTCCATTTGAGTGAATGTCTGCACCTCTGTCTTCAATCTTAGGATTCTTTGAGGGGGATAAAATTTGGCAAGAAACTTGCTTACCAAGTCATCCCAAGTGTTGATGCTTTCTTTTGGAAAGGTCTCTAGCCATTGAGTGGCTTTGTCTCTGAGAGAAAATGGAAAGAGCAACAACTTGTAGCTGTCAGGAGGCACACCATTGGTTTTCACAGTATCACAAATCCTCAAGAAGGTAGATAAGTGTTGATTTGGGTCCTCCAATAGCCCTCCTCCAAAGGAACAGTTGTTTTGAACCAAAGTGATGAGTTGTGGCTTTAGTTCAAAATTGTTTGCATTGACATTAGGAGTAAGAATGCTACTTCCACAGTGTCTAGCATTTGCAAATGTGTATGAAGCCAGGACTCTTCTTTGTTGTTGGTTATTGTTGGCCCCTCCTCCTGGTTGATTGAGATTTGATGGATCTCCTTCCATTTCTTGGAATTCCTCCTCAGATTCTTCCTCTCCAATAACGTTCTTCCCTCTTTCATCTCTTCTTATTCTTCGAAGAGTTCTTTGGTCAATTTCAGAGAGGACAGGGGAAGATCTTCCTGTACCTGACATAAAAACACACAACAATAAACACACAGATCCAGAAAACCTATGAAACTTCAATCTGTAGCTAGAATGAAGTTTTAGTTAGTTTAAGCAAAAATTCAAACAGTTAGTGTGTTAGTCAAAATTAAAATAACAGAAAAGAAAAAGTGCTTGATCTAGACCTCCACTTCACTTAATCATTGTCAATCTATTTCAATCCCCGGCAACGGCGCCAAAAACTTGATGTGTGGAAAATGATCCAACACAAACTCACCGGCAAGTGTACCGGGTCGCATCAAGTAATAATAACTCACATGAGTGAGGTCGATCCCACAGGGATTGAAGGATTGAGCAATTTTAGTTTAGTGGTTGATTTAGTCAAGCAAATCAAGTTTTGGTTGAGTGGGTTGTATTTAACAGAAGCTAAATTGCTTGAAATGTAAAGGGAGAGGGGGAAATTGCAGTAAATTAAAGAACAGGAAAGTAAAATAGACTGAATCTTAAAGAACAAGAAATTAAATGACTGAAACTTAAAGTGCAAGAAATGTAAATTGCAGTAACTTAAATGGCTATGAATATAAATTGCTCGAATGTAAAAGGGATTTGAGGACTGGGATTGCAGAATCTAAACAAAGATAAATTGAATCACCACAATTAATAGAGCAGAAATTGAATTGGAAGCATTGAGAATTCAAACAGAAATTGAAAGTAAAGTGCAGCAGAGGTTCACAGAAGAACCAAAAGTAAATTGGGATCTCAGGACTCAAGAGACTAGAAAGCAAAGTCTAGATCTCAATTGCCTTCCCAGATCCAAGTCCACAAAGCAATTGACAAGAAATTAAAGAAGAAGCAGTAAAGGGAATGTAAATGAGTTCAATTATGCAGAAGAGAAATTAAAGAGCTCTTGAGTGGAGATTGAGACAGAATTTCCTCAATTCTTAACACCCAAGACTCAAACAAGAAAATTAAAAGTGCCCAAGCAAGAATGAGGAAGAAGAAAGATCAATTCTCCTCCCCAATTCTCTGAAATCTCAGTGAAGACACCAAGAGAAGGTTCAAGAGCTCAAAAATGAAAGTGCAAAATTTAAAAGCAAAGCAAAAAGGTAAAAAGTCCCTAATTACATCAAACTAGCTCCTATTTATACACTTTCTATTCTTGGATTTTGGGATTTGGATGGGCTTTTGATTTGGTGAAGAAATGAATTGAATTGGATTTTTAATTCAATTTTTGGCCCAAGATAATAGCTTCCAGGAGGTTGCCCTGCCCTTGTGGAGGGCAGGGCAGAAAATTGATGTGTGGTGCGGCTTGGTGCGTTGCTGGTGCGGGCGTGGTGCAGGCTGGTGCGCAGAATGCTGCCCTGCCCTCGCGGAGGGCAGGGCAGAAAAAATTGGTGCGCCAGAAATTGTGATGTGGTGCGCGTTGGTGCTGCCAGAATCGTGCTGTGGTGCGCGCTGGTGCTGCCAGCATCGTGCCTTGGTGCGCAGAACGCTGCCCTGCCCTCGCGGAGGGCAGGGCAGAAAAAGTTGGTGCGCCAGAATTGTGATGGTGCGTGCTGGTGCTGCTAGACTCATGCCGTGGTGCGCCAGAATTGAGCCTTGGTTCGCCAGATTCATGCCACAATAAAATGCTGCCCTGCCCTCGTGGAGGGTAGGGCAATGTTTCCAAAATGAAGTCCCGCATTCGAATCCTGGCTGCTACACACGCTTATCATTTTCTTTGGCTTTC
Source organism: Arachis hypogaea (assembly GCF_003086295.3). NCBI lineage: Eukaryota > Viridiplantae > Streptophyta > Magnoliopsida > Fabales > Fabaceae > Arachis > Arachis hypogaea. The sequence goes on along the minus strand of NC_092038.1, from coordinate 67,875,064 downwards.
TTGGCACGGTAATGGGACTTAGTTCCTTGCTTCCTCATGGTCCCGTGTTCAACTCTTGTGGCAAGCATTTGGAGACATTTTCCTTTGATTTTCTCCCCTTGTGAGCCCGATACTGCCCTTGTGGAGGGCAGGGCAACATTTTCTTCTTCTTGATTCCAAGGCACAAATTTGTGCTCTGCCCTTGTAGTGGGCAGGGCAGAGTTGCCTTCTTTGCCTTGTTCCCTTATGTTGCCCTCCTAGAGGGCAGTGTGCCCTTGTGGAGGGCAATGCTTGCCTCCTCCATTACATGCGGCACACTTTTCCTTCCTTTGACCACGCTTCCTTCTCCTTGGGTCACGCTTTCTTAGGCCACGCTTTTCTCTTTTATTCTTTTCTTCACCTAAAATAAACCAAAACAACCACTCCAAGTATCACTAAATTCATAAGGCTTATAAATCAATTAAAATTCAATTAAAATTAGCTTAAACCTCATGAGTTAACATTAATTTCATGGTGGTTGCTTGATTTAAAGAAGTTATGCATTTTCACTCCAAATCACTTACTTATGATACAAGAAAGTGTATAAAGACTAATAAAACAAGTGAAATTAGCTTGAAAAATGGGTATATGATGACTTGTCATCAGATATGACCACCATCCTTACACAAATGGAAAGAGATCAAAGGGAGTACTACTCCATCCAAGCTGTCCAAGCCCCACCTCCAGTTGCTCAACTTGAAGGCCCTCTTAGGATTTGAGGGTTGTGCTCTAGTACCACATATTACACCGACCAATGCCATCAAATTCAAGAGGAACATGCCCTTGTGGTAGCCAATGTGAATTACAACAACCATCCACCATACCCTCCTCAAGGTCAAAACAACTACCATCAAGGTAGTAATCAACATCAAGGATGGAGAGATAATCCACAAGGAAGCAATCAAAACCAAAGATGGAACAACCCTTCTTCTCATCACAATAACAACCAACCTCCATCCCAATACCACCATAACAACACCAACTACCAAGCCATCCAACCCCACCGCAACCAAAACCAAAACAACTACACCAAGTACCAAACACCACACCACAGACAAGAAAACCAGACTCCTCCATCTTCCAACAATCAAGTTGATGAGCTTAGAACCGCTATGGAAAAACGAGATGAGATCAACAAGGCTCAATTCGAGGCCTTGAACACTCAATTGGCTAATCTCACTGATGCCAGGGCATCTTGGCTAGTTTTACTAGCCATTTTTTGTATGCTTTAGGTTGGTTTCATGCATTTTCTTAGGAAATAAGCAAATATTTGGTTAAAAATGCAATCATACCATGATTTAAGCAAACATTGTGAATTTTGAATGATAAATTGCATGATGCATGATCCCATGATTAAGAGCAAGACTTTGATGCACTTTGTTTGATTGATTTCAGGCCAAAAGAAGAAGAAAAGAGCCACGTTAGTGGCTACGTTAGTTACACTAACATGGGCACTAACGTGGAAGGAAGGAAAGCCCCAATGTTAGTGAGAAAAGTTAGTGGCATTAACTTTGAAGAAGGAGAGCATGGAACGTTAGCAAGGAAGACCCACGTTAAGAGTCACGTTAGCTACACTAATGTGAACTCTAACGTAGGGACAAAAGGCACCAAGCAACGTTAATGGGAAAGGTGAGTCCCAATAACGCTTGCGAAAGGGGTATATGCCAACGTTAGTGGAAAAAGTGAGTGCCACTAACGTTGGCGAAGCAAAAAGACCCACGTTAACAGCCACGTTAACTAAGTTAACGTGGTAGTTAACGTGGAAGGAAAGGGAGATGCCAACGTTAGTGGAAAAAGTGAGTGCCACTAACGTTGGCGAGGCAAAAAAAGACCCACGTTAACTTCTACGTTAACTAAGTTAACGTGGTAGTTAACGTGGGCAAAAGTCCCACCTGGCAGCCTGACCATGCCTTCTTCAAACACGCATAACTTGAGCCACAAAGCTCCAATTGAGATGATTTCAGTTGCGTTAGAAAGCGGACATTCAGAGCTTTCCAAAGATATATAATAGTCTACAGTGGGCATGAAATTGAAGCACAAAAAAGAGGCATCTTTTAAAGCCCAAAAAACACCAACTGGGCAGCATTTCACCATGGGCCTCAATTTGATCACTTCTCTTTCAAGGACCACCCAACCTCAAGGAAGAAAGCCCACAAGAGTCAACCAATCAAGGCCACAAGAAGCATCTAGAATAGGAATTTTCATTTAATTGTAATTTGCTTTTAATTTCATTTTGTAATTTAGGAGAGCCTATATTAAGGCCTTAGTTTGTACATTCAAATGTTTTTTTAGGAGGGAGAGAAGATAGGGTTATAGATGGACTGAGGCTGGGAAATTGGGGATTGAAGAGGGGTCTTCGGACTCCCTCCCCTCACACAATTTTCCTTCTCTTTCTTTTTCTTTGTACTTTTCATTTATGAATTTGGAAGTTTCATTTTTAGTTTTAATCTTCATCTTTACTTTTCTGCACTTTCTTTCTTTCTATTTTGGTAGAGCAATGACCAACTAACTCTTTTCATTGTGTTAGAGAGCTCTATTGTGATTCAATGGATCAATTGTAGTTCTTATTATTCTTCTTCTTTCTTTTCTCTTCATTTTACTAGAGAGCTTTCGATCTTAATTCAATTGGGTAATTGTCTTGGAAGAGAAATTGCTCATACTTTGATTTCCTATGAACCTTGGAAGAGGAATGAGGAAATCATGCTAGAAATGCTCTCTCACATTGGATTAGGTTGGGGGTTGGATGGATATTGTGACATGTAATCCTACCAATACTTTGATCTATGAATGTGTGTGGTATAATCAGTGACCAAACATCATCTCTTCCCATGAGCAATTAAATCAAGGAATTGGGCAATTGTTCAAGCTTAGAGAGATTGGATTGCCAAGGAATTGGGATCCAATCACTTAAGATTGCCAAGGAGATCAATGAATGCGTTGATTGAGGAAGAGATGAGAATGAACTTGATCTGGAGGGTTGCAATATCTCTTGATCCCAATGTTCATTTTATTTTTAGTTCTTTCATTTACTTTTCTTGCCATTTTACTCTTCTGCACTTTATAGCTTTTCTTTACTTTTATGCCATTTACATTTCCTTGTTACTTATCACTCCAATATGATTCGTCTAACTAGGATAATCAATTAATCATTGTTTGCTTAATCCGTTAATCTCTGTGAGATTCGACCTCACTCTATTGTGAGTTATTACTTGACGACAATTCGGTATACTTGCTGAAGGGAAATTTGTTGAGAGACAAGTTTTCACGCATAAAGTTTATGGCACCATTGCCGGGGATTAACTGTGATTAACAAACTGCCGGTTGATTGATTTACTAGATTAGACACTTTTTATTTTCTTTTGTTTCTTTATTTTCTTTTGCTAACTAACTGTTTGTGATATTGCCTCACTGGGAATTTCCTCATCTATGACAAGGGGAATTCCAAATCTCTTTTACCTTGGTGGTTGTTGTTTGATACAGAGTATTTTGAAGAAAAATGGAGTATAGATCATCTTTTGGTCAATTAAGTTACATGGGATACTTCTCACCACCACAAAATAATTCATGTTATTATGATAATGGTGGTTGGGAATATCAAGAACAAGAAATGGGGTGCTTCACAGGGTCACAAAATGGTCCATATTTTGATGACTTTGATCACTACTCGGGCTGTGCCTGGGAAGATCAAAACCAAAGAAATTTCACTTATTCACACCCCATTCATCAAGAGCCATCATCCTTTAATTATTCAACCTCACCTCCTAGCTTTCTGCATCAAAACCCCTCACCACTTGGATATGCCTCAACACAAAATTCCTTCCCACATCCATATAATTCATCTCACCACTCACACAATTCATCTCATTACACACAAAATTCTTCTCAGAGTCCACAAAACCCATATCATTATCCACAAGAGTCATACCACTCTCAGAACATACAACCATAAAATAACCAATTCCATTTACAAAATAGCCACCCTCATCCTCCAAATTCCAACCTAGCTGCACACCCTCCCCTCGAGGATAAGCTATCAAGGATAGAGAACCTACTGGCAATTCTCTTGGAAGAATCTAAGGACATGAGGACTTTCCAAGAGGAAGTAAAAACCATTATGCAGAACCGGTGGGTTACCATTAAGAAGCTTGAGGCACAAGTTGGATATCTATCAAAGCAAATCTATACCCATAATTCCCTTAGTGACACCATGGCAAACCCAAGGGAGGAATTAGAAGAAAAAGAAAAAGAGGCACCCATAACAAGTGAGATTTCTTTGAAGAAGGATGAGGTTGTGTGAATATATAAGCCTAAGGCTCCATACCCGCAGAGGTTACTAGTGGTGAAAAAGGAACATGCAAACTCACTCCCAAAAGACTTAATACAACATCATGTAGAAGAAAGGGAGGAAGTCAATCAAGGGAGCCCATACTCCAATGAAACAGAGAGTTGCATAGAGGGTGAGTTCATTGAACCACCAATTCAAGAAGCACTTGATGAAGATGATCCTCCAACCATCATACAACACCCAAGTCCTGAAATCAAGGTGGTGAAGGCAATCAACATGAGCACTAACAAGAGGATGGTGACCAAGAAAAGAAGGACAATATCCATAAAGAAGAAAAGGTCAACCAAAAGCCATCCCACCCCTACCCCAACAAGTAAGTTCACTCAAGCTAACAACAAAAGAAAGCTTGCTGGGGAGAGGCACTCTAAACAAGGGGCATTAATTGGCTCCTCTTTCCTCTTGAGGTCATTCCTCTTAACAAACTGGAAGAAGAGGAAGAAAGTCATGAATAACATGTCAAGCTAATGACATTAAAAGAGCGCTTGTTGGGAGGCAACCCAACCGTAGGTAACGTTTTCTTTCCTTGCTTAGTTTACTTTCAATAATTTGGCATAAGATTGCATTCTAAGTTTGGTGTTGCCATGCAACAATTTCATTTTCAATCTTCACTGAGTATTTGCAACATTCTAAATTGAGAGTGTCACACTAAGTTTGGTGTTGCCACTTATTTTTCATGCAAGGTACCAAGCACACCACTTATTAATGCAATCAAAATGTCTATGTTTGTATCTCTTGTGCCTTTATTGTATCCTTAATCTGGCTTGCTGAAACACATGCATACTCACACTTCATTCTAAGACATTCATGATCCATCATAGACCCCATCACCACTGTTTTAATTGTTGCTTGAGTATAAGTAAGCATTCTAAGTTTGGTGTGGGAAGGGAAAGAATAGGAGGAAAAGGGCAACAACAATGAAGATAAACTACAAGGTGGTAAAGTTCCTTTCTCCTCTTACTTATTTCCAGCACTTTAAATTGCATGATTGTCTTCTATTTTCTTTGTATGCATGTGTGATTACTCCTTGTGAATAAGCATAATTTGATATTTTATTTGTGATATGTTGCTATGATATCATGATTATCATCTTGAGTTTTACTTGTACCCAATATCTTTAAGAATGCAACAAAGAAATCATTCTTTTAAAAGAAAAATGTTGAAGAATTTTATAAATGATGGGGCAAGCAAAAGATTAAGAGGAGTGAAGGTTCTGATTGTATGATTGTGTATTGAGGTTGCATGTTTGTGAAAACTTGCTTGGGAGCTCATAGACAGGAAATGAAGTTTAGAGAAGTATTATGAAATTTCTCAAACATCTATTGATCCAAGAAGCAATAACAAAAGAAAACAAAAGAAAAAGAAAAAAACAAAGAACAAGCCCAAGGCTCTGAGCATCAATTACTAGGAAGAAAAAGAAAGAAACAAGAACTCAAATAGTTATTGTCCTAGTTAAATGCTTGTGGTGGATTTGTATCAAAGAAAGAGGCTTGAGCAAGTAAATCCTAAGGGGTGCTTCAACACCTAATACCTTAGACCAACTGGTTTGGGAGTATTGATTGAAAGCTTATCTTAAAAAGCCACTTTGATACATGACACCTAGAGTCGAGGCCAAGATACAAAAAGAAAAGAAAAATGCTAGAAAATAAGTGCTGCTTCAAGGTGACAATCTATAAAGAGACTTCCATAATATCATTTGAATGAAAGTCCTAAGATCTAAGACTTCCAAAATGTGAGGACTAATGAGCACTGGAATCCTTGCATAAGTATACAAATTAGAGTTCACCCCACTGTCACTTATTCACTTCACCCACTAAGGCATCATAAGCAATTCTTCAATATATTCCAATTAAGAGAATTCTTTGTGCATAGTTCTTTTCTTGCTTGGGGATAAGCAAGATTTAAGTTTGGTGTTGTGATGCCAGGGCATCTTGGCTAGTTTTACTAGCCATTTTTTGTATGCTTTAGGTTGGTTTCATGCATTTTCTTAGGAAATAAGCAAGTATTTGGTTGAAAATGCAATCATACCATGATTCAAGCAAACATTGTGAATTTTGAATGATTTCATGAGAATTATGCATAAATTGAATGATAAATTGGATGATGCATGATCCCATGATTAAGAGCAAGACTTTGATGTACTTTGTTTGATTGATTTCAAGCCAAAAGAAGAAGAGAAGAGCCACGTTAGTGGCTACGTTAGTTACACTAACGTGGGCACTAACGTGGAAGGAAGGAAAGCCCCAACGTTAGTGAGAAAAGTTAGTGGCATTAACTTTGAAGAAGGAGAGCATGGAACGTTAGCAAGGAAGACCCACGTTAAGAGTCACGTTAGCTACACTAACGTGAACTCTAACGTAGGGACAAAAGGCACCAAGCAACGTTAATGGGAAAGGTGAGTCCCAATAACGCTTGCGAAAGGGGTATATGCCAACGTTAGTGGAAAAAGTGAGTGCCACTAACGTTGGCGAAGCAAAAAGACCCACGTTAACAGCCACGTTAACTAAGTTAACGTGGTAGTTAACGTGGAAGGAAAGGGAGATGCCAACGTTAGTGGAAAAAGTGAGTGCCACTAACGTTGGCGAGGCTAAAAAAGACCCACGTTAACTTCTACCTTAACTAAGTTAACGTGGTAGTTAACGTGGGCAAAAGTCCCACCTGGCAGCCTGACCATGCCTTCTTCAAACATGCATAACTTGAGCCATAAAGCCCCAATTGAGATGATTTCAGTTGCGTTAGAAAGCTGACATTCAGAGCTTTCCAAAGATATATAATAGTCCATAGTGGGCATGAAATTGAAGAACAAACAAGAGGCATCTTTTAAAGCCCCAAAAACACCAACTAGGCAGCATTTCACCATGGGCCTCAATTTGATCACTTCTCTTTCAAGGACCACCCAACCTCAAGGAAGCAAGTCCACAAGTGTCAACCAATCAAGGCCATAAGAAGCATCTAGAATAGGAATTTTCATTTAATTGTAATTTGCTTTTAATTTCATTTTGTAATTTAGGAGAGCCTATATTAAGGCCTTAGTTTGTACATTCAAATGTTTTTTTAGGAGGGAGAGAAGATAGGGTTATAGATGGACTGAGGCTGGGAAATTGGGGATTGAAGAGGGGTCTTCGGACTCCCTCCCCTCACACAATTTTCCTTCTCTTTCTTTTTCTTTGTACTTTTCATTTATGAATTTGGAAGTTTCATTTTTAGTTTTAATCTTCATCTTTACTTTTCTGCACTTTCTTTCTTTCTATTTTGGTAGAGCAATGACCAACTAACTCTTTTCATTGTGTTAGAGAGCTCTATTGTGATTCAATGGATCAATTGTAGTTCTTATTATTCTTCTTCTTTCTTTTCTCTTCATTTTACTAGAGAGCTTTCGATCTTAATTCAATTGGGTAATTGTCTTGGAAGAGAAATTGCTCATACTTTGATTTCCTATGAACCTTGGAAGAGGAATGAGGAAATCATGCTAGAAATGCTCTCTCACATCGGATTAGGTTGGGGGTTGGATGGATATTATGACATGTAATCCTACCAATACTTTGATCTATGAATGTGTGTGGTATAATCAGTGACCAAACTTCATCTCTTCCCATGAGCAATTAAATCAAGGAATTGGGCAATTGTTCAGGCTTAGAGAGATTGGATTGCCAAGGAATTGGGATCCAATCACTTAAGATTGCCAAGGAGATCAATGAATGCATTGATTGAGGAAGAGATGAGAATGAACTTGATCTGGTGGATTGCAATATCTCTTGATCCCAATGTTCATTTTATTTTTAGTTCTTACATTTACTTTTCTTGCCATTTTACTCTTCTGCACTTTATAGCTTTTCTTTACTTTTATGCCATTTACATTTCCTTGTTACTTATCACTCCAATATGATTCGTCTAACTAGGATAATCAATTAATCATTGTTTGCTTAATCCGTTAATCTCTGTGGGATTCGACCTCACTTTATTGTGAGTTATTACTTGACGACAATTCGGTATACTTGCCGAAAGGGAAATTTGTTGAGAGACAAGTTTTCACGCATCACTCACCAACATGCTCTCGAAAATGAACATGTCAAGCCAACCACCAACTCCCAATAACAACACCACTCAACCCTCAAGTTGCTCCAACCTTCCATCCCAACCCCAACCAAACCCGAGAGGCGGTCTTAATGCCATTACTCTACGATCGGGGACTACATTAGAGGAGATACCTCCAAGGGTCATGAGAGAAATGTATGAGGAAGAAGTAGTTGTTGGAGCTCCACATGAAGGAAAGGTGGTAGACAAAAGGCATGAGGAACAAGGAGTAAACCTTAAGGAACCGAAGAGGAAAGCCATAGTTGATCAGTCAATTGCCATTCCATTTCCTTCTATGGTGAAGAAAGCGAAGAAGACACCGGAATTTGATTTGGACATGCTTCAAGTGTTTAAAAAGGTCGAGGTGACCATACCACTCCTTGACGCTATCCAACAAATTCCCAAGTATGCAAAATTTTTGAAAGATTTGTGTACACACAAGAATAGGTTAGGAGAATTGGAGACACTATCCTTGGGTAGTTCGATTTCTTCCTTGATGGAACCTATTCCAAGAAAATGTGGTGACCCTGGACCGTGCTTAGTGTCTTGTCGTATTGGTGGATACACTTTTCATGATTGTATGTGTGACTTGGGAGCTTGTGTAAGCATCATGCCGCTGTCCATCTATGGGCGGTTGAATTTAGCTCCATTGAAGAAGTCGGCGGTGAGGTTTGCCTTAGCCGATAAAAGTGTGATCACAGTAATGGGAATAGCTGAAGATGTACTCGTGGCAATTAAGGATTTGGTTTTTCCGATTGACTTTTACATCCTTGAGATGCCTCCAACGGAAAGTAGAAGCTCATCTTCCGTCCTACTTGGTAGACCCTTTCTAAAAACCTCCAAATTCAAGTTGGATGCCTTCACCGGTATATATTCTTTTGGGGTTGGAGACAAGACTATCAAGTTCAATTTAGAGGAAGCCATGAAACATCCTCCTGAAGAACACTCCATGCTCCGATGTGATATGATTGATGAAGTGGTAGCGGAAGTGCAAGAAGAGGATCATGAAAAATTGTGCTACCCCACTATTGAGGAGATGGATGACCAAGAGGATGAACCTGAAGAAGTTGTCAAGAGTGAACTCCATGAGCTTGATGGAAAGGAACCTCATCTTGAGACAAAAAGTGAATTGAAGCCCCTTCCATCTCATTTGAAGTATGCTTTCTTATAGGAGAACCAAAGATTTCCGGTCATTATTGCTAGTGAGCTCTCAAGTGAAGAAAAGCGGAAGCTCCTAGATGTTCTCAAGAAGCACAAGAAAGCAATAGGATGGAGCCTAGCGGATATTGTGGGAATTGACCCCCACAAGTGCATGCATAGGATATTTCTCCAAGATGGGGCCAAGCCAGTTAGGCAACTGCAAAGGAGGCTCAACCCCACCATCCTCGACGTAGTGAAGAAAGAGGTTACCCGACTACTAGATGCGGATATCATATACCCTATTTCCGACAGTGAGTGGGTAAGCCCGGTTCAAGTTGTCCCCCAAGAAGTCGGGCATCACAACGGTCAAGAAGGACAACGGAGAAATGGTCACTAAAAGAGTACAAAATGCGTGGCGAGTATGTATTGACTATAGAAGATTGAATGCCGCCACACGAAAGGACCATTACCCCTTACCCTTCATCGATCAGATGTTAGACCGCTTGGCAGGTAAAACTCACTACTGCTTTCTTGATGGATATACTGGCTACTTTCAAATACATAATGCTCCTGAAGATCAGGAGAAGACCACGTTTACTTGTCCATTCGGCACCTTTGTCTATAAAAGGATGCCATTTGGACTATGTAACGCACCTGCTACTTTTCAGAGGTGCATGATGAGCGTCTTCTCTTATCTAATGGAGAATTGTCTGGAAGTCTTTATGGACGACTTCAGTGTTTATGGTACTTCATTCGATTGTTGTTTAGAGAAATTGGCCAAGGTCCTTGCTAGATGTGTTGACACTAACCTTGTTTTAAATTTTGAAAAATGTCACTTTATGGTACAATAAGGTATAGTGTTAGGACATGTAGTATCTCATGAAGGCATTTCTATGGACCCGGCCAAGGTCGATGTTATCACTACTCTGCCTCACCCCTCATTCGTGAGGGAGGTTCGCTCGTTTTTGGGACATGCAGGATTCTATAGGCGCTTTATCAAAGACTTCAGCAAGATTGCCTTGCCATTATCGCGCCTACTCCAAAAAGATGTGGATTTTGAGTTCGATAGTAAATGTGTGAAAGCCTTTGAAGAGCTAAAGAGATTTATTACCACAGCACCAATTGTGTGAGGCCCCAACTGGACGTTGCCATTTGAGATAATGTGCGATGCGTCAAACCATGCTGTAGGTGCCGCGCTTGCACAGTGCGATGGTAAACTCCCTTATGTCATTGCTTACTCTTCTAAGACACTAGATGCAGCACAATCCAACTATACCACTACTGAAAAAGAACTCCTAGCTATTGTTCATGCTTTAGATAAATTTAGATCTTATTTGCTAGGTTCAAGGATAGTGGTATACACAGATCATGCAGCTTTAAAGTATTTATTGACAAAGAATGAGTCAAAGCCTAGACTCATACGTTGGATCTTGCTTTTGCAAGAATTCAACATTGAGATTAGGGACCGGAGTGGATCTCAAAACCTGGTTGCGGATCATTTAAGCCGCATTGAAAATTTAAAAATTGATCCATTTCCGATCAACGACTCATTCCCATTGGATAGTTTGCATGCTGTGTCGGCTAGCTTTCCTTAGTTTGCCCCAATGGCGAACTACTTGGTTGCAAGAATCATCCCTCCCAACTTTTTGAAAAACTAAAGGGACAAGTTGAGGAGTGATTCTAAATACTATATTTGGGATGACCCTCACTTGTGGAAGAGGGGCGTGGACCAAGTAATTCGAAGATGTGTCTCGGAGTCTGAATTCCAACCAATTCTTGAGGCTTGTCATTCGTCCGAATGTGGTGGCCACTTTGGCCCACAAAGGACCGCTAAAAAGGTGTTGGATTGTGGATTCTGGTGGCCAACCTTATTCAAGGATGCTAACTGACTATGTGTGTCTTGCCATCAGTGTCAGAGGTCAGGAAACGCATCCCAAAGGGATGAAATGCCTCAGCAACCTATGTTGTTCTGTGAAATATTTGATGTATGGGGCATTGACTTTATGGGACCGTTTCCCAACTCTAGTGGGTATCTGTATATTCTGCTAGCGGTTGACTACGTGTCAAAGTGGGTAGAGGCCATACCTACCCGCCTTGACAATGCCAATACCGTTGTTTCTTTCATTAGGAATCACATTGTATGCCGTCATGGGTCGCCACGAGCAATCGTGAGCGACCAAGGATCCCACTTTTGTAACAGGAAGGTAGAAGCATTGCTCAAGCGCTATAGAGTGTCGCATAAGGTTGCCACTGCTTATCATCCGCAAACTAATGGACAAGCAGAAGTTTCCAACCGGGAAATCAAGAGGATCTTGGAAAAAGTGGTCAATCCACAAAGAAAGGATTGGAGCCTCTGATTAGGAGATGCACTATGGGCATATAGAACGGCCTACAAGACCCCGATAGGGATGAGTCCTTTCCGGATTGTCTATGGTAAGGCGTGCCACCTTCCGGTAGAGGTTTAGCATCGAGCCTATTGGGCGGTAAAGCGGTGCAACATGGATTTAGCCAAGGCGGGTGAAGCTAGGAAGTTACAACTAGAAGAGCTTGAATGTTTGAGGAATGAGTCATATGAGAATGCTCGAATTTACAAGGAAAAGACTAAGGCGTTTCATGACCATCACATCCGGAAGAAGAACTTTCAAGAGGGTGATGAGGTCCTCCTCTACAACTCTAGGCTCCGATTGATGCCTGGCAAGCTCTGTTCTAGATGGAAAGGACCTTTTAAGGTGAAAGAGATGAAGCCCTATGGAGTGGTGGAATTGTTTGATCCCAAGAGTGAAGCAACCTTCAAGGTGAATGGACATAGAGTGAAGAAGTATCATGGTTGCAAGCCTCCAAAAGAGCTAGAGGTGTACATATTGGAGGATACACCAAGGAGAAAGGAAGCTTAAAGAGAGGACCGTCCAACTTAAGGACGTTAAAGAAAAGTGCTTAGTGGGAGGCACCCCACCATGGTAAGATCTTCCTTGTTTATACCATTTTTTCGTATCTTTAGTTCCTTTGAATTTTATGATCTTTGGTTGATTGATTGAGTGCTTAGGAATGCTAGCTTCATTGATTCTGTTAGATAGGTAGAATGTTCATATAGATAGGTTGTGAAAAGAGATAAGAAAACAAAAATTTTCTTTGAAAAAAGGCACCGACGCACCGGCGCACAGTGCGCGCACGCGCTGGTTGCGAATTTCCATTCCCAAGCCAAAAAACCCGAGAGTCAGGCCAACTTTGTGCCCAACTCGCGCCAGGCACCCACGCGTTCGCGTACATGCCGCCTACGTGCACTACTGCCAGATGACCATCGACGCGCAAGCGCACAGTGCGCGCACGCGCCGATGGGGATATATGGATTCTCTAGTACAAAAACCAGAGAGTTGTGCCACAATTGGTCCAACTTTGCACCAGAACTGACGCGTCCGCGCATTGTGCGCGCCCGCGCCAACTGCAGAATACCGCAAACACGCGTCCGCGCAAGGTGCGCGTCCGCGCAAGGTGCGCGTCCGCGCTCATGCCTCCCTGGGTCACTCTGGTGCAAAAACCAGCGACTTGAGCCAACTTTGTGCCACTTTTGTGCCTGGGGCACAACTACTCTCGCGCGCGCGCCACTGACACGCGCGCGCCCGTAGCTACAACCATACCGACGCGTCAACGCACCTTGCGCGCGCGCGCCGGTTGCGCGAGTCAGTTTTATACTCTGCGCCGTTTCATTCCCTCCCTCCCTCAAACTTCTTTTTCTTTCTTAGTTTCTTTTCTTCCCTCTCCATCATTTCTCTTCTCTTCTTCTTCTTCCCCTACCCACACCATTGTCTCCGGCCATCCACCGGCGACAACCAAACTTTCCGGTGGCACTACACCTTTCCCATTTTTCTCTCTCACCTTCACCAAGGAAGATTCAACCTTGTTTTTTCATCCTTTTCAAGGTTTCACTTCTTTTCCTCTTCTTCTTTATTTCCTCTTGCATTATTTTCTTTAGTTAGTTGCTTTGTATTACTTTACTTACTTCTCGTTTCTCTTGCTTTTGTTTCTTTTTCTTTATTTCTCCATGGATGTTGAAGTTGATCTTAATTTGCATTACTAGATCTTTTGTCATGCTTTTCTATCCTTCTCATTGTGTGGTGTTTATGTGATGATTGATGTTTCATTTTGGGCTTTGAATTGGTTTAGTATCTCATAATTGCTCATTGCTTGATTATTGCACGGCAAGTATTCGAGGAAATGCACATATATCATTTTGGTTCATTTTAGTCATACACTTTTAAATTGGTGCTCTCCCCTCATTCACTTGTTTTCTCTTACATGCATTGAGTCTAATTTGTGTGCTTAAAGTTCATACTTGCCAATTCCATATTAATTGAATATGACTTGCTTTTTATTTAGGATGCTTGAGACTACTCTTCTCATGCCTTTGCATGCTTTACTTTCTCTTGCATCTTATGCCAAGTGATATAACCCTTGCTTTCATATTCATCATGGGTATTACAAGTCACTTGCATGTTTTCATCAAATTATTTTTTGGGTTTGATGTTTTCCTCCTTTCCCTTCCTTTTTAGGATGGCCACCAAGAAAGGCAAGGAGATAGCTTCGAGGAACCCGGCCGCAAAAAGGGCATCTCAAAGGTCAAATTCTAAGGCGCACTCTTCCTTTGGAGCCAAACCCCTACCCAAGAAAGAGAAGGCATCCGCTCCTACCGATGAGAATGACAAGGGCAAACCAGCGAAGGATTCTGTAAGGTTCCCCAACCACTTTTGTGAACTTATGTTCCCCTCCATAGCGGCAAGGAACCATCATCCAGAGCACCTACTCGCTCCGCCGGACAAGGTTGCTCCTTATATTCTACCCCGCAACGAACAACGAGGATGGGAGTTTCTTTTGAGGAAACCAAGGGAAATCAACCTCTCTTGGGTGGAAGAATTCTACACCAACTACCATCTTCCCCCTCTTCGATCGGTATACATACGCCGGAAGCAAGTTTTAGTTTCAGAAGAGGCTATTCAACAGGTGCTCAATGTACAACCAGTGCCAAGTGACATGGATGGCTACCAAAAAGTCTTGCATCAGTGAGAGGAGTTCGGATTCAATTGGGACTCGATCCTCCAAGTCATTGCTGAGCCAGAGACATTTTGGACCCAAGGTAGGCAGCGGGTGAGGCCCAAGAGCATTGACGCTCGCTTCCTCACTGTGGAAGCTCGAGCTTGGGCACAAATCCTATCTCATTATGTACTACCCAGCACCCATCGGTTGTCCATCATGGCAGACCTCGCCTTACTTGTTTGGTGCATTCTCACGGAGAAGTCGGTGAACATTCCGCCCCTTGTCAAGCAAGCGATGAGTCAAGTTCATGACCGGGGTAATTTGCCATTTCCAGCTTTGGTATCTGACTTAGTCTCTGCTGCGGGTGTTTCTTGGGAAGCCAAGGACAAAATGATCATAGTTCCAGCTAAGGGCGATGTGGTTCCAAGCGGAAAGTATCTACACCTTCCCATGAACAAACCAAGCCTCGACATGGCCCCGCCACTTCTTTTTCCCTCGAGCTCATCATCACCACCACTGAGATCCACAGATCAAAGGATAGAAGATCTTCATCGGAAGCTTGATAGATATGAACGGCGCAACCACCGCCGATACACTTACATCAAGAAGCTTCTGAGTTATGTTGCCCCGAGCATGGAGGAACCCGAGATATTCACATACACCTCAAACCCAAGCGATGGGAGTTCCGATGGAGGGGATAGTGAAGGTTTCGGTCCTGACCGTCCCTTGAGTATCATTCGTAGCATGGAGTGATGGTATTTTTGTGGAAAAATGAATTTCCAAACACATAGATCTAACCGGCAAGTATACCGGATCGCAACAAGTAGTAATAACTCACTTAGAGTGAGGTCGATCCCACAGGGATTGATGGATCAAGCAACTTTAGTGGGTGATTAGTTTAGTCAAGCTAACATTGATGAGTGAGAATTGTGGCAGCAGAATGTAAATAGCAGTGAACTTAAATTGCAGAATGTAAATAGGCAGGAAGCTTAAAGAACAAGCAATGTAAATTGCAGAAACTTAAATGACAAGAAATGTAAATTGCTTGAATCTTAAATGGGTCAGGGATGTGGGATTGCAAAAATTAATCAAGGAAAAATAAATTGCAACAAGTAGAAGAGTAGAGGATTGATTCAATGGAACTAGATCTTAACAGAAAAGTAAAAATGCCTTGAAGAGTGAACAGAGAAATACTGGTGCTTAATTTGCAGTAAAACAAGTGCTTAAGTTGCAGCAATTAAAAATTGGGTTCAAGATCTCAGGTGTAAAAGAGACTAGATAACAAGTCTAGATCTCAAATCCTTCCTTGATTCAACAAGAACAGTTTGCAGCATAAAGAAGAAAAATGAATTGCAGAATTAAAGAGAAGATGAAGCAGTATGTGAATTTCAATTATGCAGAAAAAGTAAACAAGAGATCTCAAGGTGAGATTAAAACAGAATTTCTTCAATTCTCTACCCAAGATTTAAAGCAGAAAAGAAAACTTAAAGGAGAGAGCTATCTATCCCTAATGCTCCCTATTGGAGCCAACCTCCTCTAGTGAGATGGAATTGATGCCTTTATATAGGCTTTACAAAGTGAAAATTAAAACAAATTACAATTAAAATGAAAATCCTAATTGATTCATGTGCCTTTGAGTGATGATGTGGGCTTTTCTTACTTTAGATTTGAGGAGAAATGGGTTTGGTTGGCCTTGATTCAATTTGGAGAGGAATTGAATTTAAATGGAATTTTGGTTGGTTTTTGGCCCATGAGTGTTTGCTCCCAGGAGGATGCCCTGCCCTTGTGGAGGGCAGAGCAGGGAAGTTGTGTGAGGAAGCATGTTGCGTGCCAAGTGTTCATGCCCGTGCCAATTTGTGCGCTGCCCAAGCTCCCTTGTGTGCGCCAAGCATGCGTGTTGGCCGTGCCAAGGATTGTTGCTCTGCTCTCCTTGTGGGCAGCGCAAAGCTTTCCTTGTTCTTGGGTGAAGTCCCAAGTTCGAACCTTGGTGAAAGCATTTGAGGGAGCAATTTTCCTTAATTTTTCATGAGGAGATCACGACATTGCCCTGCTCTCCAAGAGGGCAGAGCAGAATAATGAGCGGTATTTGCTTTGGAGTGAGGCTCCAGCTTCGAACCTTGGTGGAAGCACTTTGGTTTATTTTTGCTTATTTTTGGCCCTTAAAGATGCCTTTCACTCATGCCTCAATTGTACGCCAAATATGGAGTGCTATATATCGTTGGAAAGCTCTGAATGTCAGCTTTCCAACGCAACTAGAAGCACATCAATTGGACGTCTGTAGCTCATGTTATAGCCCTTTGAAATAGGCATGGTCATGCTGTGAACGCCCAGATTTTAACTTAGCGAAAATTTGCTTCCAACCTCACTTTGCATCACAATATTGCCCTGCTCTTGGCAAGGGCAGAGCAGTGTGCGTGCTGGTTGCTTTCTTCTTTGATTTGGTCATGGGCCACGCTTTTAAAAGCGTGGCCTAAGGCTCCAAAGTGTGCTCCAACTTCAAAGTGTGCCCCAAAGCTCTTTTTTTCTCCTTTTTAGCTTATTTTGTGCTTCTTTGCTTCTTTTTCTTCTTATTTCCTACAAGATTTATAAAATTAAAAGATCAAGGAAATATTCCAATTAAGCACAAAAGAATGCAATATTTAAGCACTAATCATCAATTTATTGTATGAAAAAGCATAGACAAATAGGTATATGATGACTTGTCATCACAACACCAAACTTAAACCTTGCTTGTCCCCAAGCAAGAAAAGAATCATGCAATAAAGATTGACAATCCAAGGTAAGAAGAATAGCAACTCAATTTTCATGGTAAGCTAGTTTTCTATGCATGCTTCAATCACAAAAGAGATGTAAATGATTGATGCTTCTATCTAGCTCAATTTATGAAATCTTTTCCTTATAATTTTTCCTTGAAACAAGCTTTCAATTTTTTTTTATTAGCTTCTCCTTTTGGGTGCTTTGCCCCATGAGTTGATAACAAAGCTACGACTTCTAAATGCTTTGTTTTCAAGTATTATCACTTGATACATAAGCACCACAAGCATTTAATTAGAGGACTTCATTAAACTCATCATTTTTTTTTGACTCTCTAATCATTGATGCTCAGAACCTTGAGCTTTGAGGGAGTGCTTTTGCACTTGAGCCTAGCCTTGACTTCTAAGTGTTTTGTTTTCAAGCATTTGGCTTGATACATAAACACCACAAGTACTTAACAAATAGATTGCCATTGGTACTCAGAGCCTTCAGCTTTCTCATTCTTTCCCTTTTTCTTTTCTTGCTTTAATTGTATTTGCTTCTTCAAGGTTTTCATGATTTCAAAAGATTTCATAAAATGTCCTAGATAAAAACTTCAATTAAATAAAATCCAATGCAATTGAGCAACAATCAAACATACTAGCTTTCCAATAATTGTATGCACATGCTAAATCCTTCTTTAATTCCTTGTTTGTTTATGATCATGATGCTTTACTACTTTTGAACTCACAAAACTCAAGTTGGTAGTCATAATGGTACAGCACCATGTTGTAAATTAAATTCAAGCTATGCTTAGTCATACCACACATGCATACAGAGAATATAAAGACAATCATGCAATTTAAAGTGCTAGAAATAAATGAGAGGAAAAGGAACTTTACAACCTTGCAATTCATCTTCTCTATTGTTGTCATTTTCCTCCCATTCTTCTCCTTCCCATACCAACTCAGAATGCTTGCTTATCCTTAAGCAACAGTTAGGACAATGGCTATGGGGCTAAGATGGATCATGAATGTCTTACACAATGAAATGTTAGTAACACATGTGTTTTAAGCAAGAAAAATTAAAGATAACAATCAAGGCACAAGAGACAGAGACATTTTGATTGCATAGATAAGAAGGTGTGCACAATACATTGCATAAAAGATAAGTGGCACACCAAACTTAGTGTGACACTTTCACTTGGAATTAATGCAAGTATCTTGTAAGAATTAGAACCAAATTTTGTTGCATAGCAACACCAAACTTAGAATGCAACCATATGTCAATTTATTTGAACTAAAACTAAACAAAAGAAGCTGTTATTTGTTGAATACAATCACCAAGCCAAGGTTTGTCATGAATAAGGATCTCTTGGTGATGTATTAACAAACACAGTTTGACAAAAGAAAGCATTAAAAACAAGTAAATGAATAAAACAAAAAGGAAACTGAAATGTTAAACCAAAAGAGAAAAATAAAATTGCAGAGGCATTATGATTATGCAAACAAGTAGTGTTGCTTGAATAAATTGGATAGAAAATAAGTGGCACACCAAACTTAGAATCTTGGTGTGTTGCTTTCAATTTTTGATTTGATGCAATCATCCAAAAAGATTGAAAACAATTTGTTGCAAGGCAACACCAAACTTAGAATGTGATCATATGCCAATTTATTGAAATTTAAACAAAGCAAGGAGAAGAAATGTACCTACTGTCTACCTGTTCTTCACTTTCTTCCTCTTCTTCCAATTTGTTAAGAGGAATGACCTCAAAGGGGGAGAAGATTCAGCTACTGTCCCTTGCCTTGGCTTTTCCTCAGCAAGCTTCCTTTTGCAAATGGCTTGGTTGATCTTGCTTGCTGGATTAGGGACAGGATTGGTGCTCTTGTTAGTTGCCTTCACTTCTTTGAATTCAAGACTTGGTTGCTGTGTGATTATTGGAGTTTTGTATTCATCCAGGGCCTTTTGTATTGGTGGTTCCATGAGCTTTTCCTCTATGTACTTCTCTGCTTCACTTGAGTTTGACTTCTCTTGGGTATCTTCCTCACTTTCTTGCTCTTCTGCTTCCTCTTTTGCATTCAACATTTGACTTAATAGCTTTTTCATTGAGGAGGTTTGTTGATCTTCCCAACATTTCTTCATCTCCTCTTCATATCTTTCAATCATGGATTCAATTATTGAGCCGTGTTGTTTCAGGGAAGTTTGAGAGAGTTGTGAATTTTCATGTTCCTTTGTCACCTCAAGTGCAGTTTCATTTTCAACCACCTCATTCTTCATTGAAAGTTCACTTGATGCAGTGGCCTTCTTATTTTGCTCTTCCACTTTCTCCTTCACATCCATCAATTGGCCTTCATTTTCCTTGCTCAGTGGTTTTGAGCTCCTCCTTATTTTCTCTAAATCTCCATTCATATTTTTTAAAAGAGCTTCTTGCCTTTTCCAGGATTGTTCTTGTCTTTCAAAAAATCCTGTGAACTTTTGAAGGAGATCCTCTGAATCACAATTTGAATAATTGTTGAACTCATCACAGTATGGATTGCTAAGATTTCTTTGATTTTGACTTTCCCAGTCACAATATGAGTAGTTGTTAGACTCATCAAAATCTGGATCATATTGTGTCTTTGGGAAGTGTCCCATATGATTCTCTTGCTTATCTTGTGTCTCTGAAGCAATTCTCCATGGATTGGAGTGCTTAGAATCTGTAAATTCTTGGTGATATTCCCAGCCACCATTAAAGATTTGTGATGGTGGGTGATATTCCAGAAAATTTGTTTGATCACAAGATGAGTTGAACTCCATTTGAATTTTGTAAAACACAACACCAATGAAAATTGAAATTACTCATATCAGAAATGAGTTTTGCTTAGTGAGGCAAAAACACAAACACCTTGGTTTCAACTTAGAACAGAGAACAAAAAAAGAAAAAAATGCTTGATCTAGACTTCTCACCCACTTAATCATTGTTGATCTAATCAATCCCCGGCAACGGCGCCAAAAACTTGATGGTGTTTTTGTGGAAAAATGAATTTCCAAACACATAGATCTAACCGGCAAGTATACCGGGTCGCATCAAGTAATAATAACTCACTTAGAGTGAGGTCGATCCCACAGGGATTGATGGATCAAGCAACTTTAGTGGGTGATTAGTTTAGAAGCTAACATTGATGAGTGAGAATTGTGGCAGCAGAATGTAAATAGCAGTGAACTTAAATTGCAGAATGTAAATAGGCAGGAAGCTTAAAGAATAAGCAATGTAAATTGCAGAAACTTAAATGACAAGGAACGTAAATTGCTTGAATCTTAAATGGGTCAGGGATGTGGGATTGCAAAAATTAATCAAGGAAAAAAAAATTGCAACAAGTAGAAGAGTTGAGGATTGATTCAATGGAACTAGATCTTAACAGAAAAGTAAAAATGCCTTGAAGAGTAAACAGAGAAATACTGGTGCTTAATTTGCAGCAAAACAAGTGCTTAAGTTGCAGCAATTAAAAATTGGGTTCAAGATCTCAGGAGTAAAAGAGACTAGATAACAAGTCTAGATCTCAAATCCTTCCTTGATTCAACAAGAACAGTTTGCAGCATAAAGAAGAAAAATGAATTGCAGAATTAAAGAGAAGATGAAGCAGTATGTGAATTTCAATTATGCAGAAAAAGTAAACAAGAGATCTCAAGGTGAGATTGAAATAGAATTTCTTCAATTCTCTACCCAAGATTTAAAGCAGAAAAGAAAACTTAAAGGAGAGAGCTATCTATTCCTAATGCTCCCTATTGGAGCCAACCTCCTCTAGTGAGATGGAATTGATGCCTTTATATAGGCTTTACAAAGTGAAAATTAAAACAAATTACAATTAAAATGAAAATCCTAATTGATTCATGTGCCTTTGAGTGATGATGTGGGCTTTTCTTGCTTTAAATTTGAGGAGAAATGGGTTTGGTTGGCCTTGATTCAATTTGGAGAGGAATTGAATTTAAATGGAATTTTGGTTGGTTTTTGGCCCATGAGTGTTTGCTCCCAGGAGGATTCCCTGCCCTTGTGGAGGGCAGAGCAGGGAAGTTGTGTGAGGAAGCATGTTGCGTGCCAAGTGTTCATGCCCGTGCCAATTTGTGTGCTGCCCAAGCTCCCTTGTGTGCGCCAAGCATGCGTGTTGGCCGTGCCAAGGATTGTTGCTCTGCTCTCCTTGTGGGCAGCGCAAAGCTTTCCTTGTTCTTGGGTGAAGTCCCAAGTTCGAACCTTGGTGAAAGCATTTGGGGGAGCAATTTTCCTTAATTTTTCATGAGGAGATCGTGACATTGCCCTGCTCTCCAAGAGGGAAGAGCAGAATAATGAGCGCTACTTTGCTTTGGAGTGAGGCTCCAGCTTCGAACCTTGGTGGAAGCACTTTGGTTTATTTTTGCTTATTTTTGGCCCTTAAAGATGCCTTTCACTCATGCCTCAATTGTACGCCAAATATAGATTGCTATATATCCTTGGAAAGCTCTGAATGTCAGCCTTCCAACGCAACTAGAAGCACATCAATTGGGCGTCTGTAGCTCAAGTTATAGCCCTTTGAAGTAGGCATGGTCATGCTGTGAACGCCCAGATTTTAACTTAGCGAAAATTTGCTTCCAACCTCACTTTGCATCACAATATTGCCCTGCTCTTGGCAAGGGCAGAGCAGTGTGCGTGCTGGTTGCTTTCTTCTTTGATTTGGTCATGGGCCACGCTTTTAAAAGCATGGCCTAAGGCTCCAAAGTGTGCTCCAACTTCAACGTGTGCCCCAAAGCTCTTTTTTTCTCCTTTTTAGCTTATTTTGTGCTTCTTTGCTTCTTTTTCTTCTTATTTCCTACAAGATTTATAAAATTAAAAGATCAAGGAAATATTCCAATTAAGCACAAAAGAATGCAATATTTAAGCACTAATCATCAATTTATTGTATGAAAAAGCATAGAAAAATAGGTATATGATGACTTGTCATCATGGAGGACCGTGCTAATTTCTAAAGTGTGGGGAGGTCGTTCTACCGATCTCCATGGGTAACACCCTCTTCTCTTCAATAACCATGGATTTGTCTTTTGCGTAGATGTTAGTATAGTGCATGTGTAGTTAGTTTTTCTTGTAAATACCCTTGCATGATTGTTAGTTTTTATAGAGTCGCTTGGTCAAAACAATAACTTCCTCTCCAAGAAACTGTGTTTTGGGTGACTTACCAAAATCTTGAAATTTTTTTTAGAAAACTTGCTTTAAGAATGTATTTTGGAACATAGTGATTGAGCTAAGAACACAAGCATGAAAGTTTTGAGCCAGTTGCATGGTTACATCTTTTAACCATTATTTCCATTCTTGTGTGCATATCTCTCTCTCTATGATTGTGATCCTTGCTTTGTCTGATTCTATATGTCCATTGCTTGATGTATGAATGCATTTACATGATTGAGGCCATCGTTTCGATAGTCACTCTTCCCAAATAGCCTTAACCCTTTCATCTACCGTTGCTAACCAATTTTGAGCCTATGATAAACCCCTTTGTTCTTAAAAAGAGCACATCAACAACCCTAAGTGGAAAAGAATGAATGTCCCAAAAAATTTGGATCCTTGATTAGCTTAGGTGAGTTAGGATGCATATCATTCAATTGGGCGGGTATACTTAGGAATTAGGGTAGATGCAAAGAGATGTGTTGTAGTTGTAATTGAAAATTTTAGGATTTGGGAACATACTCATGTGCTGTAAGATGAAACTATATGCATTAAAACCTTTGCCCACAAGAAAAATCCCAAAGAAAAGGGGATGATAATAATAAAAAAAAAAAGAGGCAAGGAAATGGGACAAAAATGCCCTAACATAAAGTAATAAAAATAATGCATATAGGATGTGGATTGAAAGGAATGCATGAGTATGCAAAAAGTGAAACTCAAGGGTAGCTAGGTAATGTATTATAGTTGTATAGGTTGTTCTAGGTGTTTAGTGGGATCCGAGGTTGATCAAGGACTCAAATTTTAAGCCCACTTAGCCATATACATCCTTACCTTCACCCTAGCTCCATTACAACCCATGAATAAGACCTCATGATACTTGTAAGCATGCATTAAGTACTTGTTGATTGTTAGATGAAAGACAAATCTTGGAAAGCATGATTAGAGGAGATTGAGTGATGGACCCTAGACACGTGAGCGAATAGAGCATATACACTTCCGGTGAGGGTTCGATGCTCAATGCTTGTTCCCGGCTTTCACAAGCGTTCGTTTAGCAAGTTCTATGCATTCCATGGAATGTTCGATTTGGTAGGATTCATAAATCACATACTGTTTTTACCCTATGTGCTCACATATATTCTTGGAGGATAGATTTACTCTTGACCAAGTAAGTAGATGATTTTACATTAATCGCATGCATCCATTTAGGTATTTAGCATTTCATAAACTCTTTCCCATCATAGTCTTTGGTCTTTTGATTTTTAAGCATGAGGACATGCTTGGTTTAAGTGTGGGGGGATTTGATAAACCCCGATTTCGTGGTTTATCTTGCGCTTATTTTGGGAGATTTTATCAATATTTCTCACACTTATTCGCAAGAAATGCATGGTTTTGTGTTCACTTCCCAATATTTCTCCATGATGAAAAACATGCTTATTTTTCCTTAAAATTGCCATATTTTAATCCTCTTCTATTGTCATTCGATGCCGTGATGCATTTGTTGAGTAATTTTAGGAATTATAGGGTAGGAATGACTTAGAAGTTAGGGGAAAGCATGTACAAAAAGGGAGGAACAAGAAGAATTGAATTCTTGGGAGTAGCAGCATCGGCGCGTCCGCGCACTCCACGCGCATGCGTGGATGGGATTGGCTGGAAGCGGCGCACAAGGATGGACGCATCTGCGCAGATTAGAAGATTCCTGTCGACGCGCACGCGCAACTGACGCGCACGCGTGGATCACAATTGCAATCGGCGCGCGCGCAGGTTTGGCGCGCACGCGTGGGAAGCTGCACGTGACCTCATTAAGGGAAATCGTGCCTGGCAATTTCTGAGGCCAAGGAGGCCCAATTTCAAGCTGTTGTCTGCATGGAAAAGACCCAAGGATGCTAGGGGAAAAAGGAGAGATGACTCATTTTGGCATTAGGACACAATTTTAGCTAGTTTTTGGTTCTTTGGTTATTATAGGGAGAGAAACCCTTGTTCCTCTCTAGATCTAGTTTCCAATTGATCTTCCCTTGTTGATTTGTGAATTGGATTTTGTTAATTACAAGTTTTATTGTTCAATTTGAATTTCTTGTTATAATCTTCCTTGCATCTAATGATAGTTTTATGGTTCTTGTCACTTGTCATTTCATACCCATTTCATGAATGTTGTGAATCTTGACTTGTTGATTTTACATTGATGAATTCCATGTTTAGCCTTGTTAATTGCTTGATTGTAGGTTGATAATTGTTAGTGGGTACTTGTAGATTGCAATTTAATTGCTATTTTGAACATGTCTTTTGTTAATGCTTACCAAGTGTTCGATGAATTGTTTACTTTGAGTATGGAGTAGGTTTTTCCAATCTTGACCTAGGTCAAGGGAATTGGGTGAACTTGAGTCATTGGGTCTCATGGATTTGATGATTTGGGAGCCCTTGGTGGTCAATTTGATACTCATTGATGCCAACCCACTACTAATCTAATTAGTATGTAGGTTGGGACTTATGGATTGATGTGACCAAAGCCATTTGACGTACTTCAAGTCTAGGGGTAGATATCACGTACTTAAGACTATGAGGGTAGACTTAATGAGCTTGGTTCCTCATAATTGTCAAGATATAGTTGTTGGACAAGGATTGTGATCCCACTTCCCATGCCTAGCCAAGAGTCGCTTTTATTATTCATATTTGAAAACCAATTTCCCAATTTGTTTGCTTAGTTATAGTTACTTGCTTGGTTTATAGTAGAATTAAGTGGAATATTGCTGTTCATTGGGATTGCTCAAGTTTGCTTAGGTAGTTGAATTAGTTTATTGCAATTTAAGATTACCTGCTTGTTAAGATTCCCTTTTATTTTCATGCTTATAACTCACAACCCCGGATTTCTAACCAATGTCGAAGCACATGTTTGCCCATTCCTTGTGAGACGACCCGAGGTTTGAATACTTCGGTTATTTCTATTGGGGTTGAACTTGTGACAACCAAATCCCTCTTCTAAATTTGACCTACCGAGGATTGTTGTTGGTAGAGCTATACTTACAACGCGGTTTTATTAAAGAGAATATTTACCAATACACCCTTGGGAGACTTGTCATCAAGCTGCAGCCAATTCGCTCCAATGAACAAGTTACGGATGTGTTTACCAAGCCATTACCCTCTGGACCATTTTAGACATGCGTTTCTAAGCTCAGATTGTATGACTTGTATACTCCTGAGTTTGAGGGGGTGAAGAAGTACTATATACTGACACGAGCTGCATAGACTACATGCTGTGAGTACATGGGATAAAATGAAAGTGGCAGTAACTTAATTACACCAGAATTAGTTACAAAGAATAATTAGTTAGTTAGTTTTGCTGTTAGTTTATTAGCTTAGCATGTTAACTAAATATCTATCTCAGGTAGATTAGGTGTTAGTATAAATAGTTAGGAGTCATGTACATTTCATTTTTTGTAGTTTGTCACCATATGAATGTAAGGTTCTCTCACAAATTTTTTGTAGTTCTGACGTTTTGTCTTTTTATAATTAATTTTTTTACAAAATGTCAAAGATGTTTTATACTATCATCATAGTAGTGTAAAATATTAAAATAATATAATATTCTCATGTTTTACATTAAAATTATTCATATGTAAAAATTTTAGCCAACTATGTCCTCAAATTTTTTATAAAAAAATTAGAAGTACTTTTAACAAAAGAAAAAATATAACTTAATTCAGTTAGTTAATTTAATTCTTTCATTTTTATATAAGGTATTTGTGTTCAATTCTCACTTAAACTTCCACTCAATAAGAAAAGCATATTTTAACGGTAGAAATTAGTTTTTTTTTTGTGACTGAACATAACAGAAAGAAAAAAGACCTAAGAAAAAGAGTAGTACGCCTCTCTAATAATAATGTCTAAATTATTAGGAGGCAGTAACCACTCTAGATACACCTGCTTGTTTAAAACAGCAGTCTTAGCCATTAAATCAGCCGCTCTGTTTGCTGTTCGCTGGATGAACACTAAAGTAGCTGTCCAATTGCGCTGAAGCATCTCTTTGATTTTGTCAAGCAGATCAGAGTCTTTCCTAATCATGCTGGTTGTGCCTCGCAAAACAAGAAGAAACGCATTAAGATTATCAGTTTCACATATGACCTCTTTGCACTTGCAATCCCAAGCCATAACAAGCCCTCTCCAAATAGCATGAAACTCACAACAAAGAACACTAGAAAGAGGTATACTGGCAGAACAACCTTTTATCCAAATTCCCATGTTGTCTCTAATAATACATCCAAAGCCAGCTAATTGCTCATTTTCAAAAACGCTTGCATCGCAGTTCACTTTACAGACATTTATTAGAGGTGGTTCCTAGTTATATTTCAAAGAAGAAGGAATAATATGTTTTTGGTCGATAACAACATTAGAGAAATCTCGAGCAGCATGTTTAACTAAGTGAACAATTTTCTCCTTACTCCATGTATCATCGTGGTAGAAGATGTCATTGTTCCTATCCCTCCAAATCCACCAAAAGGCCGCTGCAAAGAGAAACTCATTTTTATTGAGGTTAGAACGAATCCAAGACACAAAATCCAAACTAAAGTCCTCATCAGTCATTCCTAAATTTAAGCTAATCCAAATCTGACGAGCTTTTTGGCAAGTCCTAAAGCAGTGGTTAATATCCTTTAGAGCAAGATAACATCTCTGACAAAAATCAGAAGTAGAAAGACCTCTTTGAAACCGATAACTAGCTGTGGGAACTCCGTTGTTGAGGCAAAACCAGAGCAGACACTTTATCTTCTCCGGTATTCTCAAGCGCCAAAGCCAAAGCCAATTTTCATCATCATTCCATCCAAATTTCTTCTTCGATAGCCATTCATACCCGCTTTTAGTCAAGTAGGTGAGAGTATTTGAGTTTGTCCAAATCCAACCTGTTTTATCTCCTGCCTGCTTGATAGGATCAAAGAGCATCAAATCAAGTTTAACTTCTTCTGAAATCATTGTGCAAAGAATATCCCACCGCCAATGCCCATAGTGCCAGACATCTTCTAACTTCAAGTGGGAATTTGAACTTTGTTCTTTTGATGGCATGAGTCTCTAAACTCCATTGTTGGGGGTGAGGAGCTCTGCAGTGTCTCGATGAATTAATGCAATTATTTCTGTTTTCTATTCAAACACGCTTGTCCCTATCTAAGATGTTCATTTGCGCTTCAATATGAAGAAGGTGATGATCCATGACACTCATCATCATTCTCAACCCATGAACGTGTGCCTGACAACCACCTCCGTTCTACATTAGACTGAATGAGTATCTCTTAGATTCCTTAATCAGAATCTTCGTGGTATAAGCTAGAATCCATTGGCAGCACCCTTGAGAATCTGGAAGGTCTAAACCTTGTCTGTGGTATTCTAAGCAGGATTCAAAGATTGGATGACTGTGATGAGCTTCAAACTCGCGAGTGTTGGGCGTAGTGACAGACGCAAAAGGATCAATGGATCCAATTCCAACATGATCAAGAACCGACAGATGATTAGCCATGCTGTGATAGAGCATTTGGACCATTTTCACTGAGAGGATGGGAAGTAGCTATTGACAACGGTGACACCCTACATACAGCTTGCCATGGAAGGAGCCTTGCATGTTCGAAAGTGAGAAAGCATTTTGTTACAAGAATTCAAAAGACAAAGCATCTCCAAAACCCCAAAATATTCTCCATTACTGCATAATAAGTATTATTTAATCCATGCTTTCTTGTTTATTTGCAAGTCAATTGATAACTATAATTGGTATCCTGACTAAAATTAATAAGATAACCATAGCTTGCTTCAAACCAACAATCTCCGTGGGATTCGACCCTTACCCACGTAAGGTATTACTTGGACGACCCAGTGCACTTGCTGGTTAGTTGTGTGGATTGCAAAAAGTGTGATTGCAATTTCGTGCACCAAGTTTTTGGCGCCGTTGCCGAGGATTATTTGAGTTTGAACAACTGAAGGTGAATCTTGTTGCTTAGATTAGGAAAAATTTGTCTTTTTTGGTTTAGAGTCACTAGAATTGCATCTTTTATTATCCCCTTTAAAAATATTTTTTCCTTTTTCTTCAAAAATATTATTTTTTTTCATTAATTGTTAGTTTTTCTTTGAGTCCAGTCTCTTGATTTAAGTTTGGTGTCAATTACATGCTTGTTGTGTTTCTTCAATTTTTCAAAAAAAAAATAATTTTTCTCCGTTTAGTTCATGCATTTTTTGAATGTGTCTATTTTCTTGGGAATAGTTGCCCCTTTGAATTTTCCTTTTAAAAAAATTTTCAAAAATAATTTTTCTTTGATTAAATCTTGTGCCAAATTTTAAGTTTGGTGTTTTCTTGCTAATTTTTCCTTAGTTTCGAAAATTTATTTTTGATTTTCTAAAAATTCTAAGTTTAGTGTTCTTTCTTTTGTTCTTGGTGTTTTTGAGTCTTCTGTGTGTTTTGATCTTAAAATTTTTAAATTTGGTGTTCCTTGGTGTTTTCCCTCCAAATTTTTCGAAAGCAAGGAACATTAGATCTAAAAATTTTAAGTCTTGTGTCTTTTGTGTGTTTTTCTCTTTCATCATAAAATTAAAAAATCAAAAAAAGAAAAAAATATCTTTTCCTTTAATTTCTCATAATTTTTGAATTACTTGGGTTGACTTGGTTAAAATTTTTCAAATCATATCTTTTTCAAAAATATCCTAACCACTTTCTTTCTCCTCACTTTTTTGAAAATCTTCATAAAATATTTTCAAAATTTTTTTATTTTTTTATTTTTTTATTTTTTTATTTTTTGTTTTTTATTTTTTTGTTTTAATTTTATTCTATTTTATTATTTCGAAAATAATTTTTTAATATAATAAAATAAATAAAATAAATCCACATCATCTCCCTTTCTCCATCATGGACCTAAGTTGAAATGAACAGTCCAGAAGGACTCTGGGGTCATATTCTAACCTCACTACTGCTTCATACGAGAGTAGTATCTGTATACCCTCCATCGGAGTCAGTAGCTTTGAGTTGAACCCTCAGCTCATTATCATGGTACAGCAAAGTTGCTAGTATTCCTGTCTTCCACAGGAAGAACCTACAGAGTTTCTGGCACAATTTTTACAAATTACTGACACAGTACATGATAAGGAAGTAGATCAGGATGTCTACAGATTATTACTATTTC
Source organism: Arachis hypogaea (assembly GCF_003086295.3). Lineage (NCBI taxonomy): Eukaryota > Viridiplantae > Streptophyta > Magnoliopsida > Fabales > Fabaceae > Arachis > Arachis hypogaea. Next base: position 67,845,414 of record NC_092038.1, on the reverse strand, counting down.
CATTTTCTGTAAAAGACCAAGCCAAGAGGTGGTTAAATAACCAACCTAAGGACAGCATAAAGACATGGAAACAACTATCAGAAAAATTCCTAAATCACTATTTTCCTCCAAAACGGATGACACAACTAAGGCTGAGCATCCAAGGCTTCATACAAGGAGATAATGAATCCCTTTATGATGCCTGGGAGAAATACAGAGAGATGCTAAGAAAATGCTCCTCTGAAATATTTTCAGAGTGGGTGCAGTTAGACATCTTTTATTATGAGCTTATAGAGAAAGCTCAGATTTCTCTAGACCACTTATCTGGTGGATCTATACACACGAGAAAGACAATTGAAGAAGCTCAAGAGCTTATTGATACAGTTGCTGGAAATCAGCATCTGTACCTAAGCAATGAACCTTCCATCAACGAAGAGGCTAAAACAGTAACTGCTAAACTCAGTCCTGCAGATCAAGCTACTGAATTCAATCAGCAATTAGATTTTCTAACAAAACAGTTAGCCGAATTCAAGGAGATATTGCAAGAAACAAGAATGGCTAATATGAATATGGAAGTCCAATTGAAGCAAACAGAACAGCAGTTATCAAAACAAATAACAGAAGAGTGCCAAGCAGTTCAATTAAGAAGTGGGAAAACATTAAATACCTAACTTCAAGGCAGCAGGAAGCCAAGAAATGAACAAACTGCTACCCAAAATCCCTCTGAGGATAATCAAAGCCTAGAGAGGAATAATTCTGGCGCTCAAACGCCAGAAAAGGGGTGGAAAGCTGGTGTTGAACGCCCAACCCATGCTCAATCCTGGCATTCAAAGCCAGAAATAGGCAAGGAATTGGCGTTGAACGCCAAAAGGAAGCACAGTTTTGGCGTTCAGACGCTAGAAACAGGTAAGGAGTGGGCGTCTAATGCCACTTCAGCTTCCACCCCTGGCATTCAAACACCAGTGGGAGATCAGACACATACAAGTGCTGATAGCAACCCCTCTAAAAAGGCTTCTCAACCCACATCTGTAGGTAATAAACCTGCAGCAACCCTCTAAAAAGGCTTCTTAAGCCAAAATGCCTTATCCTCAGAAACTCCGACAAGCGGAACAGGATAAGCAATTTACCCGCTTTGCAGACTATCTCAGGACTCTTGAAATAAAGATTTCGTTTGCAGAGGCACTTGAGCAAATACCCTCTTATGCTAAGTTCAAGAAAGAGATCTTAAGTCATAAGAAGGATTGGAGGGAAACTGAAAAAGTTTACCTCACTGAAGAATGCAGTGCAGTCATTTTGAAAAGCTTACCTGAGAAGCTTAAAGATCCCGGAAGCTTTACAATACCATGCACATTAGAGGGTACTTGTACCAAGCAAGCTTTATGTGATCTAGGGGCAAGTATCAACCTAATACCTGCATCTACTATCAGAAAGCTTGATTTAACTGAAGAAGTCAAACTAACCTGGATATGTCTCCAACTTGCTGATGGCTCCATTAAATACCCATCAGGCGTGATTGAAGTCATGATTGTCAAGGTTGGGCCATTTGCCTTTCCCATTGACTTTGCGGTGCTGGAAATGGAGGAGCACAAGAGTGCGACTCTCATTCTAGAAAGACCTTTCCTAGTAACTGGACGAACCCTCATTGACCTCCAAAAAGGGGAAGTAACCCTGAGAGTCAATGAGGACGAGTTTAAGTTGAATGTTGTCAAAGCTATGCAGCATCCAGACACCCCAAATGACTGCATGAGCATTGATATTATTGACTCTTTGGTAAAAGAGGTCAGTATGACTAAGAGTCTCAAATCAGAGCTAGAGGATATCTTTAAAGATGCTCAGCATGATATGGAGGAACCAGAGAGAATAATAAAACCTCTGAAAATTCCTCAAGAAGAGGAGAATCCTCCCAAACCCGAGCTCAAACCATTACCACCATCCTTGAAATATGCATTTCTAGGAGAAGGTGATACCTTTCCTGTAATCATAAGCTCTACCTTAGAGTCACAGGAAGAGGAAGCACTAATTCAAGTGCTAAGGACACACAAGACGGCTCTTGGGTGGTCCATCAGTGATCTTAAGGGCATTAGCCCAGCCAGATGCATGCACAAGATCCTATTGGAGGGTAATGCTAAGCCAGTGGTTCAACCACAGAGGCAGTTGAATCCAGCCATAAAGGAGGTGGTGCAGAAGGAGGTCACTAAATTACTAGAGGCTGGGATTATTTATCCCATTTCTGATAGCCCCTGGGTAAGCCCTGTCCAAGTTGTCCCTAAGAAGGGTGGTATGACAGTGGTTCATAATGAAAAAAATGAACTGGTTCCTACAAGAACATTTATAGGGTGGCGTATGTGTATTGATTATAGAAGGCTCAATATAGCTACCAGAAATGATCATTTTCCTTTACCATTCATAAACCAGATGCTAGAAAGACTAGCAGGTCATGAATACTACTGCTTCCTGGATGGATATTCAGGTTATAATCAAATTGCAGTAGATCCCCAAGATCAAGAGAAAACAGCATTCACATGTCCATCCGGAGTATTTGCATACAGAAGGATGCCATTTGGTCTGTGAAATGCACCTGCAACCTTTCAAGGGTGCATGCTCTCTATTTTCTCTGATATGGTGGAAAAATTTCTGGAAGTCTTCATGGATGACTTTTCAGCATTTGGAGACTCATTCAGCTCCTGCCTTTACCATCTAGCACTTGTTCTAAAGAGGTGCCAAGAGACTAACCTGGTTTTAAATTGGGAAAAATATCACTTTATGGTGACTGAAGGAATTGTCCTTGGGCACAAAATTTTGAACAAAGAAATAGAGGTGGATTAAGCTAAGGTAGAGGTAATTGAAAAATTACCACCACCTGCCAGTGTTATGGCAATCAGAAGCTTTCTGGGGCATGCAGGATTCTATAGGAGGTTTATAAAAAGATTTTTCAAAAATCACCAAACCTCAGAGTAATCTGCTAGCTGCTGACACACTATTTATCTTTGATAAGGAGTGTCTGCAAACATTTGAGACTCTAAAAGCTAAGCTGGTCACAGCACCAGAGACTGTACCAGACTGGACATTACCATTTGAACTAATGTGTGATGCCAGTGACCATGCCATTGGTGTAGTGTTAGAACAAAGGCATGACAAGCTTCTGCACGTCATTTACTATGCCAGCCGTGTTTTAAATGACGCACAGAAGAACTACACAACCACAGAAAAAGAGTTACTTACGGTGGTTTGCGCCATTGACAAGTTCAGATCTTATTTAGTAGGATCAAAAGTGATTGTGTATACTGACCATGTTGCTCTTAAATATCTACTCACAAAGTAGGATTCAAAACCCAGACTCATCTGATGGGTGTTGCTTCTGCAAGAGTTTGATATAGAAATAAGAGACAGAAAAGCGACAGAAAACCAAGTAGCAGATCACTTGTCCTGAATAGAACTAGTAGAAGGGGCGTCCCTCCCTCTTACTGAGATCTCTGAAAACTTTCCTGATGAGCAACTCTTTGCCATCCAAGAAGTGCCATGGTTTGCAGACATTGCAAACTACAAGGCAGTAAGATTTATACCCAAAGAGTACAGTAGGCAGCAATCAAAGAAATTGATCACGGATGCAAAGTACTATCTTTGGGATGAACCATATCTCTTCAAGAGATGTGCAGACGGAATAATCCGTAGATGTATGCCTAAAGAAGAAGCATAGAAGATCCTCTGGCACTGCCACGGATCACAATATGGAGGACATTTTGGAGGTGAGCGAACAGCCACAAGAGTCCTCCAATGTGGCTTCTACTGGCCTACTCTCTATAAAGACTCCCGAGTGTTTGTACTAAATTATGACAGTTGCCAAAGATCTGAAAATCTGCCTCACAGTTATGCCATGCCTCAACAAGGGATCTTGGAGATTGAGTTGTTTGATGTATGGGGTATTGACTTCATGGGGCCTTTTCCACCATCATACTCAAACACTTATATTCTGGTGGCAGTGGATTATGTATCCAAATGGGTTGAAGCTATTGCAACACCCACTAATGATACTAAGACAGTGCTGAAATTCCTTCAGAAACACATCTTCAGCAGATTTGGTATCCTAGAGTACTAATCAGTGATAAGGGCACTCATTTCTATAATAAACAGCTTTACTCTGCTTTGGTTCGGTATGGAGTTAGCCACAGGGTGGCCACTCCATATCATCCCCAGAAAAATGGACAAGCTGAAGTCTCTAATGGAGAACTTAAAAGAATCCTGGAATGGATTGTGATTAACCATAGAAGGGATTGAGCAAGAAGCTTGGATGATGCTCTGTGGGCATACAGAACAGCATTCAAGACTCCTATAAGAACTTCTCCATACTAGCTTGTGTATGGAAAAGCCTATCACTTGCCAGTGGAACTGGAGCATAAGGCCTATTGGGCAACTAGATTCCTAAACCTTGATGCCAAGTTAGCTGGAGAAAAACGATTGCTCCAGTTAAATGAGCTAGAGGAATTCGACTCAATGCTTTCGAAAATGCAAAAATTTACAAAGAGAAAGCAAAAAGATGGCATGATAAGAAGTTGTCATCCAGAGTCTTTGAGCCAGGGCAGAAAGTTCTGCTGTTTAATTCTAGGCTCAGATTATTTCCCGGGAAATTGAAATCCCAGTGGAGAGGTCCATATGTGATTACAAGTGTGTCACCATATGGATACGTGGAGCTTCAGGATAATGATTCTAACAAAAGGTTCATCGTTAATGGACAGAGAGTCAAACATTATCTTGAAAGCAATTTTGAGCAAGAATGCTCAAAACTGAGACTTGATTAAAGCTCAGTAATAGTCTAGCTAAAGATAATAAAAAAGCACTTGCTGGGAGGCAACCCAGCAATTAACAAAGCTTAATTGTTAATTAATTCATTTTTACAGGTTTATGTCAATCATCTTCAAGGTAAAATAGCAATTGCTTGAGTTCACAGAGTTACAGAAGGATTCAGAGGATAAAACAGCAAAAAGGAAGCTCACTGGTGCGAAAAAGCCAGTAAGAGCTGTTTTGGGCGTTGAACGCCCAAAAGAAGCATCTACTAGGCGTTCAACGCCAGTAGAGATAGCCATCTGGGAGTTAAACGCCAGAAAGAAGCATCTTCTGGGCGTTAAACGCCCAGCAGAAGCTACAGATGGGCGTTAAACGCCCAAAACATGCAGCGTTTGGGCGTTTAACGCCAGGATTGTGGGGAGGAGGTGAATTCGTTTTCAACTCAATTTTTTTCCATTTTTCACGTTTCAATTCATGATTTCTTGCACAAACATGTTACAAACTCCCATCTTTCAAACTTCAATTCCAAAAAAATTAATCCTAATTTCTAAAATCCCTTTTCAAAGATATCAAATGTATCTTAATTCATAAACACAAAATTTTTTTCAACTTTTTTTCAAATCTTTTTAAATTCTTTTCAAATCTTTTCAAACTCATCATATTTTCTTCTTAAAATTCATATTTATCTTTTTCAAATATCTTTCATAACTTTTTAATTTTAAGTTATATCTTCTTCCTATCATACCTATCTTTTACAAATCATATCTTCTATCTTATCGTTTTTTCAAAATTTTCGAAACCCACCCCCTCCCTTTAAATCCACATTCAGCCTCCCTCCTCTCATCCGCCATTCAAAATTAGCTCTCCTTCTATCCCTCTCCTTTCCTTTCTTTTGCTTGAGGACAAGCAACCCTCTAAGTTTGGTGTGTTTATCTGTGATCACTAAGCCATACCCACTAAGATCATGGCTCCTAAGGGAAAGCAAACCACTCCAAGAGGCAAGAAAGAGAATATTCCAAAACCACTTTGGAATCAAGGGAAGTTCTTAACCAAAGAACATTCAGACCATTACTACAAAATAATAGGTCTAAGATCAATGATCCCAGAAGTCAAATTCGATATGAAAGAAGATGAATATCCGAAGATCCAAGAGCAAATTCGAAACAGGAGCTGGAAAATCCTAGCTAATCCTGAAACAAAGGTGGGGAGAAATATGGTTCAGGAATTCTACCCTAATCTGTGGCAAACAGACAGGCAGAGAATATCTGGAACTGCCCTCTATGACTATCAAACCTTGGTCAGAGGAAAGATTGTTCACATCCACCCTGACAAAATCAGGGAGATCTTTAAGCTACCTCAGCTGAAAGATGACCCAGACTCCTATAATAGGAGAATGATGAGAACAAATAAAGGCTTGGACAAGATCCTAGAGGACATATGCCTCCCTAGAACCAAGTGGAAAACCAACACCAAGGGCGTCCCAAATCAACTCAAGAGAGAAGATCTCAAACCAGTCACCAGAGGCTGGCTAGACTTCATTGGGTGTTCTATACTGCCCACTAGCAACTGCTCTGAAGTCACCATTAAAAGAGCAGTGATGATCCATTGCATTATGTTAGGAAGAGAAGTGAAAGTTCATCAGCTGATTTCGTGTGAACTTTACATAATTGCAAACAAGAACTCCAAAGATGCCAAATTGGCTTATCCAAGCTTAATCTCTATGCTATGTAAAGATGCTGGGGTGAAGATGGGAGTAACTGAGTATATCTCAGTTGAGCGTACGCGTCACTGATGATTGGATTTTTGATGGTTTAGAATTTCACAAATGAATTCTCGTTGCAAGTATAGTTCCTAAACCAAACAATAATCTTTTCATACAAAAAGTTATTTGTCACTAAAACAAACCCCTAAATTTATAAACCGAAGTATTCAAACCTCGGGTCGTTCTCCCTAGGAATTACAATAAAGTGCCTTGTTATTGGTTAGAAATGTGTTTTGGGGTTTTGGATAAGAAGCATGAAAAGTAAATGGCAATGAAAATAAACTAACAACTATAAAAGGCTCTTGGCAAGGTATGAAAATTAGAAGTCCTATCCTAGTTATCATTCTCAATTGTGATGAGAATTGTTCATTGCTACCACTTAGTTAACCCTTACTAAATAAAGGAAAGTCAAGTGGATGAATTGACTTGAGCCACAAGTCCTAGCCAACTCCCAAGGAAAGACTAGCTTTAGTGCACTCCAAACCAATTAGCAATCTCTCCAATTACCAATCAACAAAAGAATTAGATAACTCAAGAGTCACTAATTACTCTACCTAGGCCAAGAGGAACAAAATCTATACTATATCTAGAAGAGGCATTTCAACAAACACATAAAAGGCAATAAAAGTAAACAACATAAATTGCAAGAATTAAAGAGAGATCTAACTACAAAGGCAAGAGATCAACAATAGAAAAGCAAAGAAGAACAATTATTATGAATTACCTCTTATTGAATTGAAAGAAAATGGAAGGAACAATAGTAGATCTACAACAAAATGCAAGAACAACATAAAGGAAATTACAATTAAAGAATGGAAGAAGAATGAATGTAACAACAAGGAATTGACAAGATAGAAGTAGAAGAAGATGAATGAAAACCTAGATCTAAGAACTAAACCTAATCCTAATCCTAATCCTAGAGAGAAGTGAGAGCTTCTCTCTCTAGAAACTACTTCTAAAACTAAACTATGACTAATGGTTACTAGATGTCTCATCCCTCTTCAATCCTTGACTTAAATAGCATCAGAAATGAGTTGGATTGGGCCCACAAGGCTCCTAAAACCACTGGGGATGATTTCATTAAAGTGGGCCACGGACAGAATCGGCGTGCGCGCGCAAAGTGCGCGTGCGCGCCCCTGAACGCGAAGCAACATATGGCAAAATTTATATCATTTCGAAGCCCTGGATGTTAGCTTTCCAACCCAACTGGAACCGCATCATTTGGACCTCTGTAGCTCAAGTTATGGTCGTTTAATTGTGAAGAGGTTGGCTTGACAGTTTTCCGGTTCTTTCATTTCTTCATGAGTTCTCCAACTTTTAATGCTTCTTTCTTCATTCCCTTGATCCAATCTTTGCCTCCTAAACCTTAAATCACTTAACAAACATATCAAGGCATCTAATGGAATCAAGGTGAATTAGATTTAGCTATTTTAAGGCCTAAAAAGCATGTTTTCACTCTTAAGCACAATTAAAGGAGAATATACAAAACCATGCTATTTCATTGAATAAATGTGGGTAAAAGGTTATAAAATCCCCTAAAATCAATACAAGATAAACCGTCAAATTGGGGTTTGTCAACCTCCCCACACTTAAACCAAGCATGTCCTCATGCTTAAACCAAGAGAAAGCAAAGGGATCAACATTTATTCAATGAAAACTAACTAGATGCAATCTACCTATATGCAACTATCTACATGAATGCAATTGCTTGGTCAAAATAAAATAATTCCCAAGAAGCATATATAAGCACAAGGGCAAAAGGTATTAACAACCATGCCAAACCACAATTGAATTGAGCTATTAAATATTTTTTTACAAACTTGCATGAAAGGAGATGATCATTGGTGGAAACATGTAATTGAGCATCAAACCCTCACCGGATGTATTTGCACTCTATTCACTCAAGTGTTTAGGGTTGATTCACTCAATTCTCTCCTAATCATGCTTTCTAAGATTTGTTTTTCTTCTAACAATCGACATATATTTCATGCATGCATACAAGTATCATGAGGTCTTTTCTTTAGGTTGTAATGGGGCTAGGGTCAAGGTAGGGTGCATATTTGGTTAAGTGAGTTTGAAATTTGAATCTTTGATAAGCTTAAACTTCCCACCTAACCTATGACATCCTATACAATTAAATTCCAACCTAACTACCCATTTTTCACTCTTTCACATACTCATGTATTCCTTTTTAATTTCACAACACCTATGCATTGATTTTATTGGACTATACTTTGATTTGGGGCATTTTGTCCCCTTTTTATTCCTTTCTTTTTTTTCTTCTTTTTCTTTCTTTTTCTATATATTTTTTTTCTTTTCCATATTATTTTTCTTTTCTTTTTCTTTTGTTTTTCTCATTTTTTTCTTTCTATATACAAGAACCTCAATGCATAAGGTTTTACATTTGATCAATACATGAGTATGTACCCAATTCCCAATATTTCCAATAATAATACAAAATACACTTTTATTCACCCAATGTCCCAAGGTTCCCACACTTGAATGATACTCACACACACTAGCCTAAGCTAATCAAAGATCCAAATAAGGACATTTATTGTTTTCCACTTTAGGCTTGTAATGTGCTAAATTAAAGAACCAAGTGGGTTAATCGTAGGCTCAAATTTGGCTAACAATGGAATATAAAAGGTAGGCTATTTGGGTAAGTGAGCTAATGAAATAATGGCCTCAATCATATAAATGCATGAATACACAAAATAATGGACATAAAGAATCAAGCAAATCAAAGATTACATTCATAGGAAGAGAATAATGCACACAAGAAGGGAAAATAAGTGGTTATAAGATGTAACCACACCATTAGGCTCAAAACTCACTTGCTTGTGTTCTTAGCTAAAAAAAAAACATGATCTACAAGATATATAATTCAAGCAAGTTTAATGAAAAGTTTTCACTCAAATCAATTGGTGCCCTATAGATAGAAATCTTGAAAATTTTCATTATTTTGACTAAGCTTATTTTGTATATATATGCAAAATTTAAGAAAATGCAAGTAAAAATCCTAAAATCCTAGAATGAAATGCAAAAGTGTTGGAATTAGAAACTTGTCACCTAAAATCGCCGACCGGTCGGACAACCTCCCCACACTTAAAAGTTTGCACCGTCCTCGGTGCACTCAAAGATGAGTAAGGGGGTACGTCGACTCTCCGGATTGCTACGTGTTCTTAGTCTTGCTTCCGTTATTGCTTGTGGTGCATTCATAATGAAAATAAGAAATATAACATCATAAGATGAGAAGATATAAAAGCAAGGAAGCATACTTTGTTGGAATGAGGTAAATCACTAGAAATGAGTGAGTGAATTAGTGTGACATGAATGACAAATAAGTGTGTGAATTCTAAATTGTGCGGTTTAGGACACACATTAGCATAAAAGTTATGTCACAGAAGAAGCATGCACTTCACTCATTCTAGTATGCTTGAGATGCTTTAAGTAAACTTGTAAGGTAAAACAAGCATTAAAGAAGCATGAAAGCATTCAAGTCAAACACATATGGATGCATATGATCATGAAATACAATGCATTATGGTAAATGCATAACATCATCTATCAAGAGATTGCCTAATCAAAGAAAAAGATTCAAATTACATGGTGGCCAAATCATGCAATTCACGAAGAGTTACAAACTCGAAGGCAATTCTCATCACTTGGTATTTTCAAAAGGTAAGCATGAAAAATTCAAAACCAAGTTAAATATAACCTCAATCATAGAATCCAACAAAGATTATCTAAAAACATTCATGCTAAAATAGCATTTAGGCAATAAGGGGGAAGCAATGCATAGTAAACAAAGTCAATAATCCAACACTTATGATGAAAATTGAGAAAATAAAATGAAGACTAAACTAAAACTAACTAATATAAATGGTTATCCATGGTGTTAGGAAGTGTTGGATGAGGGGTAGGAGAAGAGAAGAAGAAAGGAGAAGGAAAGAAAGGGAAAGAGGAAAAGAAGAGAAATGGATGGAAGAAAGGACATCCACGCGCACGCACGCATAACGCGCGCGCGTCGACGGCTTATTTCGAGAGTAGCGCGTACGCGTCATGTGCGCGAGCGCGCAAATAGGTTTGTGCCTCAGGCCCAATTTCCGCACAGTGCAAGCCTAACTCTTGGGTCAAGGTATGGAAGGTGGAACTTCTCAATCCACGCGCACGCGTGCATGGCGCGCTCGCGTGGATTGTCGAAAATGCTCAATGTACGCGTACGCACGCAGTGCGCGTACGCATGGATGGTGCTCTGTTTTTTTCAAAAATTTTTGGTATGTTTTTTTACACCAATCCAAGCATTCCAAACCTCCAAACAGCTACCAAAACACCATAAAACCTTATTTAACATACTAAACTATCAAATATACTCAACTAACTAAACAAAGCATGAAATTAGACTAGTTCTACCAAATATTTACAAAAGAGAAAATGAAAAGATATTACCATGGTGGGGTGTTTCCCACCTAGCACTTTTATTTATTGTCCTTAAGTTGGACTTATGGGGAGCTTCTCTCAAGGTGGCTTGTGCTTGTACTCATCTTGGAACTTCCACCAATGCTTGGACTTCCAATAAGCTCCATCATTCAAGATTAATATCTCCAAACTTTGATGGAGTTCTTCACAAGCTTGTGGCTCCCAAAGTTGGTCCTCTTTTTGTGATCCGGGGTCCCACACTTTATTTTCACACCCGTCTTGAAGTTGATCATCATTATTGGTCCATCCGGGTGGTGAACAAGATGAATTCTCTATGAAATGCCCAACAATCCTCCTAGACCCATCTATTTGAGCACTACTCCAACCTTTATATCTCATGTTTGATGCATCAACCATAATAAGTCTTGATTTGCAACGCCCACCACAAAACCTTTTCCGCTTACGCTTCATCCCACAAACTTTTCTAAGTTGGCCATCCGTTTCAAGCAAACCATATTCAAGTGGGATAATAAAGCTAATAGAAATGAATTTTACCCACTCAAATGAAGGTGAAGATGGCAACCTAGGCAAAGATGCTTCCAAAGATCTTGACAAAGCATAGCCAACCCTCGTTCTTCTATTTCTAGGGACTTCCACCTCTTCACAAGATCTCTTAATCTCAATCCTTTGTTCAACAATTTTATCTAAACCTTTTCCTTTACTCAAATCATAATAAGGAGGGTGAAAAAAATTTACCTCCTTAACGCTTTCAAATCCAACCGGAGAAGGTTCTTCAAGTTCAAAGGATTCTCCACCACTAGGACTTGATGCTTGATCTTCATCACCAAGGGAACTCAATCCTTGCTCTATCCCATCCAAGTCTTCATATGGAATATGCCTTGAAAGGTGTGCACTTTCCTCCCTAGCGTCAATTTCGATCATCTTGGAGGGATTTTCTTCAACTCTATGTTCCCATGGAGGCTCCGCATCTCCTAAGTCTTCTACCACTTCTTCCTTGTCTTCAACAATTAAAGCTTCCTCCAATTGTTCCAATACAAAGCAACTTCCTTCATTTCCCACCGGAGTTTCCAATCTCTCCTTCATGCTATGCTCTTCTTGAGCCATGGGAGTTCCTTGAGTGTTCAAGCATTGGGAGGCTAATTGATTTGTTACCGCATCCAAGGCGGCCATGAAATTTTGCACATCCCTTTTCATCTCTTCTTGCCCTTGAACAAGAACACCAAGGGTTTCATCCATTAGAGATTGGGGTGGGTGGAAGGATTCATCATTTTGGGGGAAGGGTTCATAGTAGGAAGGTGGTTCTTCTTGGTAGAGTTGTGGTGGTTCTATATTTTCCACTCTTTCCACTTGTTGCACAACACACTACATGGTTGCTTGAAATTGATCCAATGCTTCCTTGAGATGATCCCTTGACTCTTGTTCCTCTTGGATTATATGATAGGGATTGTATGGCTCTTGGTTCAATGGATATGAGTATTCTTCCATGGGAGGTTGTGGTGGAAAGTAGTATTCATCTTGTTGTTGAAAATTTTCATTTATTGGAGGTGGTTCATCTTGATAATGGTATGGAGTTGGCTCTTGAAAGGGTTGATATTGTGGTGGTTCCATATATGGCTCATATGGCTCAAAAGTTGGTTGGTGTGATGGATATGGATTAGGGTCATACGAAGGTGGTTGGTGAAAAGAGGCTTGTGAGTATAGTTGATGATCATGTTTAGGAGATGATTCATAGGCATATGGTGGTGGTTCTTGAAAGTCACAAGGAGATTCACCATAGCCATTGGATTGGTATGCATCATAGAATGGCTCTTCTTCATAGTGCATTGGTGGAGGTTGTTGCCATGAAGATTGATCATATGCATATGGCTCCTCCCACCTTTGGTTGTCCCATCCTTGATGCATGTTGTCATTGAAATTCACATCTCCTACAACATAGTTGTAATCATACTCATAGCCAAAATGAGAATTCATAATGGAAATGCAAAATAAAACTAACAAAAACTAGGAAATAAAACAAAAGCAAGACATTCACACTATTCACATATATACAACAACCAATAACATAACACCATTGCAATTCCCCGGCAACGGCGCCATTTTGATGATTGGATTTTTGATGGTTTAGAATTTCACAAATGAATTCTCGTTGCAAGTATAGTTCCTAAACCAAACAATAATCTTTTCATACAAAAAGTTGTTTGTCACTAAAACAAACCCCTAAATTTATAAACCGAAGTATTCAAATCTCGGGTCGTTCTCCCTAGGAATTACAATAAAGTGCCTTGTTATTGGTTAGAAATGTGTTTTGGGGTTTTGGATAAGAAGCATGAAAAGTAAATGGCAATGAAAATAAACTAACAACTATAAAAGGCTCTTGGCAAGGTATGAAAATTAGAAGTCCTATCCTAGTTATCCTTCTCAATTGTGATGAGAATTGTTCATTGCTACCACTTAGTTAACCCTTACTAAATAAAGGAAAGTCAAGTGGATGAATTGACTTGAGCCACAAGTCCTAGCCAACTCCCAAGGAAAGACTAGCTTTAGTGCACTCCAAACCAATTAGCAATCTCTCCAATTACCAATCAACAAAAGAATTAGATAACTCAAGAGTCACTAATTACTCTACCTAGGCCAAGAGGAACAAAATCTATACTATATCTAGAAGAGGCATTTCAACAAACACATAAAAGGCAATAAAAGTAAACAACATAAATTGCAAGAATTAAAGAGAGATCTAACTACAAAGGCAAGAGATCAACAATAGAAAAGCAAAGAAGAACAATTATTATGAATTACCTCTTATTGAATTGAAAGAAAATGGAAGGAACAATAGTAGATCTACAACAAAATGCAAGAACAACATAAAGGAAATTACAATAAAAGAATAGAAGAAGAATGAATGTAACAACAAGGAATTGACAAGATAGAAGTAGAAGAAGATGAATGAAAACCTAGATCTAAGAACTAAACCTAATCCTAATCCTAATCCTAGAGAGAAGTGAGAGCTTCTCTCTCTAGAAACTACTTCTAAAACTAAACTATGACTAATGGTTACTAGATGTCTCATCCCTCTTCAATCCTTGACTTAAATAGCATTAGAAATGAGTTGGATTGGGCCCACAAGGCTCCTAAAACCGCTGGGGACGATTTCATTAAAGTGGACCGCGGACAGAATCGGTGCGCGCGCACAAAGTGCGCGTGCGCGCCCCTGAACGCGAAGCAACATATGGCAAAATTTATATCATTTCGAAGCCCCGGATGTTAGCTTTCCAACCCAACTAGAACCGCATCATTTGGACCTCTGTAGCTCAAGTTATGGTCGTTTAATTGCGAAGAGGTTGGCTTGACAGCTTTCCGGTTCTTTCATTTCTTCATGAGTTCTCCAACTTTTCATGTTTCTTTCTTCATTCCCTTGATCCAATCTTTGCCTCCTAAACCTTAAATTACTTAACAAACATATCAAGGCATCTAATGGAATTAAGGTGAATTAGATTTAGCTATTTTAAGGCCTAAAAAGCATGTTTTCACTCTTAAGCACAATTAAAGGAGAATATACAAAACCATGCTATTTCATTGAATAAATGTGGGTAAAAGGTTATAAAATCCCCTAAAATCAATACAAGATAAACCGTCAAATTGGGGTTTGTCAGTCACTTCTCGCTGGTCATCTCCTCAATTTCTTGTGTTCCTTCCATTTTTGCAAGCTTCCTTCCCAATCTCTCATTCATTCATGCCCTATAAAGCCTGAAACACTTAACACACAGATCAAGGCATCGAATGGTAATAAGAGAGGATTAAGATTAGCTAAATTAAGACCAAAGAAGCATGTTTTCAATCATGTAATAATTTTAGGAAGGAAATATAAATGCATGCTAATTATATGAATAAGTAGGTAAAGACCATGATAAAACCACACAATTAAACACATTGTAAACCATAAAATAGTGGTTTATCAACCTCCCCACACTTAAACATTAGCATGTCCTCATGATAAATTCAAGGAGACCAAATAAATGAGTAGGGAAAGGCAAGACTCATGCAATGCAACCTATGAATGTGAATGCAACTACATGCTAAAATGATTCTACCGACTTGGTGAAAAAGTAAATAAATCTTTCAAGAATAAATATGAACTGGAGTTCACTAATTCAAATCACAAAATACAATATAAGTAACTTGCAAGAAGAAGATAGCTCATGAAAGTAGGGAACATAGAATTAAGTACTGAACCCTTACTAGTAGTGTATATCATTCTAACTCTCAAGTGTCTAGGGTCAATTCTCTCAATTCTCTACTAATCTTGCTTTCTATAGCTTGCTCTTCATCTAACAATCAACAAGAATTAAATGCACCAATACACAAATCAAGAGGTCTTTTAAGGGTTGTAATGGGGTTAGGGTTAAGGTAGGATTGTATTTGGCCAAGTGGACTAAAATCTGAATCCTTAATTAACATAAACTTTCCACCTAACTTAAGACAATTCATTTAATAAAAATACAAAATCTGACTTCCCATTAACTGTGTTTACTACATGTTCATGCATCCTAAAATTGAGTTTAGTACATATGCATTGATACCAACACTTACTTTTGGGCATTTTGTCCCCTTTTATTACTTGCTTTTTTTTCTATTTTTTTTTATTCTTCTCAATACATATGATTAAGGTTTTGAATGCATAAACATGTTCTTAACATTTTTCATATTTTCACACAAAGTCTAACATACTCAATTCCCAAACCAAACATTTCCAAACCCACTTTTCCCCACGCTTAATTCATGAGCATTCTCACTAGTCTAAGCTAATCAAGGTTTCAAATTAGGGACATTATTGTTTTTTGCTTAGAGTTAGTGATGAGCTAAAGTAAAGAACAAGGGGTAAAATAGGTTCAACATGGGTTTGCAAAGGATAATAAAAGGTAAGGCCATAAAGGTATGTAAGCTCAGTGAAACAAGGCCTCAATCATATAAGTGCATGCATACATCAAATAATGGAAATATAGAATTAAGCAAGACAAAGATCACAATTTTAGAGAGAGAAACACACACCAAAAATAAAATATTGGTTGATAAAATGCAACCAATCAAATAGGCTCAAAATCTCACTGGTTTTGTGTGTTCGAGCTCTAAACTATGTTCTGAAATAATATTTCTTCAAACAAGTTTTTCAAAAAGTTTTATTCAAATTAGTGAAATACTATAAAAATTTCTTGAAAAAAAATATTACTTTAACGAAGTGGTAAAATATGCACGAAAAATAAACATGCAATCAAACATGCAAATGCAACAATGAAAAAAAAACAAAAATTGGTGTTTAGAAGGGACTAACTAACCCGTGGAGATCGGTATCGACCTCCCTACACTTAAAGATTGCACTGTCCTCGGTCCATGCTGAGATGTACAAGTGGGTGGGTGTTGTGGTTCCTCAGCTGTTGCTCGTTGTAGAAGCTTTCTCTTTACCCGTTCTGGTGGCCAGCCTGAAAAAGGGAGAAGAGAAAGGGACATGAAGTCAAAGGGATGGAGCAAAGAGGAGGGCGGTATGAGTGATAATCATGCCAAGTAATAAAATAGTGAATGATAGACATGGTCGCAATTCCATGTGATCAGTTCATCAATGGAAATATAGCAAGGCATGGGAAGTATTGGATACAAGATGTTTATTAGCATGCCAGCAAGGGCATGAGTAGCATAGATCAAGCATCAAAAGCTTTAATGTATTGTTAGTCATGAGAAACTAACAATAACGTTTGTATTGACAATTATATTTAATTAATAAAATAGTAAAGCAAATTTGTGAAAAGCAAGCATTGAATAGTAGAAGAGAATAATTTAAAATAATGCACAATGCCATACGGGCTTTTTCACAAACATAAAGCATGCATATTAAATAACGTATAAAGAGTATTAAATTGAACATGCAAGCACCCTTTAAAAAAAATGATATATAATTGTCAAATAATGCACAAAATATAAAAAAACAATGACCCAAATAAAATTCTAACACCAATGAAAATAATGCAATGAATGAAAGTATGCAATTAAGTAAAAGAAAATGAAATATAAGAAGAATGAGAAGGGAAAGAAGGGAAGAAGAAGTAAGTAAGAAAGGAGGGAGGAAAAATTAGGATTGGGGAAGAAAAGATAAAATATTTTGGCATATTAGGTTAAGGTGTGCGACGCTGGCGACGCGGTCGCGTAGGTGACGCGGCCGCATGGTGCGCGATAAGGTCAGGCGATGCGGACGCGTAGGTCACGTGATTGCGTCACATGATTTGTGCTAGTGGCGCGAGTGCAACCTCGCATTCGCACAACTCTTTGTTTTGAATTGCATTGTGCCAAAAATCTGGGTGACGCGATCGCGTGGGTGACGCGATCGCGTGGATGGCCATTTTTGAAAGACGACGCAGCCGCGTTGAACACGCGTTCGCGTGGGAAGGCTTGGGCTTCTAGCACGAGTCCAGCCCAATTCCAGCACAACTTTCGGCCATGCACCTTTTTTACGTCGATTTTCATGGCACGCGGCCGCGTGGGTAACGCGGTCGCGTGGGAGGCAAAAGTTCCACATGACGTGGTCGCGTGAGCAACGCGGTCGCATGGGGTCAAATTATGCTAAAGGCGTGCCTCCAGCCACGCTCTCGCGTGACTCTCTGTTCAATTCTTTTCTTCCCATCGCACCTGCGATGCAGACGCGTCAACGACGCTGTCGCGTCCCGTGTGAAAATTTTTTTTATGTAGTATGCAGAATGCAATGCAAATGTAGATGCAATAAATAATTCCAGGTTCAATGAAGGATAAAATAAAACTTGAAAACAAATAAAACTGAATAAAAATGAAAAAGGAACGATCATACCATGGTGGGTTGTCTCCCACCTAGCACTTTTAGTTAAAGTCCTTAAGTTGGACATTTGAGGAGCTTCCTGTTATAGTGGCTTATGCTTGAACTCATCCCGAAATCTCCACCAATGTTTGGAGTTCCAGTAGCCTACGGGGTCCCAAACGAGGCGCAGAAAGCCTTCAAGTAAGTTAAAGCAAGTGACAAGGCCCCAAGAGTGTTGATTTCTAGAGTGAATTCCGGGGTCCCAAATTCCACTTTTACACCCTTTTTTGTCTTGATCTGCATTTTTCCAGTCGGGTGATGAGTGATCTGAATTCCCACTACAGTGACCAAACAGCTTCCGAGATCCTTTCAATTGAGCTTGACACCAGTCCTTGCACCTCAAATTGAAGTGTGAAACTTCATTGAATCTTGCATACCATCTCTGAGTGCGAGTCATTTCCCTTTTACTCTTGAAGCCGCAGAGAGCTCTAAGCTCGCCATCTGTTTCAAGCAAACCATATTCAAGTGGAAAAATAAAGATAAGAGTCAAGGATTTTACCCACTTGAAGTCTGTATTGGGTGGTAATGGCCTTGGGATCAGTGTTTTCAGTGGTTCTGCAAGATCTACTCCCTTATGGACTTCAGTGAATTCCTCCACTTCTTTGCAAATTTCTTTCATGTCAACCATGTCTTTATCAGAGTCTTCAAATTCTCCCTCATCATCGCTCAAGTCATATATTGGAGGTTGAGAAAAATCTATCTCAGCATCATCTTTATGTTCACTCGGGGAAGATTCTTCTGTCTCAAAGAATTCACTTGAGGATGCAAGTTTGTCACTAAGAGAACAGGATTCGTGATCATCATCATCAAGGAAACATGCGTTATGGGTTATTCCGTCTAGTTCTTCATAAGATATTTGCATTGGAGGCTGTGCAACATCCTCTTTAGCATCAGTTGTAACATCCTTGATGGGGTTTTCCATGACTCTGTATTCCCATGGAGGTTCAGCATCTCCTAAATCTTCAACCAACTCTTCTTCTTCTACAATGACAGCATCTTCTACTTGTTCCAACACGAAGTTATGCTCTATGCTGTCCACCGGAGTTTCTTGTATCTTCTTCACAACACATTCTTCATTAGATTCTCCACATGTAGCCATGGGGGTCTGTTGAGTAGCTGAACATCTGGAAGATAGTTGATTTATTGCCCGCTCCAGTTGATGAAGGGTTGTATTGAATTGGTTTATGGATTCTTCGAGGCGAACCTGTGATTCTGGCTTTGATGGATGTGAACATGGTGTATAAGGGAGTGGTGGTTCTTGGGAGTAATTGGATTGGTGTTGAGGCGGATAAGGATCATGTGGTAGTGAATGGTGAAAAGAAGCTTGTGAGTGTGGTGGTTCGAAGTTATGTCGAGAGGATGGTCTCTAAGCATAAGGTGGAGCTTGTTGGTAGCTACAAGGCAATCCACCGAATCTATCAGTTGGGTATGCATTGTAGAATAGTCGTTGTCCATGATATCTTGGAGGATGTTATTGCCTAAAGGGTTGATTAGATCCTCTTGGCTCCATCCATCCTTGATTGGTCTGACCTTGATGCATATTCCTGCTGTGGTTTCTATTTCCTTCAACAAAGTTAGAACCAAACTCAAAGAGAGAGGGGTGAGAATTCATAGTAGTTATCAGAAATAAGGGGGAAAAAGGAGAAAGCAAATAAACAAGTAAAAGAAAAAAATATAATTTTTTTTGAAAAATATTTACAATAACCAATAATAAGGCACACGTTTACAATTCGCCGGCAACGGCGCCATTTTGACATTAGGATTTTTGCTAGTAAAGAATTTATAAAAATATTCGCATTGTAGATATAGCTTCTAAACTAACAGAAATCCCTTCGTACAAAAGTTTTGGTTGTCACAAGTAACAAACCCCTTTAACATTGATAACCGAGTATTTAAACCTCAGGTCGTCTTCTCAAGGAATTGCAGGGAGGTATGTTCTTATTATTGGTTATGGAGATTGTAAATCGGGGTTTTGAGAATGAGGAATAAATATGACAAATAATTTAAAAAGCAATTAAAATAAATAAATACTGTAAAGCAAATCCTTTGGCAAGGTATGAGAAATTGGAAGTCCAGACTTAGTTACTCTTTTCAATAATAATAAAAGTTGAATCTTAATTTCACTTAGTTGATGGTGGACGAAATTGTGATAAAAGAGTTCCAGGAACTGTTAGAGAAGCTCACAACTCCGTTCAACTTAACCAGCAAGTGTACTAGGTCATCTAAGTAATACCTTACGTGAGTAAGGGTTGATCCCACAGAGATTGTTGGTATGAAGCAAGCTATGGTCACCTTGTAAATCTCAGTTAGGCAGATTAAATGGTTATGGGTTTCGAAAATTAATAATAAATAGAAAATAAAAAGGGATAGAAATACTTATGTAAATCAATAGTGGGAACTTCAGATAGGCGTATGGAGATACTGTGCTCCTCTCGAATCTCTATTTTCTTATTACATTCATCCAATCCTTCCTACTCCTTTCCATGGCAAGCTGTATGTAGGGCATCACCATCATCAATGGCTACTTTCAATCCTCTCGGGAAAATGGTCCTATGCGCTGTCACTGCACGGCTAATCATCTGGAGGCATCACCCTTGTTGATAGCTACATCCCATCCTCTCAGTGAAAATGGTCCAAATGCCCTGTCACAGCACGGCTAATCATCTGTCGGTTCTCAATCAGGTTAGAGTAGAATCCATTGATTCTTTTGCGTTTGTCATCACACCCAGCCTTCAGGAGTTGAAGCTCGTCACAGTCATTCAATACCGGAATCCTACTCGGAATACCACAGACAAGGTTAGACTTTCCAGATTCCCGGGATCCTACTCGGAATACCACAGACAAGGTTAGACTTTCCGGATCCCCATGAATGCCGCCATCTATCTAGCTTATACCACGAAGATTCTGTTGAGGAATCTAAGAGATATGCGCCCGGCCTAAGGTAGAACTGAAGTGGTTGTCAGTCACGTGCGTTCATAGGTGAGAATGATGATGAGTGTCACAGATCATCACATTCATCAAAGTGTTGTGCAACGTATATCTTGGAATAAGAATAAAAGAGAATTGAATAGAAAATAGTAATTGTATTGAAACTTGAGGTACAGCAGAGCTCCACACCCTTAATCTATGGTGTGCAGAAACTCCACCGTTGAAAATACATAAGTGAAAGGTTCAGGCATGGCCGAATGGCCAGCCCCCTAAAACGTGATCAATAGCCTCTTAAGATGAAGAATAAAACAAAACTGAGACCAAAGATGAAACGTGGTCAAAAGACAACTAATACAATAGTAACTTATCCTATTTATACTAGACTAGCTACTAGGGTTTACATGAGTAAGTAATTGATGCATAAATCCACTTCCGGGACCCACATGGTGTATGTTTGGGCTGAGCTTGATCTATCCACGAGCTGAGGCGTTTATTGGAGTTGAACGCCAAGTTATAGCGTGTTTCTGGCGTTCAATTCCGGGTCGTGACGTGTTTTTGGCGTTTAACTCCAGACAGCAGCATGTACTTGGCGTTGAGCGCCACTTTACGTCATCAATTCCCGAATAAAGTATGGACTATTATATATTACTGGAAAGCCCTGAATGTCTACTTTTCAACGCTGTTGAGAGCGCGCCATTTGAAGTTCTGTAGCTCCAGAAAATCCATTTTGAGTGCAGGGAGGTCAGATTCCAACAGCATCAGCAGTCTTTTGTCAGCCTCCTTTTCAGAGTTTTGCTCAACTCCCTCAATTTTAGCCAGAAATTACCTGAAATTACAGAAAAACACACAAACTCATAGTAAAGTCCAGAAATGTGAATTTAACATAAAAACTAGTGTAAACATCCCTAAAAGTAGCTTGAACTTACTAAAAACTACCTAAAAACAATGCCAAAAAGCGTATAAATTATCCGCTCATCACAACACCAAACTTAGATTGTTGCTTGTCCCCAAGCAACTGAAAATCAAATAGGATAAAAAGAAGAGAATATACTATAAATTCCAAAATATCAATGAATATTAATTCTAATTAGATGAGCGGGACTTGTAGCTTTTTGCTTCTGAACAGTTTTGGCATCTCACTTTTTCCTTTGAAGTTTAGAATGATTGGTTTCTCTAGGAACTTAGAATTTTGGATAGTGTTATTGATTCTCCTAGTTAGGTATGTTGATTCTTGAACACAGCTACTTTTATGAGTCTTGGCCGTGGCCCTAAGCACTTTGTTTTCCAGTATTACCACCAGATACATAAATGCCACAGACACATAACTGGGTGAACCTTTTCAGATTGTGACTCAGCTTTGCTAGAGTCCCCAGTTAGTGGTGTCCAGAGCTCTTAAGCACACTCTTTTTGCTTTGGATCATGACTTTAACCACTTGGTCTCAAGCTTTTCACTTGGACCTTCATGACACAAGCACATGGTTAGGGACAGCTTGGTTTAGCCGCTTAGGCCTGGATTTTATTTCCTTGGGCCCTCCTATCCATTGATGCTCAAAGCCTTGGATCCTTTTTACCCTTTCCTTTTGGTTTTAAGGGCTATTGGCTTTTTCTGCTTGCTTCTTTCTTTTTCTTTCTATTTTTTTTCGAATTTTTTTTTTGCAAGCTTTTGCTTTTTCACTGCTTTTTCTTACTTCAAGAATCAATTTTCATGATTTTTCAGATTGTCAATAACATTCTCTTTGTTTATCATTCTTTCAAGAGCCAACAATTTTAACATTCATAAACAACAAGATCAAAATTATGCACTATTCAAGCATTCATTCAGAAAACAAAAAGTATTGTCACCACATCAATATAATTAAATTAAATTCAAGGACAATTTCCAAAATTTATGTACTTCTTGTTCTTTTGAATTAAAAAACATTTTTTTTATTTAAGAGAGGTGAAGGATTTATAGATTTTATTCATAGCTTTAAGACATAGTTACTACATACTAATGATCATGAAGTAGAGACACAAAATATAGATAGACATGAAGCATAAAAACCGAAAAAGCAGAGAAAATAAGAACAAGAAATGAGTCCACCTGAGTGAGGGTGGCGCCTTCTTGAAGGTCCAATGGTGCTTTTTGAGCTCCTTTATGTCTCTTCCTTGCTTCTGTTGCATGATCTATAGTGATTTTGGTGTTCCTATCCTTAGTTGCTTCTAATAATTATGTGGAGGAACATGTATCCCCTGAGGTATCTCAGGGATTTCTTGAAGAGGGAATTTCTCATGCTCTCTTGATGTGCAGTCAAATGCTCTTCTATTGAGCTATGGATCCTTGAGATGAATCTCTCCATCTCCCATGAGTCAGAGGTGGAAGCTTTTGTCTTTTTCCTTGTTCCTGCTCATATAGGGAAGAAGAGAACAAGAAAAGAAAGAGGAATCCTCTATGTCACAGTATAGATATTCCTTTATGTTAGTAGAAGAAGAAAGGGAAGAAGAGTGAAGAAGAATGGGTAAGGATAGAGGTGGTGATTTGAGATGAAGAGAAGTGAAGAGAAGTGTTAGTAAATAAATAAATAAATAGAAGAAGAGGAGAGATAGAAAATTTTCGAAAATAATTTTGAAAAAGTGGTTAGTGATTTTCGAAAATTAAAGATAATATATAATTAAAATTAAAATTTAAAACAATTAAAAAGAATTTTTGAAAAAGAGATGAGATATTTTCGAAAATTAGAGAGGGATATGTAGTTAGTTGGTTTTGAAAAAGATAAGAAACAAACAAAAAGTTAAATAGTTAGTTGAAAAAGATATTAAAATCAAATTTGAAAAGATAAGAAGATAAGAAGTTTGATAAGATATTTTGAAATCAAATTTTTTGAAAAAGATAAAATTTTGAAAAAGATATGATATAAAAAATAAGATAAAAAGATATGATTAAAAAGATAAAAAAGATATTTTGAAAAATATTTGATTTTAAAATTAAAATTAATTACTTGACTAACAAGAAACTAAAAGATAAAATTCTAGAATTTAAAGATTGATCCTTTCTTAACAAGAAAGTAACAAACTTCAAATTTTTGAATCAATCACATTACTTGTTAGCTAATTTTCGAAAATATGATGTAAAAGATAAGAAAAAGATTTTGAAAAATATTTTAAAAAAAAATTCAAAAATTAATAAGAAAAAAAAGGAAAAGATTTAATTTTTGAAAAAGTTTTGAAAATATAAGATTTTTAAAATTGAAAATTTGACTTGACTTGTAAGAAACAACTAATTTTTAAAATTTTTGACTAAGTCAACTCAAATTTTCGAAAATTAGGAGATAAAAAAGGAAAAGATATTTTTTTGATTTTTGAATTTTTTTTTATGATGAGAGAGAAAAACACAAAAATGACCCAAAACATGAAAATTTTGGATCAAAACACAAGATGCATGCAAGAACACTATGAATGTCAAGATGAACACCAAGAACACTTTGAAGATCATGATGAACATCAAGAACATAATTTTAAAAAATTTTTGATGCAAAGAAAACATGCAAGACACCAAACATAGAAATCTTTAATGCATGGACTCTAACAAACGAAAAATGCATATGAAAAACAACAAACAACACAAAACAAGAAATCATCAAGATCAAACAAGAAGACTTGTCAAGAACAACTTGAAGATCATGAAGAACACCATGAATGCATGAATTTTCGAAAAATGCAAGAAAAATTTTTAAGGCATGCAATTGACACCAAACTTAAAAATTGACTCAAGACTCAAACAAGAAACACAAAATATTTTTGGTTTTTATGATTTTCTAATTTTTTTGTATTTTTATTAATTTTTTTTCGAAAATATTCTTTAGAAAAACGAAAATAAGAGAAAAATTTTGGAAACTTTTTGAAAAGAAAATAAAAAGAAAATTACATAATCTGAGCAACAGGATGAACCATCAGTTGTCCATACTCGAACAATCCCCGGCAACGGCGCCAAAAACTTGGTGGACGAAATTTTGATAAAAGAGTTCCAGGCACTGTTAGAGAAGCTCACAACTCCGTTCAACTTAACCAGCAAGTGTACTGGGTCATCCAAGTAATACCTTACGTGAGTAAGGGTTGATCCCACAGAGATTGTTGGTATGAAGCAAGCTATGGTCACCTTGTAAATCTCAGTTAGGCAGATTAAATGGTTATGGGTTTCAAAAATTAATAATAAATAGAAAATAAAAAGGGATAGAAATACTTATGTAAATCAATAGTGGGAACTTCAGATAGGCGTATGGAGATACTGTGCTCCTCTCGAATCTCTATTTTCTTATTACATTCATCCAATCCTTCCTACTCCTTTCCATGGCAAGCTGTATGTAGGGCATCACCATCATCAATGGCTACTTTCAATCCTCTCGGGAAAATGGTCCTATGCGCTGTCACTGCACGGCTAATCGTCTGGAGGCATCACCCTTGTTGATAGCTACATCCCATCCTCTCAGTGAAAATGGTCCAAATGCTCTGTTACAGCACGGCTAATCATATGTCAGTTCTCAATCAGGTTGGAGTAGAATCCATTGATTCTTTTGCGTTTGTCATCACGCCCAGCCTTCAGGAGTTTGAAGCTCGTCACAGTCATTCAATACTGGAATCCTACTCGGAATACCACAGACAAGGTTAGACTTTCCGGATTCCCGGGATCCTACTCGGAATACCACAGACAAGGTTAGACTTTCCGGATCCCCATGAATGCCGCCATCTATCTAGCTTATACCACGAAGATTCTGTTGGGAAATCTAAGAGATATGCGCCCGGCCTAAGGTAGAACGGAAGTGGTTGTCAGTCACGTGCGTTCATAGGTGAGAATGATGATGAGTGTCACGGATCATCACATTCATCAAAGTGTTGTGCAACGTATATCTTGGAATAAGAATAAAAGAGAATTGAATAGAAAGTAATAGTAATTGTATTGAAACTTGAGGTACAGCAGAGCTCCACACCCTTAATCTATGGTGTACAGAAACTCCACCGTTGAAAATACATAAGTGAAAGGTTCAGGCATGGCCGAATGGCCAGCCCTCTAAAACGTGATCAATAGCCTCTTAAGATGAAGAATAAAACAAAACTGAGACCAAAGATGAAACGTGGTCAAAAGACAACTAATACAATAGTAACTTATCCTATTTATACTAGACTAGCTACTAGGGTTTACATGAGTAAGTAATTGATGCATAAATCCACTTCCGGGGCCCACTTGGTGTATGTTTGGGCTGAGCTTGATCTATCCACGAGCTGAGGCGTTTATTGGAGTTGAACGCCAAGTTATAGCGTGTTTCTGGCGTTCAACTCCGGGTCGTGACGTGTTTCTGGCGTTTAACTCCAGACAGCAGCATGTACTTCGCGTTGAGCGCCACTTTACGTCGTCAAATCCCGAATAAAGTATGGACTATTATATATTGCTGGAAAGCCCTGGATGTCTACTTTCCAACGCCGTTGAGAGCGCGCCATTTGGAGTTTGGTAGCTCCAGAAAATCTATTTTGAGTGTAGAGAGGTCAGATTCCAACAGCATCAGCAGTCCTTTGTCAGCCTCCTTTTCAGAGTTTTGCTCAACTCCCTCAATTTTAGCCAGAAATTACCTGAAATTACAGAAAAACACACAAACTCATAGTAAAATCCAGAAATATGAATTTAACATAAAAACTAGTGAAAACATCCCTAAAAGTAGCTTGAACTTACTAAAGACTACCTAAAAACAATGCCAAAAAGCGTATAAATTATCCGCTCATCAGTTGACCTTTGCTAAAGCTAAGGAAAGTCAAGGGACTAATTAGTTTGACCTTTGAATCCTATTTATTTCCTAAGAAAAGGTTGGGATTATTGAAGTTCAGTTCAATTAGCAAGATAACAGTTATCAATTATATTGAGCTAAGATAACTCCTGAGTTACTGATTTCTTAACCAAGACCAAACGGGAAGGAAATTAAATCTACCGGAATAAGAATATCTTCAGATTGGGAATGATCAATAACATGAATAAAAAGAGCAATATTGAACTGAAATATCTCAAGTAATATTAAATAAGAAAATCATGACATGAATGTAGCATAAGCCAAATAGGCAACATAACTAATACAAGCAAGCATTAATGGTATCTGAAAATAAGAGATAAATATAAAGCAAAAGAGCATTGAACCTGGGATCGAGAGTCACTCCTAAAACTAAGAGAAGTCCTAAATCTTAATTTCTAAAAATCCTACCTAAATCCTAAGAGAGAGGAGAGAACCTCTCTCTCTAAAAACTACATCTAAAACATGAAAAGTGAATTATGAATGCACCTTGAGTCTCTGCATGTTCTCTGACTTTAATCTATGTTTCTGGGCCGAAAACTGGGTTGAAATGCGGCCCAGAATCTCTGCCAGTGACTTTTGTAATTCTGCAGATCGCGCACGTCACGCGATCGCGTCACCCATGCGGACGCGTCATTCTCGTTTTTTCTGCCACGCGTTCGCGTCGTCCATGCTTCCGGGTCGCTTCTGCTTTTCCAATCTGTGCGTCCGCGTCATTCATGCGGCCGCGTCACTGCGAATTTCTTTCTTCTGCACAGTCGCCTCGCTGACGCGTACGCGTCACTTCTCACTGGTCATCTTCTCAATTTCTTGTGTTCCTTCCATTTTTGCAAGCTTCCTTCCCAATCTCTCACTCATTCATGCCCTATAAAGCCTGAAACACTTAACACACAGATCAAGGCATGGAATGGTAATAAGAGAGGATTAAGATTAGCTAAATTAAGACCAAAGAAGCATGTTTTCAATCATGTAATAATTTTAGGAAGGAAATATAAATGCATGCTAATTATATGAATAAGTGGGTAAAGACCATGATAAAACCACACAATTAAACACATTGTAAACCATAAAATAGTGGTTTATCAGTGGCAACTCCATATCATCCATAGACAAATGGGCAAGCAGAAGTCTCTAATAGATAACTAAAAAGAATCTTGGAACGGATTATAATTGCCCGTAGAAAGGATTGGGAAAGGAGCTTGGATAATGCTCTATGGACATACAGAACAGCATTCAAGACCCCTATAGGAACTTCTCCATACCAGCTTGTGTATGTGGAACTGGAGCATAAAGCCTACTGGGCAACTAGATTCCTAAACCTTGATGCCAAATTAGCTGGAGAGAAAAGATTGCTCCAGCTGAATGAGCTAGAGGAATTCAGACTCAATGCTTTCGAAAATGCAAAAATTTACAAAGAGAAAGCAAAAAGGTGGCATGATAAGAAACTATCATCCAGAGTCTTTGAGCCAGGGTAGAAAGTTCTGCTGTTTAATTCTAGGCTCAGATTATTTCCCGGGAAACTGAAATCCCGATGGAGAGGACCATATGTGATTACAAGTGTGTCACCATATGGATATATTGAGCTTCAGGATATCTATTCTGACAAAAAGTTCATTATTAATGGACAAAGAGTCAAACATTATCTTGAAAGCAATGTTGAGCAAGAATGCTCAAAACTGACACTATATTTAAGCTCAGTAAGGTCCAGCTAAAGACAATAAAGAAGCGCTTGCTGGGAGGCAACCCAGCCATTAGTAGGGTTTATCAGTTATTTAAATAATAATTATAGGAGTTTGATATAAATTATCTTCAACATTGATTCTCAATTACAGAAGTTCACAGAGTTACAAAAAAATTTAGAGCAGAAAGCAGAGAAAAGGAGCTCACTGGCACAAAAACACCAGTAAGAGGCATTTTTGGGCGTTAAACGCCAGAATGGTCACCATTCTGGGCATTTAATGCCAGTAAAGATACCTGTCTGGGCGTTAAACGCCAGAATGGGTACCATTCTGGGCGTTTAACACTAGAATTACAGCATCTTGGGCATTTAGAAAAATGCCCAGTGATAAAGGCTTTCTGGCATTTAACGCCAGCCAGGGTATCTGGCTGGGCATTAAACGCCCAAAACAAGCAACAATTGGGCGTTAAATGCCAGAATGGATGCCATTTTGGGGGTTTAACACCAGGAATGCGGAGGGGAGGAAGTTTTGTTTCCAACTCAATTTTTTTTTCAAATTTTCATGTTTTCAGCCATACTTTCTTGCATGAACATGTTACAAATTCTCATTTTTCAATTTCAATTTCAAAAAAAAAAATCTTAACCCTAAAAATCTTTCTTCAACTTCTTTTCAAATCTTTTTCAAAATTCATATATCTTTTTAATTTCTTTTCAAATCTTTTTCAAAACTCATCTATCTTTCTAATATCTTTTCAAATCTTTTTCAAACTCATCATACTATCTTTTCAAATTTAGATTTATCTTTTTCAAAACTCTATCATATCTTTTCAATTTTAAAATTACATCTTTTGCATATCATACTTATCTTTTCTAAATCATATCTTCTATCATATCTTTTTTCAAAATTTTCGCCCACCCTTCCCTTTTAAATTCACATTCGGCCTCCCCCTCTCCTCCATCACTTGTATTTGACTCTCCTCCTATTCCTCTCCTTTCTTTTCTTTTGCTTGAGGACAAGCAAACCTCTAAGTTTGGTGTGTTTTTTGTGATCACTGGGCTAACATTCACCAAGATCATGGCTCCTAAGGGAAAACAAACCACTCTAAGAGGCAAGAAAGAAAACACTCCAAAACCACTTTGGAATAAAGAGAGGTTCTTAACCAAAGAACATACATACAATTACCATAAAATAATGGGTCTAAGGTCAGTGATCTCGAAAGTTAAATTCGATCTAAAAGAAGACGAATATCCAGAGATCCAAGAGCAGATTCGAAACAGAAGATAGGAAATTCTAGCTAATCCTGAGACAAAGGTAGGTAGAAACATGGTTCAGGAATTCCACTCAAATCTGTGGCAAACAGATAAGCAGAGAATGACTGGAACCGCCTTCTATACCTTTCGAACTATGGTCAGAGGGAAGATTATTTACTTCAACCCGGATAGAATAAGAGAGGTCTTCAAGTTGCATCAACTACAAGATGATCCAGAATCATTTAATAGGAGAATGGTGAGATTAGATAAGTGCTTGGACCAAGTTCTAGATGACATATGCCTCCCTGGAACCAAGTGGATAACCAACACAAAGGGTGTCCTAAACCAACTCAAGAGAGAAGATCTCAAACCAGTCGCTAGGGGCTGGCAGGACTTCATTGGGCATTCTATACTACCCACCAGCAACCGCTCTGAAGTCATTGTCAAAAGAGTAGTGATGATCCATTGCATTATGCTGGGAAATGAAGTAAAGATTCATCATATGATTTCTTGTGAGCTAGTGGACGAAATTGTGATCACTACAACTCAAATAATCCCCGGTGATGAACCCAAAAACTTGGTGTTCAATACCATGGCATAAACACAACTTCGCACAACTAACCAGCAAGTGTACTGGGTCGTCCAAGTAATAAACCTTACGCAAGTAAGGGTCGATCCCACAGAGATTGTTGGTATGAAGCAAGCTATGGTCACCTTGTAAATCTTAGTCAGGCAAACTCAAATGGTTATGGATGATGAATAAAACATAAAGATAAAGATAGAGATACTTATGTAATTCATTGGTGGGAATTTCAGATAAGCGTATGAAGATGCTTTGTCCCTTCCGTCTCTCTGCTTTCCTACTGTCTTCATCCAATCCTTCTTACTCCTTTCCATGGCAAGCTGTATGCAAGGGTTTCACCGTTGTCAGTGGCTACCTCCCATCCTCTCAGTGGAAATGTTCAACGCACCCTGTCACGGCACGGCTATCCAGCTGTCGGTTCTCGATCATGTCGGAATAGAATCTAGTGATTCTTTTGCGTCTGTCACTAACGCCCCACAATCGCGAGTTTGAAGCTCGTCACAGTCATTCAATCATTGAATCCTACTCAGAATACCATAGACAAGGTTTAGACCTTCCGGATTCTCTTGAATGCCGCTATCAGTTCTAGCTTATACCACGAAGATTCTGATTAAAGAATCCAAGAGATATCCACCCAATCTAAGGTAGAACGGAGGTGGTTGTCAGGCACACGTTCATAGGTGAGAATGATGATGAGTGTCACGGATCATCACATTCATCAAGTTGAAGAACAAGTGATATCTTAGAACAAGAACAAGCGGAATTGAATAGAAGAACAATAGTAATTGCATTAATACTCGAGGTGCAGCAGAGCTCCACACCTTAATCTATGGTGTGTAGAAACTCCACCGTTGAAAATACATAAGAACAAGGTCTAGGTATGGCCGAATGGCCAGCCTCCCAAGGATCAAAAGATCTAAAGATCAAAAGATTCCAAAGATCAGAAGATGAAAATACAATAGTAAAAGGTCCTACTTATAGAGAACTAGTAGCCTAGGGTTTACAGAGATGAGTAAATGACATAAAAATCCACTTCCGGGCCCACTTGGTGTGTGCTTGGGCTGAGCATTGAAGCATTTTCGTGTAGAGACTCTTCTTGGAGTTAAACGCCAGCTTTGGTGCCAGTTTGGGCGTTTAACTCCCATCCTTGTGCCAGTTCCGGCGTTTAATGCTGGGAATTCTGATGGTGACTTTGAACGCCGGTTTGGGCCATCAAATCTTGGGCAAATTATAGACTACTATATATTTCTGGAAAGCCCAGGATGTCTACTTTCCAACGCCATTGAGAGCGCACCAATTGGGCTTCTGTAGCTCCAGAAAATCCACTTCAAGTGCAGGGAGGTCAGAATCCAACAGCATCTGCAGTCCTTTTTAGTCTCTGAATCAGATTTTTGCTCAGGTCCCTCAATTTCAGCCAGAAAATACCTAAAATCACAGAAAAACACACAAAATCATAGTAAAGTCCAGAAAAGTGAATTTTAACTAAAAACTAATAAAAATATACTAAAAACTAACTAGATCATACTAAAAACATACTAAAAACAATGCCAAAAAGCGTACAAATTATCCGCTCATCACAACACCAAACTTAAATTGTTGCTTGTCCTCAAGCAACTGAAAATCAAATAAGATAAAAAGAAGAGAAAATGCAATGAATTCCAAAAACATCTATGAAGATCAGTATTAATTAGATGAGCGGGGCTTTTAGCTTTTTGCCTCTGAACAGTTTTGGCATCTCACTCTATCCTTTGAAATTCAGAATGATTGGCTTCTTTAGGAACTCAGAATCCAGATAGTGTTATTGATTCTCCTAGTTAAGTATGATGATTCTTGAACACAGCTACTTATTGAGTCTTGGCCGTGGCCCAAAGCACTCTGTCTTCCAGTATTACCACCGGATACATACATGCCACAGACACATAATTGGGTGAACCTTTTCAGATTGTGACTCAGCTTTGCTAAAGTCCCCAACTAGAGGTGTCCAAGGTTCTTAAGCACACTCTTTTTGCCTTGGATCACAACTTTATTTCTTTCTTTTTCTTTCTTTTTCTTTCTTTTTCTCTTTCTTCTTTTTTTTTCGAATTTTTTTTTGTATTCACTGCTTTTTCTTGCTTCAAGAATCATTTTTATGATTTTTCAGATCCTCAGTAACATTTCTCCTTTTTCATCATTCTTTCAAGAGCCAACATTCATGAATCACAAATTCAAAAGACATATGCACTGTTTAAGCATACATTCAGAAAACAAAAGTATTGCCACCACATCAAAATAATTAATCTGTATAAAATTCAAAATTCATGCAATTCTTCTCTTTTTTCAATTAAGAACATTTTTCATTTAAGAGAGGTGATGGATTCATAGGACATTCATAACTTTAAGGCATAGACACTAAGATACTAATGATCACAAGACACAAACATAGATAAACATAAGCATAATTTTCGAAAAAAAGAGAAAATAAAGAACAAGGAAATTAAAGAACGGGTCCACTTTAGTGATGGCGGCTTGTTCTTCCTCTTGAAGATCCTATGGAGTGCTTGAGCTCCTCAATGTCTCTTCCTTTCTTTGTTGCTCCTCTCTCATAATTCTTTGATCTTCTCTAATTTCATGGAGGAGGATGGAATGTTCTTGGTGCTCCACCCTTAGTTGTCCCATGTTGGAACTCAATTCTCCTAGGGAGGTGTTTAGTTGCTCCCAATAGTTTTGTGGAGGAAAGTGCATCCCTTGAGGCATCTCAGGGATTTGATGATGAGAGGGGTCTCTTGTTTGCTCCATCCTCTTCTTAGTAATGGGCTTGTCCTCATCAATGGGGATGTCTCCCTCTATGTCAACTCCAACTGAATAACAGAGGTGACAAATGAGATGAGGAAAGGCTAACCTTGCCAAGGTAGAGGACTTGTCCGCCACCTTATAAAGTTCTTGAGCTATAACCTCATGAACTTCTATTTCTTCTCCAATCATGATGCTATGAATCATGATATCCCGGTCTGTAGTAACTTCGGACCGGTTGCTAGTTGGAATGATTGAGCGTTGGATAAACTCCAACCATCCTCTAGCCACGGGTTTGAGGTCATGCCTTCTCAATTGAACCGGCTTTCCTCTTGAATCTCTCTTCCATTGGGTGCCCTCTTCACAAATGCATGTGAGGACTTGGTCCAACCTTTGATCAAAGTTGACCCTTCTAGTGTAAGGATGTTCATCTCCTTGCATCATGGGCAAGTTGAATGCCAACCTTACATTTTCCGGACTAAAATCCAAGTATTTCCCCTGAACCATTGTAAGCCAATTCTTTGGGTCCGGGTTCACACTTTGATCATGGTTCTTGGTGATCCATGCATTGGCATAGAACTCTTGAACCATTAAGATTCCGACTTGTTGAATGGGGTTGGTAAGAACTTCCCAACCTCTTCTTCGGATCTCATGTCGGATCTCCGGATATTCACTCTTTTTGAGTTTAAAAGGGACCTCGGGGATCACCTTCTTCAAGGCCACAACTTCATAGAAGTGGTCTTGATGCACCCTTGAGATGAATCTCTCCATCTCCCCTGACTCGGAGGTGGAAGCCTTTGACTTCCCTTTCCTCTTTCTAGAGGTTTCTCCAGCCTTGGATGCCATAAATGGTTATGGAAAAACAAAAAGAAGATGGCTTAAAAGGTTTGCTCGTCCTCGAGCAAAAGAAGAAATAAGAGAGTAGAAGAAGAAGAAATAGAGGAGATGGAGATGGCTTTGTGGTTCGGCCAAAGGGGGAGAAGTAGTGTTTAGGTTGTGTGAAAATGAAGGAGTGAAGATGGGTTTATATAGGGGTGGGGAGAGGGTTATGGTTCGGCTATGGGAGGGTGGGTTCGGGTGGAGAAGTGGTTTGAATTTGAATGGTGGGGTAGGTGGGGTTTTATGAAGGATGGATGTGAGTGATGAAGAGATGGGATTTGATAGGTGAAGGGTTTTTGGGGAAGAGGGAGAGTGGTGGGGTAGGTGGGGATCCTGTGGGGTCCACAGATCCTGAGGTGTCAAGGAAAAGTCATCCCTGCACCAAGTGGCGAGCAAAATTGCTCCCTGTGCCAATTCTGGCGTTAAACGCCGAGCTGGTGCCCATTTCTGGCGTTTAACGCCAAGTTCTTGCCCTTCTCTGGCGTTTAACGCCAGTCTGGTGCCTCTTTCTGGCGTTAAACGCCCAGAATGGTGCCAGACTGGGCGTTAAACGCCCAGCTGCTAGCCTTACTGGCGTTTAAACGCCAGCAGGTTCTTCCTCTAGGGTGTGCTGTTTTTCTTTCTGTTTTACTTTCTGTTTTTGCTTTTTCAATTGATTTTGTGGCTTCTCATGATCATCAACCTACAGAAAACATAAAATAACAAAGGAAAATAGATAAAATATAACATTGGGTTGCCTCCCAACAAGCGCTTCTTTAATGTCAGTAGCTTGACAGAGGGCTCTCATGGAGCCTCACAGATGCTCAGAGCAATGTTGGAACCTCCCAACACCAAACTTAGAGTTTGAATGTGGGGTTCAACACCAAACTTAGAAGTTGGTTGTGGCCTCCCAACACCAAACTTAGAGTTTGACTGTGGGGGCTCTGTTTTGAGAGAAGCTCTTCATGCTTCCTCTCCATGGTGACAGAGGGATATCCTTGAGCCTTAAACACAAAGGATTCTTCATTCACTTGAATGATCAATTCTCCTCTATCAACATCAATCACAGCCTTTGCTGTGGCTAGGAAGGGTCTGCCAAGGATGATGGATTCATCTATGCACTTCCCAGTCTCTAGGACTATGAAATCAGCAGGGATGTAATGGTCTTCAACTTTTACCAGAACATCCTCTACAAGTCCATAAGCTTGTTTTCTTGAGTTGTCTGCCATCTCTAGTGAGATTTTTGCAGCTTGCACCTCAAAGATCCCTAGCTTCTCCATTACAGAGAGAGGCATGAGGTTTACACTTGACCCTAGGTCACACAAGGCCTTCTTGAAGGTCATGGTGCCTATGGTACAAGGTATTGAAAACTTCCCAAGATCCTGTCTCTTTTGAGACAGTTTCTGCCTAGACAAGTCATCCAGTTCTTTGGTGAGCAAAGGGGGTTCATCCTCCCAAGTCTCATTACCAAATAACTTGTCATTTAGCTTCATGATTGCTCCAAGGTATTTAGCAACTTGCTCTTTAGTGACATATTCATCCTCTTCAGAGGAAGAATACTCATCAGAGCTCATGAATGGCAGAAGTAAGTTCAATGGAATCTCTATGGTCTCATTTTGAGCCTCAGATTCCCATGGTTCCTCATTGGGAAACTCATTGGAGGCCAGTGGACATCCATTGAGGTCTTCCTCAGTGGCGTTCACTGCCTCTTCCTCATCTCCTAATTCGGCCATGTTGATGGCTTTGCACTCTCCTTTTGGATTTTCTTCTGTATTGCTTGGGAGAGTACTAGGAGGGAGTTCAGTAATTTTCTTACTCAACTGACCCACTTGTGCCTCCAAATTTCTAATGGAGGACCTTGTTTCAGTCATGAAACTTTGAGTGGTTTTGATTAGATCAGAGACCATGGTTGCTAAGTCAGAGGTGTTCTGCTTAGAACTCTCTGTCTGTTGCTGAGAAGATGATGGAAAAGGCTTGCCATTGCTAAACCTGTTTCTTCCACCATTATTGTTGTTGAAACCTTGTTGAGGTCTCTGTTGATCCTTCCATGAAAGATTTGGATGATTTCTCCATGAAGGATTATAGGTGTTTCCATAGGGTTCTCCCATGTAATTCACCTCTTCCATTGAAGGGTTCTCAGGATCATAAGCTTCTTCTTCAGACGAAGCTTCCTTAGTACTGCCTGGTGCATTTTGCATTCCAGACAGACTTTGAGAAATCATATTGACTTGTTGGGTCAATATTTTGTTCTGAGCCAATATGGCATTCAGAGTATCAATCTCAAGAACTCCTTTCTTCTGATTTGTCCCATTGTTCACAAGATTCCTTTCAGAAGTGTACATGAATTGGTTATTTGCAACCATTTCAATTAGTTCTTGAGCTTCTGTAGGCGTCTTCTTCAGATGAAGAGATCCTCCAGCAGAGCTATCCAAAGACATCTTGGACAGTTCAGACAGACCATCATAGAAAATACCTATGATGCTCCATTCAGAAAGCATGTCAGAGGGACACTTTCTGATTAATTGTTTGTATCTTTCCCAAGCTTCATAGAGGGATTCTCCTTCCTTCTGTCTAAAGGTTTGGACTTCCACTCTAAGCTTACTCAATTTCTGAGGTGGAAAGAACTTTACCAAGAAGGCATTGACTAGCTTTTCCCAAGAGTTCAGGCTTTCTTTAGGTTGTGAGTCCAACCATATCCTAGCTCTGTCTCTTACAGCAAAAGGGAATAGCATAAGTCTGTAGACCTCAGGGTCAACCCCATTAGTCTTGACAGTGTCACAGATTTGCAAGAATTCAGCTAAAAACTGATGAGGATCTTCCAATGGAAGTCCATGGAACTTGCAATTCTGTTGCATTAGAGAAACTAATTGAGGCTTAAGCTCAAAGTTGTTTGCTCCAATGGCAGGGAT
Source organism: Arachis hypogaea (assembly GCF_003086295.3). Lineage (NCBI taxonomy): Eukaryota > Viridiplantae > Streptophyta > Magnoliopsida > Fabales > Fabaceae > Arachis > Arachis hypogaea. Next base: position 67,808,788 of record NC_092038.1, on the reverse strand, counting down.
AGAGATGCTTCTCCCATAGAAGTCGGGAGTAGGTGCAGTAAAGTCACCCAGCACCTTCCTTGCATTGTTGGCATTGTTGTTGTTTTCGGCTGCCATGAGTTCTTCTTCTTTGAAGATTTCTGTTAGGTCCTCTACAGCGAATTGTGCCTTAGCTTCTCTTAGCTTTCGCTTCAAGGTCCTTTCAGGTTCAGGATCAGCCTCAACAAGAATGCTTTTGTCTTTGCTTCTGCTCATATGAAAGAGAAGAAAACAAGGAAATATGTGGAATCCTCTATGTCACAGTATAGAGATTCCTTGAGGTGTCAGAGGAAAAGAAAAATGGAAGGTAGAAGTAGAAGAATTCGAACTTATCAAGAGAGATAGGGTTCGAATTATTCATTGAGGAATAGTGTTAGTCCATAAATAGAAGGATGTGAGAAGAGGGGAAGTAATTTTCGAAAATTAAGTAAAAGATTTTGAAAACATTTTGAAAAACACTAATTGATTTTCGAAAAAAAAGTAGGAAAGAAATCAAGTGATTTTTGAAAAAGATTTTGAAATTAGAAATAAAAAAGATTTGATTTTGAAAATTAATGACTTGGCTATCAAGAAAAGATATGATTCAAACATTAAACCTTTCTCAACAGAAAAGGCAACATACTTGGAATGTTGAATCAAATCATTAATTGATAGCAAGTATCCTTGAAAATAGAAAGAAATTGATTTTGAAAAAGATTTGATTGAAAAGATTTGATTTAAAAAAGATTTGATTTTAAAAAAATCTGAAAACTTGAAAAAAAATTTGCATTGAAAACAGAATCTTCCCTCTTGTGCCATCCTGGCGTTAAACGCCCAGAATGGTGCACATTCTGGCGTTTAACGCCCAAACTACTACCCTTTTGGGCGTTAAACGCCCAGCCAGGCACCCTGGCTTGCGTTTAAACGCCAGTCTGTCTTCTTCACTGGGCATTTTGAACGCCTAGCTTTTTCTGTGTAGTTCCTCTGCTGTATGTTCTGAATCTTCAATCCTCTGTATTATTGACTTGAAAAGACACAAATTAAAAATTTTTTGGATTTTTAATAATGAGGAATAATAAAAAATGCAACTGAAATCAAATAACAATGCATGCAAGACACCAAACTTAGCAGTTTGTATACTACTGACACTAACAAAATGAGAATGCATATGAGACACATAAACACTCAAGTCAAGAGAATTTAAAAATCAGAGCAATGAAACCATCAAGAACAACTTGAAGATTAATGAAGACACATGCATGAATGCAAGAAGAACAGAAACATGCAATTGACACCAAACTTAACATGAGACACTAGACTCAACAAGAAACATAAAATATTTTTGGTTTTTATGATTTTGTAATATTTTTGGATTTTTCGAAAATTAAGTGGAAAAAGAAAATAAAGGTATCAAAATTCTTAATGAGAATTCCAGGAATCATGCAATGTTAGTCTAAAGCTTCAGTCTAAAGAAATTAGACATGGCTGAACAAGCTTCAGCAGGACATTGCATTCAAGAGCTAAATTGATGAAAATCAATCAGCTTTGGTGATGATAAGAACATCACCTTGAAACACTAGAATTCATTCTTAAGAACTCTGAAGAAAAAATACCTAATCTAAGCAACAAGATGAACCGTCAGTTGTCCATACTCGAACAATCCCCGGCAACGGCGCCAAAAACTTGGTGGACGAAATTGTGATCACTACAACTCAAATAATCCCCGGTGATGAACCCAAAAACTTGGTGTTCAATACCATGGCATAAACACAACTTCGCACAACTAACCAGCAAGTGTACTGGGTCGTCCAAGTAATAAACCTTACGCGAGTAAGGGTCGATCCCACAGAGATTGTTGGTATGAAGCAAGCTATGGTCACCTTGTAAATCTTAGTCAGGCAAACTCAAATGGTTATGGATGATGAATAAAACATAAAGATAAAGATAGAGATACTTATGTAATTCATTGGTGGGAATTTCAGATAAGCGTATGAAGATGCTTTGTCCCTTCCGTCTCTCTGCTTTCCTACTGTCTTCATCCAATCCTTCTTACTCCTTTCCATGGCAAGCTGTATGCAAGGGTTTCACCGTTGTCAGTGGCTACCTCCCATCCTCTCAGTGGAAATGTTCAACGCACCCTGTCACGGCACGTCTATCCAGCTGTCGGTTCTCGATCATGTCAGAATAGAATCCAGTGATTCTTTTGCGTCTGTCACTAACGCCCCACAATCGCGAGTTTGAAGCTCGTCACAATCATTCAATCATTGAATCCTACTCAGAATACCACAGACAACGTTTAGAACTTCCGGATTCTCTTGAATGCCGCCATCAGTTCTAGCTTATACCACGAAGATTCCGATTAAAGAATCCAAGAGATATCCACCCAATCTAAGGTAAAACGGAGGTGGTTGTCAGGCACACGTTCATAGGTGAGAATGATGATGAGTGTCACGGATCATCACATTCATCAAGTTGAAGAACAAGTGATATCTTAGAACAAGAACAAGCGGAATTGAATAGAAGAACAATAGTAATTGCATTAATACTCGAGGTGCAGCAGAGCTCCACACCTTAATCTATGGTGTGTAGAAACTCCACCGTTGAAAATACATAAGAACAAGGTCTAGGTATGGCCGAATGGCCAGCCTCCCAAGGATCAAAAGATCTAAAGATCAAAAGATTCCAAAGATCAGAAGATGAAAATACAATAGTAAAAGGTCCTACTTATAGAGAACTAGTAGCCTAGGGTTTACAGAGATGAGTAAATGACATAAAATTCCACTTCCAGGCCCACTTGGTGTGTGCTTGGGCTGAGCATTGAAGCATTTTCGTGTAGAGACTCTTCTTGGAGTTAAACGCCAGCTTTGGTGCCAGTTTGGGCGTTTAACTCCCATCCTTGTGCCAGTTCCGGCGTTTAACGCTGGGAATTCTGATGGTGACTTTGAACGCCGGTTTGGGCCATCAAATCTTGGGCAAAGTATGGACTATCATATATTGTTGGAAAGCCCAGGATGTCTACTTTCCAACGCCGTTGAGAGCGCGCCAATTGGGCTTCTGTAGCTCCCGAAAATCAACTTCGAGTGAAGGGAGGTCAGAATCCAACAGCATCTGCAGTCCTTTTTAGTCTTTGAATCAGATTTTTGCTCAGGTCCCTCAATTTCAGCCAGAAAATACCTGAAATCACAGAAAAACACACAAACTCATAGTAAAGTCCAGAAAAGTGAATTTTAACTAAAAACTAATAAAAATATACTAAAAACTAACTAGATCATACTAAAAACATACTAAAAACAATGCCAAAAAGCGTACAAATTTTCCGCTCATCATGAGCTTTACGCAATTGCAAACAAGAACTCCACTGATGCCAAATTGGCTTACCCAAGCTTAATCTTCTTGCTATGTAATGATGCTGGGGTAAAGATGGGAGTGGATGAGTATATCTCAGTCGAGCACCCAATCACCAAAAAGTTATTGGAAGGATAACTCCATCAAAAGGAGGGCACAGGAGTTCCTCCCAGAAATCCCGCAGATTGACTACTGGACCCGCCTGGAAGCATTTGTCACCAAGCTGCAAGAAACTATGGATCAACTTAAGGAAGAACAGCAAAATCAAAATAGCATGCTTTGCAAACTGCTTAAGGAACAAGAAAATCAAGGGCGTGAGCTACAGGAGCTAAAGCGCCAAAAGCTCTCCCTTGAGGGACCAGACACCCCACAGATTGAAGGAGCATCCATCTCCCAAACTAAAAGGTTGTTGAGTCCTAATCTTAAATCTGTGATAACTTTTATTATTAGAAACCTATCTTAAGAATTATATGAGTATTAGCAATTAGGGTCTTTATTTTTATTTTTATTTTTTTAATCTCCAAGTAAGCTATACTTTGTTCCTTTCATCATCACTAAACATGAATAAATAGTAGATTCTCTTTAGAGTAAGGAGGCAATTATTTCAAGTTTTCAATAAGGAAAATTCTAATTATTTTTATGTTGTGGCAACACTTTTTGTCTTCTGAATGAATGCTTGAACAGTGCATATTTTTTATAGTGAAATTTATGAATGTTAAAATTGTTGGCTCTTGAAAGAATGATGAACAAAGAAATGTTATTGCTAATCTGAAAAATTATGAAATTGATTCTTGAAGCAAGAAAAAGCAGTGAAAGAAAAAGAGAGAAGGCGAAAAAGAGAAAGAAAGAAAAAGAAAAAGCAAGCAGAAAAAGCCAATAGCCCTTTAAACCAAAAGGCAATGGTAAAAAGGATCCAAGGCTTTGAGCATTAATGGATAGGAGGGCCCCAAAGGAATAAAATTCTGGCCTAAGCGGCTAAATCAAGCTGTCCCTAACCATGTGCTTGTGGCATGAAGGTCCAAGTGAAAAGCTTGAGACTAAGTGGTTAAAGTCATGATCCAAAGCAAAAAGAGTGTGCTTAAGAACTCTGGACACCTCTAATTGGGGACTTTAGCAAAGTTGAGTCACAATCTAAAAAGATTTACCCAGTTATGGTCTGTGGCATTTATGTATCCAGTGGTAATATTGGAAGACAAAGTGCTTAGGGTCACGGCCAAGACTCATAAAGTAGCTATGTGCAAAAATCAACATACTGAACTAGGAGAATCAATAACACTATCTAAAATTCTGAGTTCCTATAGATGCCAATCATTCTGAGCTTCAAAGGATGAATTGAGATGCCAAAACTGTTCAGGAGCAAAAAGCTACTAGCCTTGCTCATCTATTTAGAATATGAGCTTCTCTAAAAACTCTGAGATGTATTACCTCTTGATCTTCTTTTTATCCTATTTTATTTATCTAGTTGCTTGAGGACAAGCAATAGTTTAAGTTTGGTGTTGTGATGAACGGATATTTTATACGCTTTTTGGGGGTATTTTCATATAGTTTTTACTAGGATCTAGCTACTTTTTAGTATATTTTTATTAGTTTTTATGCAAAAATCACATTTCTGGACTTTACTATGAGTTTGTGTGTTTTTCTATGATTTCAGGTATTTTTTGGCTGAAATTGAGGGACCTGAGCAAAGATCTTATTCAAAGGCTGAAAAAGGACTGCAGATGCTGTTGGATTCTGACCTCCCTGCACTCGAAATGGATTTTCTAGAGCTACAGAAGTCCAATTGGCGCGCTCTCAATTACGTTGGAAAGTAGACATCTAGGGATTTTCGGCAATATATAATAGTCCATACTTCGCCCGAGTTTTAATGACGCAAACTGGCGTTTAACGCCAACTTTCTACCCTATTCTGGCGTTAAATGCCAGAAACAGGATACAAGCTGGAGTCAAACGCCCAAACTAACACAAAAGCTTGAGTTAAACACCAGGAATAGCCTCTACACGTGAAAGCTTCAATGCTCAGCCCAAACACACACCAAGTGGGCCCCAGAAGTGGATTTCTGCACTATCTATCTTAGTTTACTCATTTTCTGTAAACCTATGTTACTAGTTTAGTATAAAAACTACTTTTAGAGATTTATTTTGCACCTCATGACATTTTACATCTGAATTTGTATCTTTTATGGCATGAGTCTCTAAACCCCATGGTTGGGGGTGAGGAGCTCTGCTGTATCTCGATGGATTAATACAATTACTTCTGTTTTCTGTTCAATCACGCTTGATTCTATTCTAAGATATTCACTCGCACTTAAACATGATGAATGTGATGATCCGTGACACTCATCACCATTCTCAACCTATGAACATGTGCCTGACAACCACTTCCGTTCTACCTTAGATTGAGTGTTTATCTCTTGGGTTCCTGGTTCACGAGTTTGACTGCTTCTCCTGACAATGGAGCATTCAATCTGTGAGACCAGAGTCTTCGTGGTATAAGCTAGAATTAATTGGTAGTATTATTGAGATCCAGAAAGTATAAACCTTGTCTATGGTATTCCGAGTAGGATCTGGGATGGGATGACTGTGAAGAGCTTCAAACTCACGAACGTTGGGTGTAGTGACAGACACAAAAGGATAACTAGATCCCATTCCAGCACAAGTGAGAACCGATAGATGATTAGCCATGTACATGGACCTTTTTCACTGAGAGAACAGATGGTAGCCATTGACAACGGTGATCCACCAACATACAACTTGCCATGGAAGGAGCCTTGCGTGCGTGAAGAAGAAGACAGTAGAAAAGCAGAGATTCAAAAGACAGAGCATCTCCAAAACTCCAACCCATTCTCCATTACTGCATAACAAGTATTTATTTCATGTTCTTTTACTTTTTACAAACAAAACTCTCCTCATTATTAATCTCCTGACTAAGGTTTACAAGATAACCATAGATTGCTTCAAGCCGACAATCTCTGTGGGATCAACCCTTACTCACGTAAGGTATTACTTGGATGACCCAGTGCACTTGCTGGTTAGTGGCACCAGAGTTGTAAAAAGTATGAATCATAATTCCGAGCACCAGAAGGCAGGATAGTGAGAAAAGTAAATGCAAAGGAAAGGAAGCATGCAATGTTGGAATGAGGTAAATCACTAGAATTAAGTGAGTGAATTAGTGTGACATTGATGCAAAATAGGTGTGTGAGTTCTAAATTGCGCACGGTTTAGAACACACGCACACTAGCATAAAAAGCTTTGTCACAATTTACACACAAGAAGAATGCACCTCACTCATTCTAGTGTGCTTGAAATATTCTAAACTCGTAGGTTAAGACAACCAAAAAAGCGATAAAGAAGCATGAAAGCATTCAAGCAAAAATCAAGCAATTATGAATTGGATAATGAATGGATATTGATTGATGTGCAAGAGAACTTAATGGACCAAATGATATATGAAACTTACACATCAATTAATGACACACTTTGAATTTCAGTTCACATCAACTAGCGAACATACGATGGGAAACATGGTTATTATGCAATGTAGTAAAAGAGAACTAGAGGTGAGAAGTTAATCACATAGCAAGCATAGTCCATATAGCTTGAGAATTTCAAAAAGATATCCCTAGGTGAGCTTCCAATCTAATTTCACAAAAGAAACATGATGACAAAATGACTAGTTTCAAATATGTGTAGAGCACACAAGTAAACAAATAATGGTCAATCATGTCATTAAGGCATAAGCATAACATATGGATACATATGATTAAGAAACACAATGCATTGAGATAAATGCACAACATCCATTAAGAAATTTCCTAATCAGAGAAAAGGATTCCAATCACATGTTGTCTAGCTACAACATGCAATTCAAAAAGATTTAAGAGCTTAAGGGCGATTCCCATGTACTTGGTGTTCACAAATGTTCAACATAGAAATTTAAAACCAAGTAACAAAATATAACCTTAATAATGAAATCCAACAATTGGAATTAGCAAAAATGATGTTAAAACAACATCTTATCAATAATCAATAGCAATAAATAGTGTACAAGATTAATAATCCAACACTTATAATAAAAAATAGAAAATTAAATGAAAAATTAAACTAACTAAACAACTAACTAACCATCTAACTAAAAGAAATGGTTTTAGATGGTGATTGGTAGTGTTGGATGATGGTTGAAGAAGGGAAACAAAAGAAGAGGAGAGAGAAGAAGAGAGAAGAAGGAAAGAAATGGAAAGAAGAGAAAAAAATAAGGTGGGTGAAAAAGGGCAACCCACGCGTACACGTGGATAGACACGTAAGCATGGATAGATGAAATGGACGCGACGTGTACGCATGGATCACGCGTACGCATGATGGGTTATTTAGAGGGGCGACGCATACACGTGGGTTGGTCTTGTGCTAAAGGCACAATTCCAGCCCAAAACTCGCACAACTCTCGGGTTTTTGTATGGGTGGTGAAAATTTTGGATCCATGCGTATGCGTGGGTGGTCAAAAAACTAACGCGTATGCGTGGCATGGTACTCTGTTTTTCAAAATTTTTCTAAGTTCCTGCACCAAATCAAGCATTTCAAACTTCCAAACAGCTACCAAAACACTATAAAACCTTATTTAAAATACTAAACTACCAAATAAACTCAACAAACTAAGCTAAACATAAATTAAACCTATTTATAGCAATATTTATAAAAGGAAAAAATGAAAAGATTTTACCATTGTGGGCTATTTCCCACCTAGCACTTTTATTTAATGTTCTTAAGTTGGACTTATGGGGAGATCCTCATCAAGGTGGCTTGTGCTTGTATTCCTCCTTGAACATCCACCAATGCTTGGACTTCCGATAAGCTCTGACAAGAGAATTTTTTTGTATAGTTTGGAATCAATCAAAACAAGAATCAATTCATTGGTAGCATAGTCCAAACCAACAATGAATTCTCTTAATCAAATGTTTACAAATTCTAATTAACCGAGAGTATTTAAACCTCGGGTTGTTCTCCCTAGGAGTTACAATGAAGTGTACAGTTATTGGCTATGAGAGAGAGCATGGGGAATTGGAAAAGCAAGAAAGCAAGAAATGTAAATACCAAGGAAGCAAATAAACATGCAAGGAAATTAAAAGAGAAATCAAGTAAAGGCAATGAAAATGGAAAAATGTAACTTAAATGCTAAAAATGACTCTTGGTGATAATTAGGGAGTTAAGGATTCCTATCCTAGTTATGGACCACAAACATGGCAATTGTGTTGAATCAATCCAAATTAGTCAATCCTACTTGAGAATTAGTCAAAAGGGCATAATTGGTCTCAATCCATAAGTCCTAATCAACTCACTAATTACTTAGTGAAAGACTAGCTTCAATAGAGACCAAACCAATTAGCCATTTCCACACAATGCGGAATGGACATCCACAACTCAATTCCACCCAAACACCCAATTTCTCAACCAAGAGTGTGAAAACTAAACATGCAAGAAATTAAACATGCAAGAAATAAAGGTTAAAGCAATAAAATGCAAGGAAAGGAAACTTCAAATGCAAGAAACCTCTTGGCAAGTAATTGAGAGCTAAGGTTACCTATCCTAGACATTGACCACAACCACATGATGATTGTGAAGAGTTAATCCTACTTAGTCAACCATAACATCAAGGATAAGTCAAATAGGCATAATTAATTTCAATCCCTAAGTCCTCTGTCAACACTAGGGGTCACATAAAGTCAAGGAAAACCAAATTAACTAACTACTCTAATATATCAAACAAGAATGGACATCAATGACTTAAGGGACACCAAAGTCAACAATTCCAAGCCAAGAGTGTAGAAAAACTAAGTGAAAACTAAGCCAAGCATTTTATCAAATACTTGGTGTGTATGAAAATAAAATAATATTAAATTGCATTAAAAATAAATGCTAACTACCAAACGCAAGAAAATGACAATAACAATTAAAGAAAGCAATAAATGACATGAAACATAAATTTGCATTAATTGAAATTAAAATAACAAGAGTGTTCATAAAATGGAAAATGACATAAAAGAGAAAATGACAAAAGAAATGAAGAAGATAAGGACAAGAGAGCATAGAAACATAAATGAAACTAGATGAAAGCAAGAATTAAAAATAGAAATTACAAAGAAAATAAACTAAGAACCCTAATTTCTAGAGAGAAGGGGGAGCTTCTCTCTCTAAAAAAATAACCTACATAATGCTAAACTAACCCTAATTTCTCCCCCCCTCCCCCCCCCCCCCCCGCTTTCACATGGAGCGAGGCCCTCTTAGATATAAGAAGAATCAGCTTCAGAAAGTCCAAAAACTGGGCTCTAGAGGCCCAGAAATCGGCCCAGCGATTTCTATTAAATGAGTCACGCGCTGAGACCTGTGCATACGTGGTACACGAAATCGTGATACACAACTTCGTACAGCTGACCAGCAAGTGCACTAGGTCGTCCAAGTAATACCTTACGTGAGTAAGGGTCGATTCCACAGAGATTGTCGGCTTGAAGAAAGCTAAGGTCATCTTGTAAATCTCAGTCAGGCGGATTCAAATGGTTATGAAGTTTTGATAATTAAAAAAGAAATAAAACATAAAACAGGATAGAGATACTTATGCAATTCATTGGTGGGAATTTCAGATAAGCGTATGAAGATGCTTTGTTCCCTTTGAGCCTCTGCTTTTCTATTGCCTTCATCCAATCATTCATACTCCTTTCCATGGCAAGCTGTATGTAGGTGGATCACCGTTGTCAATGGCTACCATCCATCCTGTCAGTGAAAATGGTCATCTACGGTTCTCGCATGGCTAATCATCTATCGGTTCTCGATCGTGTCAGAATAAGATCCATTGATCCTTTTATGCACTGTCACTTTTCCCCACAGTCGCGAGTTTGAAGCTCATCACAGTCATCCCATCCCAGATCCTACTCGGAATACCACAGACAAGGTTTAGACTTTCTGGATCTCAAGAATGCTACCAATTAATTCTAGCTTATACCATGAAGACTCTGATCGCATGGAATGAAAGCTCTATTGTCAGAAGAGGCAACCATGCGTCGTGAACCAGTAGGCCAAGAGATACACATTCAAGCTCTCACAGATAGAACGGAAGTGGTTGTCAAGCACGCGTTCATAAGGGAGGATGATGATGAGTGTCACGGATCATCACATCCATCAGGTTAAAGTACGAGTGAATATCTTAGAACAAGAATAAGCTTGAATTGAATAGAAAACAATAGTAATTGCATTAATTCATGAGGAATAGCAAAGCTCCACACCTTAATCTATGATGTGTAGAAACTCCACCGTTGAAAATACATAAGAACTAGGTCTAGGCGTAGCCATTCGGCCATGCCTCCCAAATAGATGAAAGAAATGAAAAAGGGTTCAAAGACCTGATCCCAAGATCAAAGATGATCAAAAGATGAAGATACAATAGTAAAAGGTCCTATTTATAGTGAACTAGTAACCTAGGGTTTACAAAAATAAGTAAATGACGCAGAAATCCACTTCTGGGGCCCACTTGGTGTGTGGTTGGACTGAGCATTGAAGCTTTCACGTGCATAGGCTTTTCTTGGAGTTAAACGCCAACTCTGGTGCCAGTTTGGGCGTTTAACTCCAGCTTTTATGCCAATTCTGGCGTTTAATGCCAGAAAAGGGTCTCTGACCGGCGTTTTGATGCCAATTTGGGCCATCAAATCTCGGATAAAGTATGTACTATTATACATTTCTGTAAAGCCCAAGATGTCTACTTTCCAACGCAATTGAGAGCGTGCCAATTGGGCTTCTGTAGCTCCAGAAAATTTATTTCGAGTGTAGGGAGGTCAGAATTCAGCAACATCTTCAGTCCTTTTTCAGCCTCTGAATCAGATTTTTGCTCAGGTCCCTCAATTTCAGCCAGAAAATACCTGAAATCACAGAAAAACACACAAACTCATAGTAAAGTCTAGAAATGTAATTTTTGCATAAAAACTAATAATTATATACTAAAAACTAACTAAATCATACTAAAAACTACCTAAAAACAATGCCAAAAAGTGTATAAATTATCCGCTCATCAGTACGCACAGGTGTGTGTGCACGCACACATGATGATTTTCCTCTTGTGCGTACGCACAGGCTGTCGTACATACGCACACATGGTTTTGTGGCTCTTGTGCGTACACACAGGTTGTTATGCGCATGCACACTCCAATGTGTGCTTCTTTGTTGTTTTCTTCATGTTTTCTCCCTTTGTACATGCTTCCTTCCACTTTTGCCTTCCCAAACTTGCCTCTAGGACCTAAAATCACTCAAAAAACATGTCATGGCATCGAATGGCATAAAAGTGGGATTAAAATCACTAATTTAAGCTCAAAATAGCATGTTTTCATAATTAGGCACAATTTAGAGAGAAAACACAAAAGCATACTATTTACATGGATAAATGTGGGTTTATGTGATGAAATCCACTCAAATCAAACCAAAATATATCGTCAAATATGGATTCATCAAGCTCCATTCTTCAAAATTAATATCACCAAGCTTTGATGAAGTTCCACACAAGCTAAGGGCTCCCAAAATTGATCCTCATGTATGCCGGGGTCCCAAACCTTATTTCTACACCTGTCTTCAAGTTAATCACCATTAATCCATCCGGGTGGCAAGCAAGAGGAATTCTCAATGTAATACCAAACTCTCCTTCTAGACCAATCCAATTGAGTACTAGCCCAATCCTTGCATCTAATCCTTGAAGTATTAACCATAATGAGCCTTGATTTGCAACGCCAACCACTAAACATCCTTCTCTTACGCTTCATCCCACAAAGCGCCCTAAGTTGACCATCCGTTTCAAGTAAGCCATACTCAAGTGGGACAATAAAGCTAATAGAGATGAGTTTTACCCACTCAAATGAAGGAATAGATGACAACCTAAGCAAAAACACTTCCAAGGATCTTGACAAAGCGTATTCGACTCCCATCCTTCTTCTAAGGACCTCCACCTCTTCACATGATTTTTTAATTTCAATCCTTTGCTCATCAAATTCATGTAACTCTTTTCCATCACTCATATCATAAATGGGAGGATGAGAGAAATCTACCTCCACATTGCTTTCTATCTCACCGGAAGAAGGTTCTTCAAGTTCAAAGGATTCACCACCAAGAAGGTTTGATGCATGATCTTCATCACCAAGGGAACTCAATTCTTGCTTCATTCCCTCCAAGTCTTCATTCAGAAATTGTTTTGGAGGTTGTGCACTCTCTTCCTCAACATCAAATTCAATCTTCTTGGAAGAATTTTCTATGACTTTAGATTCCCTTGGAGGTTCCGCATCTCCTAAATATTTAACCACTTCTTCCTCTTCTTCAACAATCATAGCTTCCTCCAATTGTTCTAACACAAAGTAACATTTCTCATTTTCCACCAGAATTTCCAATCTATCTTTCATGCTATGCTCTTCAATTGATTCTCCACATGTGGCCATGGGAGTGCTTTGAGTGTTCAAGCATTGGGAGGCTAATCAGTTTACTTCTTCGGTCAAGGCGGCCATGAATTCTAGTACCTACCTTTTCATCTCTTCTTGCTCTTGAAGAATAAGACAAAGGGTTTCATCTATTGGAGATTAGGGTTGATAGGTGGGTTCATTATTTTGAAGGAAGGGTTCATGATAGGAAAGTGGTTCTTCTTGGTAAGGGTATGGAAGTGGCATGTATGGAATTTGTGGTCTTTGGGAGTAATTGTATTGGAATGTGGGTGGTTCTATAGGTTTTCTCTCATAATGGTCACAAGGATGAGGAAAGGGTGCTTGGTTATATGATGGGGGTGTATCATAAGAAGGTATTTGGTAAAAAGGGGCTTGTGAGTATGGTTGAGGGCTATGTTGAGGATGAGGTTCATGGGCATATGGTAGTGGTTGTTGACAACCACAATGAGGATTATCACATACATTAGATAGATATGCATTAGGAGTGGAATTATACCTATAGGAGACTGGAGGAGGTTGTTGCCAAGAAGGTTGTCCATAAGCTTGAGGCTCCTCCTACCTTTGGTTGTCCCATCCTTGATGCACATTCTCATTGAAATTCCTCTTTCCTACAACATAATTGTAACCACACTCAAAGCCAAAAGGGTGAGAATCATGATAGCAAAAGAAAATAAAAATAAGAATTAACAAAAGGTTATCAACAAAGTCCTAAAACTAACAAAAATTAACAAAGAAACAAAAGTTAACCATATTCACAATATTCACATATATACAATAACCAATAACAAGGCACACATTTGCAATTCCCGGGCAACGGTGCCGTTTGATGAGAAGATAATTTGTCGGTATAGAATTTCTCAATGAATTCTCGTTGCAAGTATAGTTCTAAACCAACAAACAATCCTCAATCAAAATTTAGTTTGTCACAAGTACAAACCCCAATAAAATAACTGAAGTATTTAAACCTCCAGTCGTCTCTCAAGGAATTGCAGGGAAGTGTTCTATTATTGGTTATGGCACAATGTTTTTGGGGTTTTGAATAAGGGACAAGAAAAATAAATGGCAATAAAGTAAAGGAAACTCAAATAATAAAAAGGTCTTGGCAAGGGTTGATGGTCAAGGATCTTTATCCTTGTTGGTGGACGAAATTGTGATCACTATTCTTTAAGTTGTACTTTTATGGAATTTGAAATTGGCACGTGTGGACACAACTCCGTTCAACTAACCAGCAAGTGTACTGGGTCGTCCAAGTAATAAACCTTACGCGAGTAAGGGTCGATCCCACAGAGATTGTTGGTATGAAGCAAGCTATGGTCACCTTGTAAATCTCAGTTAGGCAGATAAAATTATGGAATTTAGAAAATCAAATAATAAAAAGAAATAATAAAAGGGATACTTATGCAGATTCATTGGTGGGAATTTCAGATAAGCATATGGAGATACTGTATGGCTCACGGACGCTTACTTTCCTACTGCTTCAACTCAATCCTTCTTACTCCTTTCCATGGCAAGCTGTGTATAGGGGTTCACCATTCGACGATGGCTACTTTGAATCCTCTCGAGAAAATGGTCCTCTGCGGCTGTCACTCGCATGGCTAATCGTCTGGAGGCATCACACTGGCCGAAGGCTACATCCCATCCTCGCAGTGAAAACTACGCTCACGCGCTCTGTCACAGCACGGCTAATCACTGGTTGGTTCCCGCTCCTACTGGAATAGAATCCCTTGATTCTTTTGCGTCTGTCACTAACGCCCAGCACTTGCGAGTCTGAAGCACGTCACAGTCATTCATTACCGGAATCCTACTCGGAATACAACAGACAAGGTTAGACTTTCCGGATTCCCAGGATCCTACTCGGAATACCACAGACAAGGTGAAACTTTTCGGATCCTCATAAATGCCACCATCTATCTAGCTTATACCACGAAGATTCTGTTGGGGAATCTAAGAGATACACATTCAAGCTCTGTTGCATGTAGAACGGAAGTGGTTGTCAATCACGTGCGTTCATAAGTGAGAATGATAATGAGCGTCACATAATCATCACATTCATCATGTTCTTGGGTACGAATGAATATCTTGGAATAAGAATAAGAGAGATTTGAATAAAAGAAAATAGAATTGCATTAATACTTGAGGTACAGTAGAGCTCCACACCCTTAATCTATGGTGTGCAGAAACTCTACCGTTGAAAATACATAAGTAAAAGGTTCAGGCATGGCCGAATGGCCAGCCCCCTGAATGTGATCAATAGTCTCCTAAGATGAAGAATAAAACAAAACTGAGACCAAAGATGTCTAATACAATAGTAACTTATCCTATTTATACTAGACTAGCTACTTGGGTTTACATGAGTAGGTAATTGATGCATAAATCCACTTTCGGGGCCCACTTGGTGTATGCTTGGGCTGAGCTTGATCTATCCACGAGCTGAGGCTTTTCTTGGAGTTGAACTCCAAGTTATGACGTGTTTTGGGCGTTCAACTCCGGATCATGACGTTTTTCTGGCGTTTAACTCCAGACAGCAGCATGTACTTGGCGTTCAACGCCAAGTTACGTCGTCAATTTCCGAATAAAGTATGGACTATTGTATATTGCTGGAAAGCTCTGGATGTCTACTTTCCAACGCCGTTGAGTTTGCGCCAATTGGAGTTCTGGGGCTCCAGAAAATCTATTTCGAGTGCAGGGAGGTCAGATTCCAACAGCATCAGCAGTCCTTTTGTCAGCCTTTTTCAGAGTTTTGCTCAAGTCCCTCAATTTCAGCCAGAATTTACCTGAAATCACAGAAAAACACACAAACTCATAGTAAAGTCCAGAAATGTGAATTTAACATAAAAACTAATGAAAACATCCCTAAAAGTAGCTTAAACTTACTAAAAACTATCTAAAAACAATGCCAAAAAGCGTATAAATTATCCGCTCATCACAACACCAAACTTAAATTGTTGCTTGTCCCCAAGCAACTGAAAATCAAATAGGATAAAAGAAGAGAATATACTATAAATTCCAGAATATCAATGAACATTAATTATAATTAGATGAGCGGGACTTGTAGCTTTTTGCTTCTGAATAGTTTTGGCATCTCACTTTTTCCTTTGAAGTTTAGAGTGATTGGCGTCTCTGGGAACTTAGAATTTTGGATAGTGTTATTGACTTTCCTAGTTAAGCATGTTGATTCTTGAACACAGCTACTTATGAGTCTTGGCCATGGCCCTAAGCACTTTGTTTTCCAGTATTACCACCGGATACACAAATGCCACAGACACATAACTGGGTGAACCTTTTCAGATTGTGACTCAGCTTTGCTAGAGTCCCCAGTTAGTGGTGTCCAGAGCTCTTAAGCACACTCTTTTGCTTTGGATCACGACTTTAACCACTCAGTCTCAAGCTTTTCACTTGGACCTTCATGACACAAGCACATGGTTAGGGACAGCTTGATTTAGCCGCTTAGGCCTGGATTTAATTTCCTTGGGCCCTCCTATCCATTGATGCTCAAAGCCTTGGATCCTTTTTACCCTTGCCTTTTGGTTTTAAGGGCTATTGGCTTTTTCTACTGCTCCTTCTTTTCCTTTTTTTCTAAATTTTTTTTTCGCCATATTTTTTTTCTTTCGCAAGCTTTCTTTTTCACTGCTTTTTCTTGCTTCAAGAATCAATTTCATGATTTTTCAGATCCTCAATAACATTTCTCTTTGTTCATCATTCTTTCAAGAGCCAACAATTTTAACACTCATAAACAACAATATCAAAAGACATATGCACTGTTCAATCATTCATTCAGAAAACAAAAAGTATTGTCACCACATCAATATAATTAAATTAAATTCAAGGATGAATTCGAAATTCATGTACTTCTTGTTCTTTTGAATTAAAACATTTTTCATTTAAGAGAGGTGAAGGATTAATGGATTTTATTCATAGCTTTGAGGCATGGTTACATACTAATGATCATGAAGTAGAGACACAAAACATAGATAAACACAACATTAAAAACCGAAAAGCAGAAAGAAATAAGAACAAGGAATGAATCCACCTGAGTGAGGGTGGCGCCTTCTTGAAGGTCCAATGGTGCTTTTTGAGCTCCTCTATGTCTCTTCCTTGCTTCTGTTGAATGATTCCTAGTAATTTTGGTGTTTCTACCCTTAGTTGCTTCCAATATTTGTGTGGAGGATAACTTATCCCCTGAGGTATCTCAGGGATCTCTTGATTTGCAGCCACATATTCTACCACTGAGCTATGACGGTTTTATATGACTCTTTCCATCTCCCAAGACTCAGAGGTGGAAGCTTTTGTCTTCCCTTTGAGGTTTCTCTGGCCTTATGTGCCATTAATGGTAATGGAGAAGCAAAAAAAGCTATGCTTTTACCACACCAAACTTAAAATATTGCTCGCCCTCGAGCAAGAGAAGAAAGAAGAGAGGAAGAAGAAGAAGAAAATGGAGGTGAGTGAGGGAAGATGGATTCGGCTATATGGGTGGGATTGGGTGGGAAAGAGAAGTTGAATTGTAAAGGTAGGTGGGGTTTATGGGGAAGAGTGGGTTGATGTGAGTGGTGAATGGGGCAATTGGGAAGAGGAATTGAGGTGATTGGTGAAGAATGTTGGGAATTGTGATATGGGGAATACAAATCACAAAAATAGGATTAGGAGGTAAGGTGGGAATATAGTAGGTGGGGATCATGTGGGGTCCACAGATCCTAAGGTGATCCTGTGGGGTCCACAGGATCCTGAGGTGTCAAGGAATTCCATCCCTGCACCAAATAGGCATGTAAAATGCCTTTGTACACCATTCTGGCGTTTAAACGCCCGTTGGTGCACGTTCTGGGCGTTCAACGCCCATGTAAAGCATGTTTCTGCCGTTGAACGCCAATTTCATGCATGTTGCTGGCGTTCAGCGCCAGCTTTTCTTCTCTGGGCACATTCCTGGCGTTCAGTGCCAGGATGTTGCTTGTTTCTGGCGTTCAGCGCCAGAATGGTGCTCTGTTCTGGCGTTGAACGCCGGCCAGATGCATCTTACTGGCGTTGAACGCCAGCCTGTGCGTCCTCCAGGGTGTGGAAATTTTTTTCTTCTGTTTTTGACTCTGTTTTTAATTTTTTTGATTTTTTCGTGACTTCTCATGATCATGTACCTAATTAGACACAAAATAACAATAAAATAAAAATTAGATAATTAAAATTGGGTTGCCTCCCAACAAGCGCTTCTTTAATGTCAATAGCTTGATAGTGGCTCTCATGGAGCCACAAGGTGATCAGGTCAATGTTAGTGTAGTCCCAACACCAAACTTAGAGTTTGGATATGGGGTCTTAACACCAAACTTAGAGTTTGGTTGTGGCCTCACAACACCAAACTTAGAATTTGACTGTGTGGGCTCTTCTTGACTCTGAATTGAGAGAGCCTTTTCATGCTTACTCTCTTCTGTCACAGAGGGATGGCCATGTGCCTTAAACACAAGGTAGTCCCCATTCAATTGAAGGACTAATTCACCCCTGTTGACATCTATCACAGCTCCTGCTGTGGCTAGGAAAGGTCTTCCAAGGATGATGCAATCATCCTCTTCCTTCCTAGTGTCTAAGATTATGAAATCAGTAGGGATGTAAAGGCCTTCAACCTTTACTAACACGTCCTCTACTATTCCATAAGCTTGTCTCAATGACTTATCTGCCAATTGTAATGAGAACAAGGCAGGTTGTACCTCAATGACCCCTAGCTTCTCCATTACAGAGAGTGGCATAAGATTTATCCCTGACCCTAGATCACATAGAGCTTTTTCAAAGCTCATGGTGCCAATGGTACAAGGTATTAAGAACTTGCCAGGATCTTGTTTCTTTTGAGGTAGAGTTTTCTGAATCCAAGTATCTAGTTCACTAATGAGCAAGGGAAGTTCACTTTCCCAAGTCTCATTACCAAACAACTTGGCATTCAGCTTCATGATAGCTCCTAAATATTAAGCAACTTGCTCTCCAGTCACATCTTCATCCTCTTCAGAGGAAGAATAGTCTTCAGAGCTCATGAATGGCAGAAGGAGATTTAATGGAATTTCTATAGTCTCTATATGAGCCTCAGATTCCTTTGGATCCTTAATAGGAAACTCCTTTTTGCTTGAGGGACGTCCCAGGAGGTCTTCCTCACTAGGATTTTCGTCCTCTTCCTCCCTTGTGCATTCGGCCACATTGATCACATCAATGGCCTTACACTCTCCTTTTGGATTCTCTTCTGTATTGCTTGGGAGAATACTGGGAGGAGTTTCAATGACTTTCTTACTCAGCTGGCCCACTTGTGCCTCCAAATTTCTAATGGAGGATCTTGTTTCATTCATGAAACTGAAAGTGGCCTTTGACAGATCAGAGACTATATTGGCTAGATTAGAAGTGTTTTGTTCAGAATTCTCTGTCTGTTGCTGAGAAGATGATGGATATGGCTTGCCATTGCTCAGCCTATTGCGTCCACCATTGTTAAAGCCTTGTTGAGGCTTTTGTTGATCCTTCTAGGAGAAATTTGGATGATTTCTCCATGATGGGTTATAGGTGTTTCCATATGGTTCACCCATGTAATTAACCTCTGCCATGGCAGGGTTCTTAGGATCATAAGCTTCTTCAGAAGCTGCCTCTCTAGTACTGTTGGATGCATGTTGCAATCCATTCAGATTTTGAGAGATCATGTTGACCTGTTGAGTCAACACTTTGTTCTGAGCCAATATGGCATTCAGAGCATCAATTTCAATAACTCCTTTCTTCTGAGGTATCCCATTATTCACGGAATTCCTCTCAGAGGTATACATGAACTGGTTGTTTGCAACCATGTCAATGAGTTCTTGAGCCTCTTCAGGCGTTTTCTTCAGGTGAATAGATCCACCTGCAGAATGGTCCAGTGACATTTTCGAAAATTCAGAGAGACCATAATAGAATATATCTAATATGGTCCATTCTGAAAACATGTCAGATGGACATCTTTTGGTCAGCTGCTTGTATCTTTCCCAAGCTTCATAGAGGGATTCACCATCTTTTTGTTTGAAGGTTTGAACATCCATTCTCAGCTTGCTCAGCTTTTGAGGAGGAAAGAATTTATCCAAGAAGGCAGTGACCAGCTTATCCAGGAGTCCAGGCTATCCTTAGGTTGTGAATCCAACCATATTCTAGCTCTGTCTCTTACAGCAAAAGGGAAAAGCATGAGTCTGTAGACTTCAGGATCAACTCCATTCGTCTTTACAGTCTCACAGATCTGCAAGAACTCAGTTAAAAACTGATAAGGATCTTCAAATGGAAGTCCATAAAACTTGCAGTTTTGTTGCATTAATGCAACTAGCTGAGGTTTCAGCTCAAAGTTATTGGCTCCAATGGCAGGAATGGAAATGCTTCTTCCATCAAACTTGGACGTTGGCTTTGTGAAGTCACCAAGCATTCTCCTTGCATTATTATTATTTTCGGCTGCCATCTCCTTCTCTTGTTCGAAAATTTCTGAAAGGTTGTTTCTGGATTGTTGTAATTTAGCTTCTCTTAATTTTCTCTTCAGAGTCCTTTCAGGTTCTGGATCGATTTCAACAAGAGTGCCTTTTTCCCTGTTCCTGCTCATATGAAAGAGAAGAAAACAAGAAGAGAAAGAGGAATCCTCTATGTCACAGTATAGAGATTCCTTTATGTTAGTAGAAGAAGAAAGGGGTAGAAGAATCCAAATACAAGGGATATAAGAAGTTCGGATTCTTAGATGAAGAGAGGTGAAGAGAAGTGTTAGTAATTAATTAATTAAATAGAATAAGAGAAGAGAAGAGAAATTTCGAAAATAATTTTTGAAAAAGGGGTTAGTAATTTTCGAAAATTAAAGATAAGATAAGTTTAAAATTAAAATTTAAAACAAAAAGAGTTTTTGAAAAAGGGATGAGATATTTTCGAAAATTAGAGAGGGAAAAGTAGTTAGGTGGTTTTGAAAAAGATAAGAAACAAACAAAAAGTTGGTTAGTTGATTGAAAAAGATTTGAAATCAAATTTTGAAAAAGATAAGAAGATAAGAAGTTAGATAAGATATTTTGAAATCAAATTTTGAAAAAGATAAAATTTTGAAAAAGATAAGATAAAAGATAAAATAAAAGTTTTAAGAAAAAGATATTTTGAAAAAGATTTAATTTTTAAAATGACTTAACTAACAAGAAAGTACAAGATAAGATTCTAGAACTTAAAGATTGAACCTTTCTTAACAAGAAAGTAACAAACTTCAAATTTTTGAACCAATCACATTAATTGTTAGCTAATTTCGAAAATTAGATATAAGAGATAAGAAAAAGATTTTTGAAAATTAATTTTTAAAATTTTTGAAAATAATAAAAAAATGAAAAAGATATTATTTTTGAAAAAGATTTTGAAAAGATAAGATTTTTAAAATTGAAATTTTGACTTGACTTGTAAGAAATAACTAATTTTAAAATTTTTTGACTAAGTCAACCCAAAATTTTGAAAATTTGGAGGGAAATAAGGAAAAGATATTTTTTATTTTTGAATTTTTTTTTAATTATGAGAGAGAAAAACAACAAAAATACTCAATGCATGAAATTTTTAGATCAAAACAATGAATGCATGCAAGAATGCTATGAATGTCAAGATGAACACCAAGAATACTTTGAAGATCATGATGAACATCAAGAACATATTTTTGAAAAATTTTTAATGCAAAGAAAATATGCAAGACACCAAACTTAGAAATCTTTAATGCAAGAAAAATATGAATGCAAAAATGCACATGAAAAACAACAAAAGACACAAAACAAGAAATCATCAAGATCAAACAAGAAGACTTGTCAAGAACAACTTGAAGATCATGAAGAACACTATGAATGCATGGAATTTTCGAAAAAAATGCAAGAAAAATTTTAAAAGCATGCAATTGACACCAAACTTAAAAATTGACACAAGACTCAAACAAGAAACACAAAATATTTTTGATTTTATGATTTTCTAATTTTTTTTTTGTATTTTTATTTTAATTTTTTCGAAAAACATGGTTAGAAAAATGAAAAAGAAAAGAAAAATTTTGAAAAAGATTTTTGCAAAGAAAATTACCTAATCTGAGCAACAAGATGAACCGTCAGTTGTCCATACTCGAACAATCCCCGGCAACGGCGCCAAAAACTTGGTGGACGAAATTGTGATCACTATTCTTTAAGTTGTACTTTTATGGAATTTGAAATTGGCACGAGTGGACACAACTCCGTTCAACTAACCAGCAAGTGTACTGGGTCGTCCAAGTAATAAACCTTACGCGAGTAAGGGTTGATCCCACAGAGATTGTTGGTATGAAGCAAGCTATGGTCACCTTGTAAATCTCAGTTAGGCAGATAAAATTATGGAATTTAGAAAATCAAATAATAAAAAGAAATAATAAAAGGGATACTTATGCAGATTCATTGGTGGGAATTTCAGATAAGCATATGGAGATACTGTATGGCTCACGGACGCTTACTTTCCTACTGCTTCAACTCAATCCTTCTTACTCCTTTCCATGGCAAGCTGTGTATAGGGGTTCACCATTCGACGATGGCTACTTTGAATCCTCTCGGGAAAATGGTCCTCTGCGGCTGTCACTCGCATGGCTAATCGTCTGGAGGCATCACACTGGCCGAAGGCTACATCCCATCCTCGCAGTGAAAACTACGCTCACGCGCTCTGTCACAGCACGGCTAATCACTGGTTGGTTCCCGCTCCTACTGCAATAGAATCCCTTGATTCTTTTGCGTCTGTCACTAATGCCCAGCACTTGCGAGTCTGAAGCACGTCACAGTCATTCATTACCGTAATCCTACTCGGAATACCACAGACAAGGTTAGACTTTCCGGATTCCCAGGATCCTACTCGGAATACCACAGACAAGGTGAGACTTTCCGGATCCTCATAAATGCCGCCATCTATCTAGCTTATACCACGAAGATTCTGTTGGGGAATCTAAGAGATACACATTCAAGCTTTGTTGCATGTAGAACGGAAGTGGTTGTCAATCACGTGCGTTCATAAGTGAGAATGATAATGAGCGTCACATAATCATCACATTCATCATGTTCTTGGGTACGAATGAATTTCTTGGAATAAGAATAAGAGAGATTTGAATAAAAGAAAATAGAATTGCATTAATACTTGAGGTACAGTAGAGCTCCACACCCTTAATCTATGGTGTGCAGAAACTCTACCGTTGAAAATACATAAGTAAAAGGTTCAGGCATGGCCGAATGGCCAGCCCCCTGAATGTGATCAATAGTCTCCTAAGATGAAGAATAAAACAAAACTGAGACCAAAGATGTCTAATACAATAGTAACTTATCCTATTTATACTAGACTAGTTACTAGGGTTTACATGAGTAGGTAATTGATGCATAAATCCACTTCCGGGGCCCACTTGGTGTATGCTTGGGCTGAGCTTGATCTATCCACGAGCTGAGGCTTTTTTTGGAGTTGAACTCCAAGTTATGACGTGTTTTGGGCGTTCAACTCCGGATCATGATGTTTTTCTGGCGTTTAACTCCAGACAGCAGCATGTACTTGGCATTCAACGCCAAGTTACGTCGTCAATTTCCGAATAAAGTATGGACTATTATATATTGCTGGAAAGCTCTGGATGTCTACTTTCCAAAGCCGTTGAGAGCGCGCCAATTGGAGTTCAGATTCCAACAGCATCAGCAGGGAGGTCAGATTCCAACAGCATCAGCAGTCCTTTTGTCAGCCTTTTTCAGAGTTTTGCTCAAGTCCCTCAATTTCAGCCAGAATTTACCTGAAATCACAGAAAAACACACAAACTCATAGTAAAGTCCAGAAATGTGAATTTAACATAAAAACTAATGAAAACATCCCTAAAAGTAGCTTAAACTTACTAAAAACTATCTAAAAACAATGCCAAAAAGCGTATAAATTATCCGCTCATCACTTGTTACTAACCACAAAATGATAATTGCAAGGATCAATCTCATTACGTCATCCTCTAACAAGTGAAGAAAAGTCAAATGAGCTACATTAATCCTAATCCATAAGTCCTAGCCGCTTCACTAATTAACTTAATGGAAGCTAGAGTCAATGGACACCAATCATCAATCACTTGGACATTAGCAACTCAAGTTCACCTAAGTTACTGATGAGCGGATAATTTATACGCTTTTTGGCATTGTTTTTAGTATGTTTTTAGTATGATCTAGTTAGTTTTTAGTATATTTTTATTAGTTTTTAGTTAAAATTCACTTTTCTGGACTTTACTATGAGTTTGTGTGTTTTTCTGTGATTTCAGGTATTTTCTGGCTGAAATTGAGGGACCTGAGCAAAAATCTAATTCAGAGACTAAAAAGGACTGCAGATGCTGTTGGATTCTGACCTCCCTGCACTCGAAGTGGATTTTCTGGAGCTACAGAAGCCCAATTGGCGCGCTCTCAACGGCGTTGGAAAGTAGACATCCTGGGCTTTCCAGCAATATATGATAGTCCATACTTTGCCCAAGATTTGATGGCCCAAACCGGCGTTCAAAGTCACCCTCAAGATTTCCAGCGTTAAACGCCGGAACTGGCACCAAAATGGGAGTTAAACGCCCAAACTGGCATAAAAGCTGGCGTTTAACTCCAAGAAGAGTCTCTACACGAAAATGCTTCAATGCTCAGCCCAAGCACACACCAAGTGGGCCCGGAAGTGGATTTTTATGTCATTTACTCATCTCTGTACACCCTAGGCTACTAGTTCTCTATATATAGGACCTTTTACTATTGTATTTTCATCTTTTGATCACTTTTAGATCTCTAGATCATCTTTGGACATCTAGTTGTTAGATCATTGGGAGGCTGGCCTCACGGCCATGCCTAGACCTTGTTCTTATGTATTTTCAACGGTGGAGTTTCTACACACCATAGATTAAGGTGTGGAGCTCTGCTGTACCTCGAGTATTAATGCAATTACTATTGTTCTTCTATTCAATTCCGCTTGTTCTTGTTCTAAGATATCACTTGTTCTTCAACTTGATGAATGTGATGATCCGTGACACTCATCATCATTCTCACCTATGAACGTGTGACTGACAACCACCTCCGTTCTACCTTCGATTGGGTGAATATCTCTTGGGTTCCTGATACACGATGCATGGTTGATCGCCTGACAACCGAGAGCTCGCCTGACAAACGAGCCAGCCATTCCGTGAGATCAGAGTCTTCGTGGTATAGGCTAGAACTGATGGCGGCATTCAAGAGAATCCGGAAGGTCTAACCTTGTCTGTGGTATTCTGAGTAGGATTCAATGATTGAATGACTGTGACGTGCTTCAAACTCCTGAGGGCGGGGCGTTAGTGACAGACGCAAAAGAATCACTGGATTCTATTCCGGCCTGATCGAGAACCGACAGATGGATAGCCGTGCCGTGACTGGGTGCGTTGAACATTTCCACTGAGAGGATGGGAGGTAGCCACTGACAACGGTGAAACCCTTGCTTAAGCTTGCCATGGAAAGGAGTAAGAAGGATTGGATGAAGACAGTAGGAAAGCAGAGAGACGGAAGGGAAGGCATCTTCATACGCTTATCTGAAGTTCCTACCAATGAATTACATAAGTATCTCTATCTTTATCTTTATGTTTTATTCGTATATCACTCCATATCCATTTGAGTTTACCTGACTAAGATTTACAAGGTGACCATAGCTTGCTTCATATCAACAATCTCTGTGGGATCGACCCTTACTCGCGTAAGGTTTATTACTTGGACGACCCAGTACTCTTGCTGGTTAGTTGTGCGAAGTTGTGTTTATGCCATGGTACTGAATACCAAGTTTTTGGATTCATTACCGGGGATTAATTGATTTGTGAAAAGTAGTGATCACAATTTTGTGCACCAGTTACCATCCCAAGGCAAGAACACAAAAATCTACTCTAACATCCTTCCATTTGTCAAACACTTGGAAGGCATAAAAGGAAGGCAAAATAAGATTGCAAGAAATATAAATCTACAACTACCAATTGCAAGAAATTAACAACAACAAAGTAATTAATCAATAAAAGAAATCAAACGTAAATTACATTAAAGAAAAATAGAAGAAACAAGAGTGCATCAACAACAAAGTAAACAAATACAACGAGTAAAATACTAAACTAGGAAAGCAACGGTAAAGGAACAAGAAATTAGAAAGGAAAAGTAAATCAAAGCATGAATTAAACCTAGATCTAAAGAAATCCTAATCTACATCTAACCTAATTCTAGAGAGAAGAAAGAGCTTCTTTCTCTAGAAACAAACTAAAGCATGATGAAAACTCAACTATGTGCTCTCCCCCCTTGACCCATCTTAAATTCTGCATGAAATAGTCTCTGGAATCAGTTGGATTTGAGCCTGGGAAGCTCAAAAATCGCCCCCATCGTTTTCACTTTAATGAGGTCACGTGCAAGCAACGACGCGTACACATGGGTCACACGTACATGCCGCTTGGGATTTTCTTTCCATGCGTACGCGTCTGTTATGCGTACGCGTTGCCATGCGACTTCATATCCACGCACGCGCGTCTATCACACGTGCGCGTCGATGTATGCACTCCAAATCCTTGATTTCCCATGAATTCTCTACTTTGCATGTTTTTCTCTTCATTCCTTTAATCCATTCCTAGCTCTTTTCATCATGAATTCACTAACAAACATATCAAAGCATCTAGTGAAATCAAAGGTAGATTAAAATTATCAAATTAAAGGCCTAAAAAGCATGTTTTTACACTTAAGCGCAAATTAAGGGAGAATTTCAAAACCATGCTATTTCATTGAATAAATATGGGAAAAGTTGATAAAATCTCCTTAATTAAGCACAAGATAAACCACAAAATTGGGGTTTATTAGGTAGGTCTAGTAATAACATTGGGCTAGGTAATAGAGGTAACTTGAGGATGAAGTAAAGGTTAAAAGTGATGAGTATATGAGGATGATGGTTTTCAGTGGCTAAGAGAAGGGGGGTTGAATCTTAGCCCCTTTTTCTTTCAATTACACTTGCTGGTCTTTGTAACAACTTTAGGAGACTTTTTGATTTTTGTCTCATCCCAAGCCACGAGACTTTTTCGTTTTGTCTCGTCACTCGTCACGAAATATTTTTGTAAGACATCTCAACACTATTCTCACTAGCACAGATTCAGAATGTGTAATTCCCAGAGCATCTAAGCCAACAATGATGGTGTTGAACCGTTCGAACAGTTCATCAATGGACTCTCCTTCCTTCATTGCAAACATTTCATATTCCCTGTTCAACATGTCTGTCCGAGTCTTCTTTACAATGGTAGTTCCTTCATGAGTGAATTGTAGCTTGTCCTAGATTTCCTTTGCCATTGTGCATCGTGATACCCATCGGTATTCCTCAAAGCTGATAGCACAGTTGAGCAGGTTTACTGCCTTGGCATTTAATTATACCTTCTTCCTATCTTCCTCTGTCCATCTTGTTTCTGGTTTGAAAGTGACTACTCCTTCAGCACTTGTGGTGGTTGGAAATTGAGGCCCTTCTAGGATAATCTTCCAAAGTCTATAATCCACTGCATGTAAAAATATCTTCATCCTCTCCTTCCAATAGGTATAATTTTTCCCATTCAAAAGAGGAGGTCTGTTGCTTGATTGCCCTTCTGTGAGATTGTACAATACCAGATTTGAGCCACTGCTTTCTGTCATGAGGATCATTTCTCCAAGCTGCAAAGCTTGATCTCTTTGAGACCAAGCTCTGATACCAATTGATGGTTTTCAGAGGTTAAGAGAATGAGGGGTTGAATCTTAGCCCCTTTTTCTTTCAATTACACTTGTTGGTCTTTGTAACAACTTCAGGAGACTTTTTGATTTTTGTCTCGTCCCAAGCCACGAGACTTTTTCGTTTTGTCTCGTCACTCGTCACGAAATATTTTTCAGCTTTATCTCTTGGGCAGCAGAAACAGAATTTAAGTAGAAGAGGAAGAAAT
Source organism: Arachis hypogaea (assembly GCF_003086295.3). Lineage (NCBI taxonomy): Eukaryota > Viridiplantae > Streptophyta > Magnoliopsida > Fabales > Fabaceae > Arachis > Arachis hypogaea. The sequence goes on along the minus strand of NC_092038.1, from coordinate 67,781,087 downwards.
AGTACACCAAGATATATCCTGGTTCAGCTGCTAAGTGCAGTGCAGCCTACATCCAGTCTCCATCACAACAATGATGGAATTTCACTATAATCAACTTTGATTACATACACCAATTCTCCCTAGGAACTACCCTTCCTATCTGGGACAAGTCCAGAATTCTAAACCCAATCCTGAACTTGACTTGGTCACTGCCAAGCTTTCAACTGTAAAGTGCTAACCCAACTTACAAGGGGATTCCCACAGAATCATGGAACACAACATAGATGTACAAAGGAACTCTAAGGACATCTATGGCTTTTTCTTTTAATTTTGCACTCTCTACCTTTTTCCGCTCTATGGCTTTTTCATTCAAACCTCACTATTTGCCTTTTTTCATGAGACTCAATACATGACAAAATTAAACAGAAAAATTACAAAATGGAATACATTGAAGGAGAAGAGAAAACTATTAGCTCAGGTAGCTCTGAGAACTCTGTGCCTTGCACTCTCAAATTTTCTCCTTGCTTCAACCCGTGGCTGTTCTCTCTTTTTATAGAAGAGGGAAGCCTCCACCTTTGAAGCCAAAAACCAAGCCAACTTCTTCTTCTCCAAGAACAAAAACCGGTTCGGCCAGAAAGAGAGAAGAGGTAACTCACGCATAAACCAACATGCAAATACCTCTCGTCCTTCCTTGGTCATCACTCTTCATCAATTCGAGCGCTCCATCCTTGGCTTCCTCTCCAAGATGGATTTCTGGCCCTTGATGCTTCATGATGATGATGGCTTCATCTGCTCCAATCTCTGCCTCCTCCATCACTTCGCAACTCTAGCTACTTCCTGTGGTGGTTGAGCAGAATCAGAGACAAGCCATGCCTCCAAGAATCTCCTCCATGCTGGCCGAATCTCCTTCTACCATTTTTGGTATGAAGAAGCCAAGATCTCATCATAAAATCTTTCCACAAGTGATAAGAATCTCAGCCACAGCATACTTTTCTTTTTCTTTTTCGTGCCATCAACTCGATGGTCTTTAGGCTTGCTTTCCCTTCCTTTCAGTAGCTCCATGTAGCTTCCATGGCTTCCATAATTTCTGTTGAAGTGACCGAAACTTGAAGAAGGAAGAGAGAGAAGAGAGAAATTGAATCACTTTTAGTGGATGTAAGAAAGAGAATGAAAATAAATTAATTGTTTCCAAAGCCCATGCCTAGAAGCGTGTAACACACTTAAGGCAATCAAATCACTTTTTCACTTTCTATTTCCTATTTCCAATGTCTACATTAATTCCACTTGATAAAATTTGAATTCCACTAAATAAAGGAAGTGGCATCCGTGGAAGCATGCATGTTTCCCTCTTTCTCATTTTTCAATTTTGAACCAAGCTAGTAGATCTCTTTCAATATGAATTTGGGCTATTACTAATGATTAAAATCTGGTCCAACTTCATAACAAAAATTCAGCCACAAGGATCAAAATAATTTGAATCAATGCTGAATATATTCTATTGGGCTTGCTGGATTTTTCTTTTCTTTTTGGGCCATTATAAAACCTGCATCACAAAATTATTAATTAACATATGTTAAATGAAAATCAAGTTAATAATTTTGTAATTTATTATTTCAATAATGTTTGTTCATCATCAAAATTAAATTAGAGTTTTCCAAACTCATCAGAGGAGAATGTGTATGCATGAAGGATATATGATGCCATGGCTATGATGAACAATTATGTAATGAATATGAATGATTATGAATACTCATGTGGCTTATGAATTTAATGTTATCTAATATACGAGTCTCCCTGGGTACAGAATCGTGGCTTGCCACTACGTGTTCCAAGTTGAGACTCGATACTCTATTAACCATACGTCGTAAGGATGACTAAGCATGTATAAATTCCCAGAAATGGATATCCTTCATTAAGTAAGTTATATATGAATGTATGAATGTATGAATTATGAATGAAATGAGAAAAAGCTATGCATAACTCATGGGGATGCGCGACGAGGAACGGTCCAAGGGTTTCGGACTTATCGAGTTGGCTTGATAACCGACAGATGAGCCTCATCAGCCATAGGACATGCATACATCATGTGCATTATGTTTTCTTGTTTGCTATGCATTATTTGGGAGTTCCTAACTGTATATATTTTGTTAATTGCTATATTTGTTACTTGCACTACTTGCTTTCTACTTGTGCTTGAAATTGTCTGTTTGTCTGTCTTTACTAAATTATTGGTGATGGAGGAATGGAGGAAACATGGGCAGGACTACTGTCAAGATTAAACTTAAGTTGGGTTTGGATATTCCCTAGACACCTACCCTTTTATGGTTTTTGTTGAGTAACTTAAGCTTTAAAATCTGCGTGTCGGCGTTCTAGGATTGCCTCTGGCATTCCTAGGACCTTATGTACTATGCGCGTGGCATCTTTACCATGCTGAGAAACTCTGGTTCTCACCCCCATTCTATGTTGCTATTTTTCAGATGCAGGTCGGGAGGTTCCTCGGTAAGCATCTGGACTTCTGAAGCGGAGTGGTTTCTGGGTTCCTTTTTACTGTATAGTTCATGTGTATATACTTAGCTTTCTCTCCAAATAACTTGTTTATTTTGTTTCTCTTAGAAGTTTAAGGAGAGGTAAGGTTTTATCTTTATATTTTAGGTTGATGGGAGATGTATATATGTGTGTAAATATTCTCCGGCCAACCTTTGCTTCGGAGGCTGAGTTAGGAGCTAGTTATTCTGTATCCTTAACTCTCTATTCTCTCTTTTTGTCTATTTATACCTATGATCTTTAGGTTTCTTCTTAAAGGTTTATACCCTATGACAATGACAACAAGAAGGAAACTGGATTGGCGTAGCAAACCATCTCTCAAAGGTTGTATTGCTACTTAATTCCATCTACTCATCTTGTTAAAAATTGGAAGTCCGAATGCACTGTTAATTAATAGTCATGTGTTGATTTGAACCTTTTCAATTCTGCATTTTAAGTTTTTATTGCTTAGGTCTATGTTTACTGGTTCTTTAGGTTACTGCATCATACTATTACTTATTGTATGCTTGTCCTTTTGAATCAAATGAAAAAGAGAATGATTGTGTTTTAAAAAGACCAGAGTGGAGTTCATAATATGGAGTAATTTTCTGAATCTTTGGTGTGATCATAAGTTAGCTAAGTTGGTTCAACCATAAGGTGGGAAGATAACTATCTGTCCTGAATACTATGCTTTGAATACACCCATGAGACTAAGTAAATAGCAAGATCCTAATAAGAGAAAGGGAAAGAACACTTAAAGTGAAAAACAAAAGAAAAAGAGTAAGCAATAAGGCTAGGCACCAATGGTTGTAATCTTGAGGCATGTGTCTGTGGTGTTCCTGTGTGAGGGATCTACTTGGATGAATAAGCTCTTAGGGGTGCCTTATCACTTGGTAACTTGGGTTAACTAACTCGGGATTATCAGCTGAAAATCCACTATCAAGAGTAACCCTCACTACAGAGCATTTAGTAACCCAAAGAGGTGCTGGACACCAAGGTCTCAAGAAAAGAAAATAAATAAACCACATGCCTGTGGTGTGTATTTATGGGGGAGAGATTTGAGGAAGTAAGTCCGTAGAGGTGTTTCAACACCTAGCACCTTGAACCAACTGGTTCGGGAGTGTTGGCTGAAAGCTTATTTTAAAGAGTTGCCCCCTTACAGAGCACCTAGCCTGAAGAACACAAATAAACCTTGAAATGACAATAAAAGGATCAATAAAAGTCTCATGGTATGTAAGAAAAACCAGTGTTTTAGAACATGATAAAGGTCTGAAAGCCAGTAATGGAATGAACCTAAGTTGCTATGCATGAAACCACCATAAAATCAGTAACATGACCTCCACAAGAATGACTCATTTCTCTTGGAATTCCATTCATCATTCTCTTGTTCCAGTACTTGCTTAGGGACAAGCAAGCTTTAAGTTTGGTGTTGTGATGCAAGGGCATCTTGTCCAGTTTCACTGACCTTTTCTTTACTGTTTTTAGGGTAGTTTCATGCATTTTCTTAGGAAATAAGCTAGTTTTAGGTAGATATTCACTTACACCTTGATTCAAGCATACATTGTGCATTTTACATGATTTCATGAGGATTTTGCATGAATTTAGTGACAAATTGTATGTTGCATTACCCATGACTTGGACTAGAATTTTGATGCACTCTATTGCTTGATTTCAGGACCAAAGGAAGCAAGGAGGAACCACTTGCAAAGTTAATGAGAAAAGTGATTGCCAATAACGCTTTTGAAGCCATCATTGCCCACGTTAAGAGTCACGTTAACTAAGTTAACGTGAGCTCTAACGTAAAGAAAGGATTTCGAGCCAACGTTAGTGACACTTAACATTATCACTAGTGTTGGCCAATGATCATAAGTGGCCACGTTAGAGTCCACGTTAACTTGGTTAACGTGGCCTCTAACGTTAACAAGGGGAAGGAAGCCAACGTTAGTGACATTCAACATTGTCACTAACGTTGGCCTAAGGTGCAATATACCACGTTAACTTCCACGTTAACTTGGTTAACGTGGGAGCTAACATGAGAGGCAAGAATGGTCGACAACGTTAGTGACACCCAACATTGTCACTAACGTTGGAAGCAACCACAAAACCCCAAGGAGCCACGTTAACTTCTACGTTAACTTAGTTAACGTGGAAGCTAACGGCAATGAGTGAAAGATGAGCCAACATTAGTGACACTCAACATTGTCACTAACGTTGGAAATGGTTTGCAAAGCCACGTTAGAAGCCACGTTAACCTAGTTAACGTGGACTCTAACGTGAATAGGGGCATATTGGAACGTTAATGACAATGTTGAGTGTCATTAACGTTCTCGAAGATTGGCATGCCTACGTTAAAAGAGCCACGTTAACTAGGTTAACGTGGACTCTAACGTGGGAAAAGGGGAGGCTCTCAACGTTATTGGGAAAGTTGAATCCCAATAACGTGTGCGAAGGACAAAGAGGCAACGTTAGTGGCAACGTTTGTGCCATTAACGTTGAAGTTAACGTGGCCTTTACTTGGGTAAGAAACGTTAGTGAAAAAGTTGAATGACACTAACGTTTTTGAACCCATTTTCTCACTGAATGTTAACACCTCTAACGTCTTGAGCTAAAGTCGCTGCCTGATGAGCGGATAATTTGTACGCTTTTTGGCATTGTTTTTAGTATGTTTTTAGTATGTTCTAATTAGTTTTTAGTATATTTTTATTAGTTTTTAGTTAAAATTCACTTTTCTGCACTTTACTATGAGTTTGTGTGTTTTTCTGTGATTTTAGGTATTTTCTGGCTGAAATTGAGGGACTTGAGCAAAAATCTGATTCAGAGACTAAAAAGGACTGCAGATGCTGTTGGATTCTGACCTCCCTGCACTCGAAGTAGATTTTCTGGAGCTAGAGAAGCCCAATTGGCGCGCTCTCAACGGCGTTGGAAAGTAGACATCCTGGGCTTTCCAGAAATGTATAATAGTCTATACTTTGCTCGAGATTTGATGGCCCAAACCGGCGTTCCAAATCAGCTCAAAACTGCCCGGTGTTAAACGCCGGAACTGGCACAAGAATGGGAGTTAAACGCCCAAACTGGCATGAAAGCTGGCGTTTAACTCCAAGAGAAGTCTCTACATGAAAATGCTTCAATGCTCAGCCCAAGCACACACCAAGTGGGCCCGGAAGTGGATTTTTATGTCATTTACTCATCTCTGTACATCCTAGGCTACTAGTTCTCTATATATAGGACCTTTTACTATTGTATTTTCATCTTTTGATCACTTTTAGATCTCTAGATCATCTTTGGACATCTAGTTCTTAGATCATTGGGATGCTGGCCTCACGGCCATGCCTAGACCTTGTTCTTATGTATTTTCAACGGTGGAGTTTCTACACACTATAGATTAAGGTGTGGAGCTCTGCTGTACCTCGAGTATTAATGCAATTACTATTGTTCTTCTATTCAATTCAGCTTATTCTTGTTCTAAGATATCACTTGTTCTTCAACTTGATGAATGTGATGATCCGTGACACTCATCATCATTCTCACCTATGAACGTGTGCCTGACAACCACCTCCGTTCTACCTTAGATTGGGTGGATATCTCTTGGATTCTTTAACCGGAATCTTCGTGGTATAAGCTAGAATTGATGGCGGCATTCAAGAGAATCTGGAAGGTCTAAACCTTGTCTGTGGTATTCTGAGTAGGATTCAATGATTAAATGACTGTGACAAGCTTCAAACTCGCGATTGTGGGGCGTTAGGGACAGACGCAAAAGAATCACTGGATTCTATTCCGACATGATCGAGAACCGACAGCTGAATAGCCGTGCCGTGACAGGGTGCGTTGAACATTTTCTCTGAGAGGATGGGAGGTAGCCACTGACAACGGTGAAACCCTACATACATCTTGCCATGGAAAGGAGTAAGAAGGATTGGATGAAGACAGTAGGAAAGCAGAGAGACGGAAGGGACCAAGCATCTTCATACGCTTATCTGAAATTCCCACCAATGAATTGCATAAGTATCTCTATCTTTATCTTTATGTTTTATTCATCATTCATAATCATTTGAGTTTGCCTGACTAAGATTTACAAGGTGACCATAGCTTGCTTCATACCAACAATCTCTGTGGGATCGACCCTTACTCGCGTAAGGTTTATTACTTGGACGACCCAGTACACTTGCTGGTTAGTTGTGCGAAGTTGTGTTTATGCCATGGTATTGAACACCAAGTTTTTGGATTCATCACCGGGGATTATTTGAGTTGTGAAAAGAAGAGATCACAATTTCGTGCACCACTGCCCACTTCACACTTTCTCTCTGCAAGTAAAACCAAGCCCAAGTGAAGAAGAAAACTGCTCCAAACTGAAGATCCAAAGGCCTAAGACTTGAAGAATCAACTAGAAGAATGGAAGAGTAGTATATATAGGAGTAGCTTTGAATTATTTAAGGAGTTTTTTGGAGAGTGGAGAGTGGGAGGAGGATTCTGAAGGAAAAAGCATTACTCTCTATTTTACTTTCTCTGCTCTTCGAGTTCAGAATGTATTCTCCATCTTTGTTTTCATCTTTTAGAGCTATGAACAACTAAACCCATTTCATTGGGTAGGGAGCTCTGTTGTAATTTGATGGATCAATACTAGTTTTCTTCATTCTTCTTCTATCTTTTCTCTTGATTTTACTTGAAAGCTTTCGATCTTCATCCCATTGGGTAGTTATCTTGGAAAAGAAACTATTCAAATTTGGATCCCTTCTGAACCTTGAAAGAGGAATGAAGAGATCAAGCTAGAAATGCTTTCTCATGCTGGACCAAATTGGGTTTGGATGGATATGTGACTATAATCCTCTCAAAACTTGATTTGGGAAATGCATGTGGTATAATCAGTGACCACACTTCATCTCTTCTCATGAGCAATTGACCAAGGAATTGGCTATTGATCAAGATTTGAGAGATTGAATTGCAAGAAATTGTAATTCAATCAATTAAGATTGCCAAGGAGATCAATGAGTGCATTGATTGAGGAAGAGATGAAAATGAACTTGATCCGGAGAATTGCAACATCTCTTGTTCCCAATGAACTCCCCAATTCTGATCTCACCCATTCTCTTTAATTTCTGCATTTATTTTCATGAGCAAACACCTCATTCCCATTTACAATTCTGCAATTTAATTTCAGTCATTTACATCCAGTTCTTTAATTTTAGCATTTACTTTTCTGTCATTTACATTCCCGCCATTTTATTTTCTACAACTCTCAACCCAAATTCTGAATTCGCTCAACTAGAACAATCTTCTAATCAAAGTTGCTTGATCAATCAATCCCTGTGGGATTCGACCTCACTCTATTGTGAGTTTTTACTTGACGACAAAATTCGGTACACTTGCCGAAGGAAATTTGTTGAGAGATAATTTCCACCTGCATCAAGTTTATGGCGCCGTTGCCGGGGATTGATTGTGCATCAACAATTATTAGATTGGAAGATCACTAGATTGAGCATTTTTGTTTTGTTGAATTAACTTTCTGTTTGAGTAATTTACTTTCTGTCTTAGTTAACTTCTTCCCTTTCCCCTTCTACTTTTTCGTTTCTTTGTTATTTACAATTCAGTTTACTAACCTACTGAATGTTTGATATATTACTTCACTCACAACTAACAGTAATATTGACAACAATACTATCTGCACATAGTTTTTCCTTACTTGTACTTGTTGGTTGTATGACAGGGAGAAGAAGTAGGGCTTCAACGTCTTTCGATTCTGAACCAGAGAGGACCCTCCTTAGATTAAGGAGGGAAGCAAGAGGGAAACGTGCAATCGGTGCTGAAGAGGAGGAGGAACACTTTGAACTAAACATGGAAGGCAACATAGAAAACCAACATGAAGAAGAGGCTAATAACCATAGGGGAGGAGGTAGAGCAAATCATGTTGGGGAGGACAGAAGAGTGTTAAGCTCTTATATCAACCCCAACCCAGGCAACTGTGGGAGCAGCATTCAGAAGCCCACCATACACGCCAACAATTTTGAGCTAAAACCTCAGCTCATCACTCTTGTGCAGAATAATTGCTCATTTGGAGGAGGTGCTAAAGAAGATCCGAATCAACACTTGACCATCTTCTTGAGGATTTGTGACACAGTGAAGTCCAATGGAGTCCATCAGGATTTCTATAGGCTACTCTTGTTCCCTTTCTCACTCAGGGACAAGGCATTCAAATGGCTCGAATCCTTCCCAAAAGAAAGCCTGACAAATTGGGAGGAGGTAGTGAATAAGTTTTTGGCAAGGTTTTACCCCCCGCAAAGGATCAATAGGCTGAGAACTAAAGTACAGACGTTCAGACAGCAAGAGGGGGAGACACTTTATGAAGCTTGGGAAAAGGTTCAAAGACCTAACAAGAAGGTGTCCACCAAATATGTTTAATGAATGGGTGCAGTTGCATATCTTCTATGAAGGCTTGTCATATGAATCAAAGAAGGCAGTAGATCATTCCTCTGGAGGATCCTTGAAACTGTAGCTGAGAATGACTACTTCTATGCTTCCGAAAGAGGGAACACTAAGGGAGTACTGGAGCTAAACAATGTGGATGCTCTGCTGGCTCAGAACAAGCTCATTACCAAGCAGTTAGCTGACCTCACCAAGAAGATGGAGAGAAACCAAGTAGCAGCAATCACCACCTCATCAACAACCCAAGAAAAAGTTGAAGAAGAGGACCTTGAGCAAGCCAACTACATTGGGAATTCACCTAGACAGAACCATGATCCATACTCCAAGACATACAACTCTGGATGGAGGAACCACCCAAACTTTGGGTGGGGGATCAGCAAGAGCAAAGCCAAGACCAGAGACATTACAACTCCAACAACAATGCAGCTCATCAACAATTCACACAGAGGACATATCAACACCCCCACAATAACACCTCTCATCATTTCACCTCTAATCCCAATTCACCATCAATTGATGACAGACTCTCTAAGCTTAAAACCTTACTTGAAGGAATATGCCAAGAGATTCAAGAAGATAAGGTGTTCAAAGAAGAGGTGCGAGCCAACATTAAGAACCAAGGAGAGACCATCAAAAAGCTGGAATTCCAAGTGGGATGCTTAGCGGAGAAAATTCCCAAACCTACTGATGGCTTCCTAAGTGACACGGAGAAAAACCCAAGAGGAGAAGCAAAGAAAGTAAGATGGGAAGATTGCAAAATGGTCACTACAAGTGATCAAGAGGATGAAGACGAGAAAAGCAACCTCTCCCAACAACCTGAAAACAACTCAACAGAGGAGGAGGAGGATAGAGATCACCAAGAACCAGAAATCTCACAATAAGAGTTGCTGAAGCTCTACGCACCATTTCCCCAACTGCTCAATGGTGCTGTGGGGAAGAGAATATACTCAAGGTTCCTAGACTTGTTTGCATCTCTGCATGTGAACATACCATTCATCAAGGCTATACAACAAATGCCTGCATTCATCAAGTACATGAAGGAACTTCTTCCCAGGAAAAGCTCACTCAAAGGAGGCCAAACTATAGTGTTAAACAAGGAATGTAGTGCCCTGATTCAACCTGAATTGCCTGCAAAAAGAAGAGACCCAGGGAGTTTTCACATCCCCTGTGCCATAGGGGAAATAATGTTCGATAAAGCACTCTGTGATTTAGGGGCAAGCATCAACTTACTGCCCCTATCCCTAGCAAAAAGGCTGCAGATCAATGAGATAATGCCCACAGATGTGGTCATCAGACTAGCTGATAAGACTCAAAAGCAAGCAATAGGAGTGGTGGAAAATGTGTTACTAAAGGTTGGGAAATACTTTCTCCCAACAGACTTTGTCATCTTGGACATAGAAGAAAGTCACACTCACCCAATCATATTGGGAAGACCCTTCCTAGCTACGGCCAGAGCACTCATAGATGTGGAGAAAGGAGAGCTAATATTGAGGATCCATGATGAACGGCTCAGCTTTAATGTCCTCAAACTCTCACAAGAAGTAGATCTAGAGCACAAGGAACCAAGTAAAGACCATGATGAGTTGCTAAAGGAGGAAGCAAGCACAGAAGCACATCCAACCTATCTGGAGACTCCTTTGGTTGATAAACAAGGGAAACAACAACTACCACAGCTCAAGGAGAAGTTAGAAGAACCTAAACCTCTAGAGGCATGTGAAGACAACATCACAAATCCCTTAGAAAAAAAAGTCATCAAGAACAAGGCAATATCAAAGGACACAAGGAAGAAGGTACCAAGGAAGTGGAGGAACAAAAAGATCCCTACAGAAGACTTCTCTCCAGGAGATAGAGTGATCTCAGCTTACTTTCCAGATATCCCCCCTAATCTCCCTACTGTACCATCTCAGTTACCTGAAGTCTTCACAATCAATAGAATTCTCTCCCTGGAACATGTAGAGATCATTGATACAACCAATGGATACAAGTCCACAGCGAGAGGGGAGGACTTCAAGCATTACCAACCACCCTGATGAGGGAGAAACGTCAAGCTAGTGACGCTAAAGAAGCGCTTTGTTGGAAGGCAACCCAACCTTAGGTAACTACTTTTTCAGCTGCATTTCAATAAAGATCACAAGTTGTTTCCCCTGCATTGCAAGGAGCTAAGTTTGGTGTTCCACACCAAAACAATTCAAGAGTGAAAGTACGATTCTAAGTTTGGTGTCCCACCAGAGGATGCTAGTTAGAATCACACTATACTCTCAAAGCACATTGCTAGCTCTAACCAATTAAGGGAACCACTTGGATATAGATTAGTCTTGAGTTAATTGGTTGCTAACAACAAGATACGAGGTTCTACGCATGCACGCGAGGTTTTGTAGTAGGCAAGGAACTAAGTTTGGTGTTCACACACCCAAAATAAGTTCAGAAATCATAAGCATACATGCGAACTGACTATTCCTCAACTGCTTGGGAAACAAGCAACTTCCAATAACCTTGCAGGAAGCTTATGAGGAGATGGTGCACCTTTAACTAAGAAAGTAAGGCATTAAGAACTATGACAATGACAACAAGAAGGAAACTGGATTGGCGTAGCAAACCATCTCTCAAAGGTTGTATTGCTACTTAATTCCATCTACTCATCTTGTTAAAAATTGGAAGTCCGAATGCACTGTTAATTAATAGTCATGTGTTGATTTAAACCTTTTCAATTCTGCATTTTAAGTTTTTATTGCTTAGGTCTATGTTTACTGGTTCTTTAGGTTACTGAATCATACTATTACTTATTGTATGCTTGTCCTTTTGAATCAAATGAAAAAGAGAATGATTGTGTTTTAAAAAGACCAGAGTGGAGTTCATAATATGGAGTAATTTTTGAATCTTTGGTGTGATCATAAGTTAGCTAAGTTGGTTCAACCATAAGGTGGCTAGACAACTATCTGTCCTGAATACTATGCTTTGAATACACCCATGAGACTAAGTAAATAGCAAGATCCTAATAAGAGAAAGGGAAAGAACACTTAAAGTGAAAAACAAAAGAAAAAGAGTAAGCAATAAGGCTAGGCACCAATGGTTGTAATCTTGAGGCATGTGTCTATGGTGTTCCGGTGTGAGGGATCTACTTGGATGAATAAGCTCTTAGGGGTGCCTTATCACTTGGTAACTTGGGTTAACTAACTTAGGATTATCAGCTGAAAGTCCACTATCAAGAGTAACCCTCACTACAGAGCATTTAGTAACCCAAAGAGGTGCTGGACACCAAGGTCTCAAGAAAAGAAAATAAATAAACCACATGCCTGTGGTGTGTATGTATAGGGGAGAGACTTGAGGAAGTAAGTCCGTAGGGGTGTTTCAACACCTAGCACCTTGAACCAACTGGTTCGGGAGTGTTGGCTGAAAGCTTATTTTAAAGAGTTGCCCCCTTACAGACACCTAGCCTGAAGAACACAAATAAGCCCTGAAATGACAATAAAAGGATCAATAAAAGTCTCATGGTATTTAAGCAAAACCAGTGTTTTAGAACATGATAAAGGTTTGAAAGCCAGTAATGGAATGAACCTAAGTTGCTATGCATGAAACCACCATAAAATCAGTAACAAGACCTCCATGATGAGCGGATAATTTATACGCTTTTTGGCATTGTTTTTAGTATGTTTTTAGTATGATCTAGTTAGTTTTTAGTATATTTTTATTAAGTTTTTAGTTAAAATTCACTTTTCTGGGCTTTACTATGAGTTTGTGTGTTTTTCTATGATTTCAGGTATTTTCTGGCTGAAATTGAGGGACCTGAGCAAAAATCTGATTCAGAGACTAAAAAGGACTGCAGATGCTGTTGAATTCTGACCTCTCTGCACTCGAAGTGGATTTTCTGGAGCTACAAAAGCCCAATTGGCGCGCTCTCAACGGCGCTGGAAAGTAGACATCATCGGCTTTCCAGCAATATATGATAGTCCATACTTTGCCCAAGATTTGATGGCCCAAACCAGCGTTCAAAGTCACCCTCAGAAATCCCAGCGTTAAACGCCGGAACTGGCACCAAAATGGGAGTTAAACGCCCAAACTGGCATAAAAGCTGGCGTTTAACTCCAAGAAGAGTCTCTACACGAAAATGCTTCAATGCTCAGCCCAAGCACACACCAAGTGGGCCCGGAAGTGGATTTTTATGTCATTTACTCATCTCTGTACATCCTAGGCTACTAGTTCTCTATATATAGGACCTTTTACTATTTTATTTTCATCTTTTGATCACTTTTAGATCTCTAGATCATCTCTGGACATCTAGTTCTTAGATCATTGGGAGGCTGGCCTCACGGCCATGCCTAGACCTTGTTCTTATGTATTTTCAACGGTGGAGTTTCTACACACCATAGATTAAGGTGTGGAGCTCTACTGTACCTCGAGTATTAATGCAATTACTATTGTTCTTCTATTCAATTCCGCTTGTTCTTGTTCTAAGATATCACTTGTTCTTCAACTTGATGAATGTGATGATCCGTGACACTCATCATCATTCTCACCTATGAACGTGTGACTGACAACCACCTCCGTTCTACCTTCGATTGGGTGAATATCTCTTGGATTCCTGATACACGATGCATGGTTGATCGCCTGACAACCGAGTGCTCGCCTGACAAACGAGCCAGCCATTCCGTGAGATCAGAGTCTTCGTGGTATAGGCTAGAACTGATGGCGGCATTCAAGAGAATCCGGAAGGTCTAACCTTGTCCGTGGTATTCTGAGGATTCAATGATTGAATGACTGTGACGTGCTTCAAACTCTTGAGGGCGGGGCGTTAGTGACAGACGCAAAAGAATCACTGGATTCTATTCCGGCCTGATCGAGAACCGACAGATGGATAGCCGTGCCGTGACAGGGTGCGTTGAACATTTCCACTGAGAGGATGGGAGGTAGCCACTGACAACGGTGAAACCCTTGCTTAAGCTTGCCATGGAAAGGAGTAAGAAGGATTGGATGAAGACAGTAGGAAAGCAGAGAGACGGAAGGGAAGGCATCTTCATACGCTTATCTGAAGTTCCTACCAATGAATTACATAAGTATCTCTATCTTTATCTTTATGTTTTATTCGTATATCACCATACCCATTTGAGTTTGCCTGACTAAGATTTACAAGGTGACCATAGCTTGCTTCATACCAACAATCTCTGTGGGATCGACCCTTACTCGCGTAAGGTTTATTACTTGGACGACCCAGTACACTTGCTGGTTAGTTGTGCGAAGTTGTGTTTATGCCATGGTACTGAATACCAAGTTTTTGGATTCATTACCGGGGATTAATTGATTTGTGAAAAGTAGTGATCACAATTTCGTGCACCAAGTTTTTGGCGCCATTGCCGGGGATTGTTGAGTTTGGACAACTGAAGGTTCATCTTATTGCTTAGATTAGGTATTTTTTTTCGGAATTCTTGAAGATGAATTCTAGAGTTTCATGATGATTTGTTGAAGTCTGGCTGGCTGTGAAGCCATGTCTAATTTCATTGGACCGAGGTTTCAACTTATCATCACAAGAGCTTGTTGATTTCTATCAATCTTGCTTTTGGAGCAGTGATCTGCTAAGGCTTGGCTGGCCATTGGCCATGTCTAGTGTTTTGGACCGAAGCTTTCATTGAAAGCTTGGCTGGCTGTGAAGCCATGTCTAATTCCTGGACCGGAGTCTTAGACTAAACATTGCATGATTCCTGGAATTCTCATTAAGAATTTTGATACCTTTTTCCACTTAATTTTCGAAAATCCAAAAAAATTTTACAAAATTATAAAAACAAAAAATATTGCATGTTTGAGTCTAGTGTCTCATTTTAAGTTTGGTGTCAAGTGCATGCATTCATGTGTCTTAAGGATCTTCAAGTAATTCTTGATGATTTCTTACTCTGATCTTTGAATTCTCTTGACTTGAGTGTTTATGTGTCTCATATGCATTCTCATTAGTGTCAGTAGTATACAAACTGCTAAGTTTGGTGTCTTGCATGCATTGTTATTTGATTTTAGTTGCATTTTGATTATTAAAAATCCAAAAATATTTTTAATTTGCGTCTTTTCAAGTCAATAATACAGAGAATTGAAGATTCAAAACATACTGCAGAGGAATTGCACAGAAAAGCTGGGCGTTCAAAACGCCCAGTGAAGAAGGAAAGACTGGCGTTTAAACGCCAGCCAGGGTACCTGGTTGGGCGTTTAACGCCCAAAAGGGTAGTATTTTGGACGTTAAACACCAGAATGTGCACCATTCTGGGCGTTTAACGCCAGGATGGCACAAGAAGGAAGATTTTGTTTTCAATGCAATTTTTTTTTCAAGTTTTCAAAATTTTTCAAAATCAAATCTTTTTCAAATCATATCTTTTCAATCATATGTTTTCAAAATTGATTTCTTTCCATTTTTAAGGATACTTGCTATCAATTAATGATTTGATTCAACATTTCAAGTATATTGCCTTTTCTGTTGAGAAAGGTTTAATGTTTGAATCATATCTTTTCTTGATAGCCAAGTCATTAATTTTCAAAATCAAATCTTTTTTAAAATGTTTTTCAAATCATATCTTCTCAATCACATCTTTTTAAAATAATCATATCTTCTTAACCACACCTTTTTCAAAATAGCTTTCAATCATATCTTTTTGATTTCTAATTTCAATATCTTTTTCAAAAGTCACTTTACCTCTTTCTCACTCTTAGTTTTCGAAAATCAATTAAGGTTTTTCAAAATGTTTTCAAAATCTTTTACTTAATTTTCGAAAATCACTTCCCTTCTTCTCACATCCTTCTATTTATGGACTAACACTATTCCTTAATGCAAAATTCGAACTCCATCTTCTTTGATAAGTTCGAATTTTCTACTTCTGTCTTCTAATTTTCTTTTCCTCTGACACCTCAAGGAATCTCTATACTGTGACATAGAGGATTCCACATTTTCTTGTTCTCTTCTCTTTCATATGAGCAGAAGCAAAGACAAAAGCATTCTTGTTGAGGCTGATCCTAAACCTGAAAGGACCTTGAAGTGAAAGCTAAGAGAAGCTAAGGCACAATTCTCTGTAGAGGACCTAACAGAAATCCTCAAAGAAGAAGAACACATGGCAGCTGAAAACAACAACAATGCCAACAATGCAAGGAAGGTGCTGGGTGACTTTACTGCACCTACTCCCGACTTCTATGGGAGAAGCATCTTTATCCCTGCCATTGGAGCAAACAACTTTGAGCTTAAGCCTCAATTAGTTTCTCTAATGCAACAGAATTGCAAGTTCCATGGACTTCCATTGGAAGATCCTCATCAGTTTTTAGCTGAATTCTTGCAAATCTGTGACACTGTCAAGACTAATGGGGTTGACCCTGAGGTCTATAGACTCGTGCTATTCCCTTTTGCTGTAAGAGACAGAGCTAGGACATGGTTGGACTCACAACCTAAAGAAAGCCTGGACTCTTGGGAAAAGCTGGTCAATGCCTTCTTGGCAAAGTTCTTTCCACCTCAAAAATTGAGTAAGCTTAGAGTGGAAGTCCAAACCTTCAGATAGAAGGAAGGAGAATCCCTCTATGAAGCTTGGGAAAGATACAAACAATTAATCAGAAAGTGTCCTTCTGATATGCTTTCTGAATGGAGCATCATAGGTATTTTCTATGATGGTCTCTCTGAACTATCCAAGATGTCTTTGGATAGCTCTGCTGGAGGCTCTCTTCATCTGAAGAAGACGCCTACAGAAGCTCAAGAGCTGATTGAAATGGTTGCAAATAACCAATTCATGTACACTTCTGAAAGGAATCCTGTGAACAATGGGACTAGTCAGAAGAAAGGAGTTCTTAAGATTGACACTCTGAATGCCATATTGGCTCAGAACAAAATATTGACTCAACAAGTCAATATGATTTCTCAAAGTCTGTCTGGAATGCAAAATGCACCAAGCAGTACTAAGGAAGCTTCATCTGAGGAAGAAGCTTATGATCCTGAGAACCCTTCAATGAAAGAGGTGAATTACATGGGAGAACCCTATGGAAACACCTATAATTCTTCATGGAGAAATCACCCAAATCTTTCATGGAAGGATCAACAGAGACCTCAACAAGGTTTCAACAATAATAATGGTGGAAGAAACAGGTTTAGCAATAGCAAGCCTTTTCCATCATCTTCTCAGCAACAGACAGAGAGTTCTAAGCAGAATAACTCTGACTTAGCAACCATGGTCTCTGATCTAATCAAAACCACTCAAAGTTTCATGACTGAAACAAGGTCCTCCATTAGAAATTTGGAGGCACAACTGGGTCAGCTGAGCAAGAGAATTACTGAACTCCCTCCTAGCACTCTTCCAAGCAATACAGAAGAAAATCCAAAAGGAGAGTGCAAGGCCATCAACATAGCCGAATTTGGAGAGGAAAGAGAGGCAGTGAACGCCACTGAGGAAGGCCTCAATGGACGTCCACTGGCCTCCAATGAGTTCCCCAATGAGGAACCATGGGAATCTGAAGCTCAAAATGAGACTATAGAGATTCCATTGGACTTACTTCTGCCATTCATGAGCTCTGATGAGTATTCTTCCTCTGAAGAGGATGAGTATGTCACTGAAGAGCAAGTTGCTAAATACCTTGGAGCAATCATGAAGCTAAATGACAAGTTGTTTGGAAATGAGACTTGGGAGGATGAACCTCCTTTGCTCACCAAAGAACTGGATGACTTGTCTAGGCAGAAACTGCCTCAAAAGAGACAGGATCCTGGGAAGTTTTCAATACCTTGTACCATAGGCACCATGACCTTCAAGAAGGCCTTGTGTGACTTAGGGTCAAGTATAAACCTCATGCCTCTCTCTGTAATGGAGAAGCTAGGGATCTTTGAGGTGCAAGCTGCAAAAATCTCACTAGAGATGGCAGACAACTCAAGAAAACAAGCTTATGGACTTGTAGAGGATGTTCTGGTAAAAGTTGAAGACCACTACATCCCTACTGATTTCATAGTCCTAGAGACTGGGAAGTGCATGGATGAATCCATCATCCTTGGCAGACCCTTCCTAGCCACAGCAAAGGCTGTGATTGATGTTGACAGAGGAGAGTTGATCATTCAAGTGAATCTTAATCCTTGGTGTTTAAGGCCCAAGGATACCCCTCTGTCACCATGGAGAGGAAGCATGAAGAGCTTCTCTCAAAACAGAGTCAAACAGAGCCCCCACAGTCAAACTCTAAGTTTGGTGTTGGGAGGCCACAACCAAACTCTAAGTTTGGTGTTGAACCCCCACATTCAAACTCTAAGTTTGGTGTTGGGAGGTTCCAACATTGCTTTGAGCATTTCTGAGGCTCCATGAGAGCCCACTGTCAAGCTACTGACATTAAAGAAGCGCTTGTTGGGAGGCAACCCAATGTTATATTTTTATCTATTTTCCTTGTTATTTTATGTCTTTTGTAGGTTGATGATCATGAGAAGTCACAAAATCAATGGAAAAAGCAAAAACAGAATGAAAAACAGAAAGAAAAATAGCACACCCTGGAGAAAGAACCTGCTGGCGTTTAAACGCCAGTAAGGTTAGCTGTTGGGCGTTTAACGCCCAGTCTGGCACCATTCTGGGCGTTTAACGCCAGAAAGGGGCACCAAACTGGCGTTAAACGCCAGAAAAGGGCAAGAAGCTGGCGTTAAACACCAGAAATGGGCACCAGCCCGGTGTTTAATGCCAGAATTGGCTAAAAACGCAATTTTGCTTGCCATTTGGTGCAGGGATGACTTTTCCTTAACACCTCAGGATCTGTGGACCCCACAGGATCCCCACCTCCCCTACCACTCTCTCTCTCTTCTTCACCCATTCACCAATCACCCCACCTACCTCACCATTCAAATTCAAACCACTTTCCCTCCCAAACCCACCCATACATGACCGAACCATGACTCCCCCCACTCCTATATAAACCCTTCTTCACTCCTTCATTTTCACACAACCTAAACACCACTTCTACCCCTTTTGGCCGAACACAAGCCATTCCCTTTTCCCTTCATTTCTTCTTCTTCTACTCTCTTCTTTCTTCTTTTGCTCGAGGACGAGCAAACCTTTTAAGTTTGGTGTGGTAAAAGCATTGCTTTTTGTTTTTCCATAACCATTTATGGCATCCAAGGCCGGAGAAACCTCTAGAAAGAGGAAAGGAAAGGCAAAAGCTTCCACTTCCGAGTCATGGGAGATGGAGAGATTCATCTCAAGGGTGCATCAAGACCACTTCTATGAAGTTGTGGCCTTGAAAAAGGTGATCCCCAAGATCCCTTTCAAACTCAAAAAGGGTCAACTTTGATCAAAGGTTGGACCAAGTCCTCACAGTCATATGTGAAGAGGGCGCCCAATGGAAGAGAGATTCAAGAGGGAAGCCGGTTCAATTGAGAAGGCATGACCTCAAACCCGTGGCTAGAGGATGGTTGGAGTTCATCCAACGCTCAATCATTCCCACTAGCAACCGGTCCGAAGTTACTATAGACCGGGCTATCATGATCCATAGCATCATGATTGGAGAAGAAATAGAAGTTCATGAGGTTATAGCTCAAGAACTCTATAAGGTGGCGGACAAGTCCTCTACCTTAGCAAGGTTAGCCTTTCCTCATCTCATTTGTCACCTCTGTTATTCAGTTGGAGTTGACATAGAGGGAGACATCCCTATTGATGAGGACAAGCCCATCACTAAGAAGAGGATGGAGCATACAAGAGATCCCACTCATCATGAGATCCCTGAGATTCCTCAAGGGATGCACTTTCCTCCACAAAACTATTGGGAGCAACTAAACACCTCCCTAGGAGAATTGAGTTCCAACATGGGACAACTAAGGGTGGAGCACCAAGAACACTCCATCATCCTCCATGAAAATAGAGAAGATCAAAGAATCATGAGAGAGGAGCAACAAAGACAAGGAAGAGACATTGAGGAGCTCAAGCACTCCATAGGATCTTCAAGAGGAAGAAAGAGCCGCCATCACTAAGGTGGACCCGTTCTTTAATTTCCTTGTTCTTTATTTTTCTGTTTTTCGAAAATTATGCTTATGTTTATCTATGTTGTGTCTTGTGATCATTAGTGTCTTAGTGTCTATGCCTTAAAGTTATGAATGTCCTATGAATCCATCATCTCCCTTAAAAAAAATAATAATAAATGTTCTTAATTGAAAAAGAGAAGAATTGCATGAATTTTAAATTTTATAACAGTTTAATTATTTTGATGTGGTGGCAATACTTTTGTTTTCTGAATGTATGCTTAAACAGTGCATATGTCTTTTGAATTTGTGGTTCATGAATGTTGGCTCTTGAAAGAATGATGAAAAAGGAGACATGTTACTGAGGATCTGAAAAATCATAAAAATGATTCTTGAAGCAAGAAAAATCAATGAAAAAAAAAAGAAAATTTCGAGAAAAAAAAAATATTCGAAAAAAATAGAGAAAAGAAAGAAATAAAGTTGTGATCCAAGGCAAAAAGAGTGTGCTTAAGAACCCTGGACACCTCTAGTTGGGGACTCTAGCAAAGCTGAGTCACAATCTGAAAAGGTTCACCCAATTATGTGTCTGTGGCATGTATGTATCCGGTGGTAATACTGGAAGACAGAGTGCTTTGGGCCACGGCCAAGACTCAATAAGTAGCTATGTTCAAGAATCATCATACTTAACTAGGAGAATCAATAACACTATCTGGATTCTGAGTTCCTAAAGAAGCCAATCATTCTGAATTTCAAAGGATAGAGTGAGATGCCAAAACTGTTCAGAGGCAAAAAGCTAAAAGCCCCGCTCATCTAATTAATACTGATCTTCATAGATGTTTTTGGAATTCATTGCATATTCTCTTATTTTTTTATCTTGTTTGATTTTCAGTTGCTTGAGGACAAGCAACAATTTAAGTTTGGTGTTGTGATGAGCGGATAATTTATACGCTTTTTGGCATTATTTTTAGTATGTTTTTAGTATGATCTAGTTAGTTTTTAGTATATTTTTATTAAGTTTTTAGTTAAAATTCACTTTTCTGGGCTTTACTATGAGTTTGTGTGTTTTTCTGTGATTCCAGGTATTTTCTGGCTGAAATTGAGGGACCTGAGCAAAAATTTGATTCAGAGACTAAAAAGGACTGCAGATGCTGTTGGATTCTGACCTCCCTGCACTCGAAGTGGATTTTCTGGAGCTACAGAAGCCCAATTGGCGCGCTCTCAACGGCGTTGGAAAGTAGACATCCTGGGCTTTCCAGCAATATATGATAGTCCATACTTTGCCCAAGATTTGATGGCCCAAACCGGCGTTCAAAGTTACCCTCAGAAATCCCAGCGTTAAACGCCGGAACTGGCACCAAAATGGGAGTTAAACGCCCAAACTGGCATAAAAGCTGGCGTTTAACTCCAAGAAGAGTCTCTACACGAAAATGCTTCAATGCTCAGCCCAAGCACACACCAAGTGGGCCCGGAAGTGGATTTTTATGTCATTTACTCATCTCTGTACATCCTAGGCTACTAGTTCTCTATATATAGGACCTTTTACTATTGTATTTTCATCTTTTGATCACTTTTAGATCTCTAGATCATCTTTGGACATCTAGTTCTTAGATCATTGGGAGGCTGGCCTCACGGCCATGCCTAGACCTTGTTCTTATGTATTTTCAACGGTGGAGTTTCTACACACCATAGATTAAGGTGTGGAGCTCTGCTGTACCTCGAGTATTAATGCAATTACTATTGTTCTTCTATTCAATTCCGCTTGTTCTTGTTCTAAGATATCACTTGTTCTTCAACTTGATGAATGTGATGATCCGTGACACTCATCATCATTCTCACCTATGAACGTGTGACTGACAACCACCTCCGTTCTACCTTCGATTGGGTGAATATCTCTTGGATTCCTGATACACGATGCATGGTTGATCGCCTGACAATTGAGTGCTCGCCTGACAAATGAGCCAGCCATTCTGTGAGATCAGAGTCTTCGTGGTATAGGCTAGAACTGATGGCGGCATTCAAGAGAATCCGGAAGGTCTAACCTTGTCTGTGGTATTCTGAGTAGGATTCAATGATTGAATGACTGTGACGTGCTTCAAACTCTTGAGGGCGGGGCGTTAGTGACAGACGCAAAAGAATCACTGGATTCTATTCCGGCCTGATCGAGAACCGACAGATGGATAGCCGTGCCGTGACAGGGTGCGTTGAACATTTCCACTGAGAGGATGGGAGGTAGCCACTGACAACGGTGAAACCCTTGCTTAAGCTTGCCATGGAAAGGAGTAAGAAGGATTGGATGAAGACAGTAGGAAAGCAGAGAGACGGAAGGGAAGGCATCTTCATACGCTTATCTGAAGTTTCTACCAATGAATTACATAAGTATCTCTATCTTTATCTTTATGTTTTATTCGTATATCACCATACCCATTTGAGTTTGCCTGACTAAGATTTACAAGGTGACCATAGCTTGCTTCATACCAACAATCTCTGTGGGATCGACCCTTACTCGCGTAAGGTTTATTACTTGGACGACCCAGTACACTTGCTGGTTAGTTGTGCGAAGTTGTGTTTATGCCATGGTACTGAATACCAAGTTTTTGGATTCATTACCGGGGATTAATTGATTTGTGAAAAGTAGTGATCACAATTTCGTGCACCACTCCACAAGAATGACTCATTTCTCTTGGAATTCCATTCATCATTCTCTTGTTCCAGTACTTGCTTAGGGACAAGCAAGCTTTAAGTTTGGTGTTGTGATGCAAGGACATCTTGTCCAGTTTCACTGACCTTTTCTTTACTGTTTTTAGGGTTGTTTCATGCATTTCCTTAGGAAATAAGCTAGTTTTGGGTAGATATTCACTTACACCTTGATTCAAGCATACATTGTGCATTTTACATGATTTCATGAGGATTTTGCATGAATTTAGTGACAAATTGTATGTTGCATTACCCATGACTTGGACTAGAACTTTGATGCACTCTATTGCTTGATTTCAGGACCAAAGGAAGCAAGGAGGAACCACTTGCAAAGTTAATGAGAAAAGTGATTGCCAATAACGCTCTCGAAGCCATCATTGCCCACGTTAAGAGTCACGTTAACTAAGTTAACGTGAGCTCTATCGTAAAGAAAGGATTTTGAGCCAACGTTAATGACACTTAACATTATCACTAACGTTGGCCAATGATCATAAGTGGCCACGTTAGAGTCCACGTTAACTTGGTTAACGTGGCCTCTAACGTTAACAAGGGGAAGGAAGCCAACGTTAGTGACATTCAACATTGTCACTAACGTTGGCCTAAGGTGCAATATACCACGTTAACTTCCACGTTAACTTGGTTAATGTGGGAGCTAACGTGAGAGGCAAGAATGGTCGACAACGTTAGCAACACCCAACATTGTCACTAACATTGGAAGCAACCACAAAACCCCAAGGAGCCACGTTAACTTCTACGTTAACTTAGTTAACATGGAAGCTAACGGCAATGAGTGAAAGATGAGCCAACGTTAGTGACACTCAACATTGTCACTAACGTTGGAAATGGTTTGCAAAGCCACGTTAGAAGCCATGTTAACCTAGTTAACGTGGACTCTAACGTGAATAGGGGCATATTGGAACGTTAATGACAATGTTGAGTGTCATTAACGTTCTCAAAGATTGGCATGCCTACGTTAAAAGAGCCACGTTAACTAAGTTAACGTGGACTCTAACGTGGGAAAAGGGGAGGCTCTCAACGTTATTGGGAAAGTTGAATCCCAACAACGTGTGCGAAGGACAAAGAGGCAACGTTAGTGGCAACGTTTGTGCCATTAACGTTGAAGTTAACGTGGCCTTTACTTGGGTATGAAACGTTAGTGAAAAAGTTGAATGACACTAACGTTTTCGAACCCATTTTCTCACTGAATGTTAACACCTCTAACGTCTTGAGCTAAAGTCGCTGCCCACTTCACACTTTCTCTCTGCAAGTAAAACCAAGCCCAAGTGAAGAAGAGAACTGCTCCAAACTGAAGATCCAAAGGCCCAAGACTTGAAGAATCAACTAGAAGAATGGAAGAGTAGTATATATAAGAGTAGCTTTGAATTATTTAAGGAGTTTTTTGGAGAGTGGAGAGTGGGAGGAGGATTCTGAAGGAAAAAGCATTACTCTCTATTTTACTTTCTCTACTCTTTGAGTTCAGAATGTATTCTCCATCTTTGTTTTCATCTTTTAGAGCTATGAACAACTAAACCCATTTCATTGGGTAGGGAGCTCTGTTGTAATTTGATGGATCAATACTAGTTTTCTTCATTCTTCTTCTATCTTTTCTCTTGATTTTACTTGAAAGCTTTCGATCTTCATCCCATTGGGTAGTTATCTTGGAAAAGAAACTATTCAAATTTGGATCCCTTCTGAACCTTGAAAGAGGAATGAAGAGATCAAGCTAGAAATGCTTTCTCATGCTGGACCAAATTGGGTTTGGATGGATATGTGACTATAATCCTCTCAAAACTTGATTTGGGAAATGCATGTGGTATAATCAGTGACCACACTTCATCTCTTCTCATGAGCAATTGACCAAGGAATTGGCTATTGATCAAGATTTGAGAGATTGAATTGCAAGAAATTGTAATTCAATCAATTAAGATTGCCAAGGAGATCAATGAGTGCATTGATTGAGGAAGAGATGAAAATGAACTTGATCCGGAGAATTGCAACATCTCCTGTGCCCAATGAACTCCCCAATTCTGATCTCACCCATTCTCTTTAATTTTTGCATTTATTTTCATGAGCAAACACCCCATTCCCATTTACAATTCTGCAATTTAATTTCAGTCATTTACTTCCAGTTCTTTAATTCTAGCATTTACTTTTCCGTCATTTACATTCCCGCCATTTTATTTTCTGCAACTCTCAACCCAAATTCTGAATTCGCTCAACTAGAACAATCTTCTAATCAAAGTTGCTTGATCAATCAATCCCTGTGGGATTCGACCTCACTCTATTGTGAGTTTTTACTTGACGACAAAATTCGGTACACTTGCCGAAGGAAATTTGTTGAGAGACAATTTCCACCTGCATCAAGGGTGTTACACAAAGCATGTCATCAATTTATTTCTTATTAAATCTCAATGTCATCATCAAATCTCACCAATTTCACTTGATTACCAACAACATTCCAGTCCCGAATTCATCAAAATAATTCGGTTCTTGGATGCACTTAAACTGACCAAACCCTAAACTAATCAGAAATATCAATATATCACAAAAATTCAACATAAATTCAGTCAAATTCCATCAATAATCAATGAAACAAACAATCACATATCAAATTCACATTTAGTTATTATAAAGTTACCAAAACCTTACCTCTGTACAAAATCAAAATAACGGAAACTTTGGAGAAGCATTTTGATTGAGCTGCTGAAGAAGAAAACGTCACAAATCGTCTGTGCCTCCTAGAACTCCAATTGGCCGAACTCAAAGGGAATGGGAGCTACGTCACCGTCAACTTCCGCCGGACAAAAGTAATGCCAACGTGTAGAGGAGGAGGATACGAATACTTTTATTGTAGTTACGGATCTCAAAAAATCGAAGCCAGAAGTTTACGGTGCAATGGAATTCTCACGTTCTCTCTCTCTTTTGCTTGTTTCCTTCCTTTCAGTGGTGAAAAAGGAAGATTAATGGCTGATGATAATAATTATATAGTGAGTTAGAGGGGGTACATGTCATTAGAGGGGGGTTGGGTGTCACGGTTTCAAGCTATTGAGTCAACGATTCAAGTTATAAATATCCAAAACGGATAATTATGAAAATTGGATATATTAAAACAAAAGTAATAATGTATATGAGTTACTAATATAAATGATATTAACAACATAATAATAAAAGATATATGGTAAAGCATTAGCAAGGATACGTTCACTGAAGAGTACCAATATTTACTCATATCAGCGAATGTCTAGCTCGATAAAAATATTATTAACTAAACTTTATTCTTAAATTCAAAATATCAATTACTAAAATTAATATATATATATATATAATTTTCATTATTTATAAATTACTAAAATTATACTTTTAATTATGTAAAATATTTTTTCCTAATAAAAATATATATAAGAATCTAAATTTAATTGAGCTCAAATAGTTATAAAATTAATTTAATTACTTTTAATAAAATAATTTCTAAAAATAAGGAACTCCAATTAATTAAATAAATTATAACTTATTTATATTTAGATTTTTTCAAAAATGTGGAACGTTACATTCTACCGACCTTAGAAAAATTTTCACCCTCAAAAATTGATACAATAAAATAAGTTTGAACTCTACAAAAAAGAAACTAGGTTCTTGAGAAAAATACCAGCAACATCAAAGATGAACACTCGAAAAGATTTCAAGTGAGCAGATAGGATCACAATCAAGAAAAGATATACATGAATGATAAGGAATGGCTGAAGGAAACATCCAAATCATATTTTAAGGACGAAATCCAAAACAAAGAATTCAATGAAAACAATGAAAGATGAGATGACACCAAGTCACACAACACGAATAAAGAGTATACATCGAAACGTATCCTTAAATCTTAACTTCTAACGTTCCCAAATTCCGTGATTTGTGTTACCTACTGCTTCTATTTCGTCTATGATAATCCATTAGTGTTTCCATATACATGAATTATTAGTATTAAGTTGGCCAGACCAAATACAATGAGGAATCCAATGGTCGACTAATAGCATTAATCAATAGACAATCATGCATCTAAAACTCAAACTCTTGTTATTAGGACAAGTCCTATTGCATGACAGACACTCAGAGTATGCAGTGAAGCATAGTCAGTCCATTTCCAAGGCTCTAACAGGAATGAACTGCTCTGATACCATAATATAATACCCTAACTTTTAGCACCTCATGATCGTACTAAAAGTCCGAGCGCTACTTATCTCTATTCCTTTAATTATATACTATGTTTATTTAATATTGAGCCTTTGTGAATACAAACAGAAACTTTAGTCATGAAAACGAAAGGTCCTTACATTACTTTAAACTACTTAATCGCAAAAGTATATATATTCACATAGCTTTATATACATAGACATATTTCAAAGAGCCTCAATTACAAGTCTAACCCCTCTAAAAACAAAAATAATAAATGACGAGGGAAAAATAAATTCTAAACAATCAACTTGTAAAAATCATCTTCTATGTTCCTGTAGCTCTGCACTAAACCTTTGCACCTATAGCTGAGAGGGGTGGAGATAGGGGGTAAGAACTGGGGAGTTCTTAGTAGGTCGGGGTTAAAAGTTAAGCTCATTTTGCTATTATTAACCAACCGAAACTAATAGCAGAACACATATAAGCATAAATAATAGAAGAACACAAAAGTCAAGCAGTCATGCAGCACACACACAATCACAGAATTACATAGCACAGAGATATGCACAAACAAGCATGATGCATGTCTAGTCCTATGCAGGCCATGAGCTCATGTGTCGGTTGTCTACCCGCTCTCGACATTACCCAGGCACATGTCCCAGATATGGTTTTCCAGATGCATACAGTGTGCTTATAAGTCTTACGGCTAAGTAAGTTAGGAGTTTCACAAAATAGGTTTTTGTTGCAAGCATAGCTCCAAACGAACAATTGACCCTAATCAAATTTTAATTCTAAAGATGTCACAATTTAAATCAAATTAACCAATAGTATTTAGACTCCCGGGTCGTCTTCCCTAGGAGTTGCAATTAAAGTGATCAATTATTGGCTCTGAGGGAAAATAGGGGTTGATGGAAAGGGGCAAGAAATGTAAATAGCAAGAAATTAAATAAACATGCAAGGGATTAAATATCAAAAGTAATTAAAATCAAGACAATTAATCAAGAGAAAGGAAGACTTAAGTGCTAAGAAACCTCTTGGCAAGTAATTGAGAGCTAAGGTTACCTATCCTAGCCATTGACCACAAACATATGATTATTATGAAAAGTTAATCCTACTTAGTCAACCATACATCGAGGATAAGTCAAATATGCAAAGTTAATTCCAATCCACAAGTCCTAGTCAACACTATTAATGGAAGACTTAGAGTTAGTGGAAACCAAATTAACTAACTACTCTAATATATCAACCAAGAATAGACATCAATGACTCAAGGGTCACCAAAGTCATCAATGCCAAGCCAAGAGTGAAGAAAAACTAAGTAAATACTAAGCCAAGCATTTTGTCAAACACTTGGTGTGCATGAAAATAAAATCAAATTAAAATGTAATGAAAATAAATTCTAAAGATACCAAAAGCAAGAAAATAACAATAACAATTAAAGGAAGCAAAAATTAACATGAAAACATAAATTACATTAAATGTAAATTAAAATAACAAGACTGTGCATTAACATAAAAAGTAACCAAAATGAGAAAATAACAAGATAAACTAAGGAAATTAAGACAATAGAACAAGAAAAGGTAGAAGAAACTAGATGAAAACAAGAATTAAAAGTAGAAATTACAAAGAAATTAAACTAAAAACCCTAGGTTCTAGAGAGAAGGGGGAGCTTCTCCCTTTAGAAAATGAACTACATGATGCTAAACTAACCCTAATTGCTCCCCCCTTTCACATAGAAAGAGGCCCTCTTTGATATAGCAATAATCAGCTTCAGAAAGTCCCAAAATTGGGCTCTTGAGGCCCAGAAATCGCCCCCAGCGATTTGCATTAAGTGAGTCACGCGCTAGGACTTGTGTGTACACACAGGTGTGTGCGTACGCACACATGCTAATTTTTCTCCTGTGCGTGGGCACAGGTGCTGATTTCCATTCTGTGCGTGGTGACAGGCTGAAATATTTTTCTCCTTTGTTTTCTTCATGTTTTCTCCCAATTCCATGCTTTTCTTCCACCATTATCAAGTCATTCCAACCTATTACACCTGAAATCACTCATCAAAACCATCAAGGCATCGAATAGGATGAAAGTGGGATAAATTGATTAAATTAGGCACAAAACAGCATGTTTTTACAAGTAAGCTCAATTTAGGGAGAGAACACAAAAGTATGCTATTTGGATGAATAAATGTAGGTTTATATGATGGAACCCATTCAAATCAAACCAAAATATATTGTCAAATATGGATTCATCAGCCGCATACAATGTGACTTTCAAATGTTTTTCAATGTGCTTATATCTGGAAAACAGTTCTCAGTGTGTAGGCGTCCCCACTATACATTTGGCACTAAGGCCCAAACAAAGTCGCATATGCTCTCCTATGGCAAACAATCTCTTAAAGCTTTAACTTTGCCCTCTGCTCTCCTGTGTCAAAAATCTGCTCTCCTGTGGCAGATATCCCTTTAGTTAATACATTCTTTTCTTTTCTGTGCACCACTCTCCTGTGGCAGAGATTCGTTAGGTTCTTTTAATCTTTGTTCTCTGCTCTTTTATGGCAGAGATTCCTTTTACATAATCCTCTTTTTCTGTTCTTTTTCTTTTAAAACCAAAACCAATATCATTTTCTTAAGTTCATTGGAAATCCTTAATAATCATTGTTTTCTTAAATTGAATTAATCAAATAAAGTTTCTAAATCAATTCAAAACCAAACCATACAAATCAGATGTTCCAAACCAATGTCAAAACTGTAACACCCTACCACACAGAGTCTTATGCTTAAGTCATAAAGCTGAGGTGGCAAGGTATCACGACCTGTAAAAGTAAAAATATATGTATGTAATTTGAAAGAAATTTTAACTAGAAGCCTGTGATGAAGAGTTAAGCAAAGCGTTAAACAGAAAATCGCATCACTCGCGTAAACGTTAACTATGAAAGAAGAATTCCAAAGATACATATAGCAAGGCTTTCGACTCGGCTCGCAAAGCTAGAACCGACCAAAGCATATATACATATACACAAATAAACCCAAAAGTAAACCAAAATAGAAAACTGACAACCTGTTTCTTCGAGTCAACCTCTAAGAGGGACAAACATAAAATACAAGGTGGAGATCTTATATACATACATAAATATAAACAAAGATACGTGATAAACCCCATTTGTAGGGTTTATCTTATGCTTCATTTAAGGGATTTTATGACCTTTTACCCACATTTATTCAATGAAATAGCATGGTTTTATAACTTCTCCCTTAATTGTGCTTAAGAGTGAAAACATGCTTTTTAGGACTTAAAATAGCTAAATCTAATTCTCTTTGATTCCATTAGATGCCTTGATATGTTTGTTAAGTGATTTAAGGTTTAGGAGGCAAAGATTGGATCAAGGGAATGAAGAAAGAAGCATGAAAAGTTGGAGAACTCATGAAGAAATGAAAGAACCGGAAAGCTGTCAAGCCAACCTCTACGCACTTAAACGACCATAACTTGAGCTATAGAGGTCCAAATGATGCGGTTCTAGTTAGGTTGGAAAGCTAACATCCGGGGGTTCAAAACAATATAAGATTTGCCATAGTTGCTACACGTATGGTGGCACGCACGCGCATAGTACGCACACGCGCCGTTGCTGCCACCTAGTTCACTTAAAGCAAAACGTGGCCAGCGATTTTAGAAGTCTTGTGGGCCCAATCCAACTCATTTCTGATGCTATTTAAGCCAAGGATTGAAGGGGGAATGAAGATACTTTCATGCTTTAGAAGCTAGTTACCATTAGTCATAGTTTAGTAGTTAGAGTTAGATTCTAGAGAGAGAAGCTCTCACTTCTCTCTAGGATTAGGATTAGGATTAGTTCTTAGATCTAGGTTTTAATCTTTGCTTTCTTCCACTTCTACCTCTCAATTCTTTGTTGCTACATTCATCTTCTTCTACTCTTTTGTTGTAATTCCCATTATGTTGTTCTTATATTTTGTTGTAGATCTAGTATTGTTCCTTCTACATTCTTCCAATTCAATAAGAGGTAATTCATACTAAATGTATCTTCTTTGCTTTTCTATTGTTGATCTCTTG
This sequence comes from Arachis hypogaea, assembly GCF_003086295.3. Lineage (NCBI taxonomy): Eukaryota > Viridiplantae > Streptophyta > Magnoliopsida > Fabales > Fabaceae > Arachis > Arachis hypogaea. Next base: position 67,750,333 of record NC_092038.1, on the reverse strand, counting down.
TTTTTGTAGTTGTAGATTCCTTTAATTCTTGCATTTAATAATGATTACTTCTATTGCACTTTATGTGTTTGTTGAAATGTCTCTTATAGATATAGTATAGATTTTGTTCCTCTTGGCCTAGGTAGAGTAATTAGTGACACTTGAGTTATCTAATTCCTTTGTTGATTGGTAATTAGAGAGATTGCTAATTGGTTTGGAGTGCACTAAAGCTAGTCTTTCCTTGGGAGTTGGCTAGGACTTGTGGCTCAAGTCAATTCATCCACTTGACTTTCCTTTATTTAGTAAGGGTTAACTAAGTGGTAGCAATGAACAATTCTCATCACAATTGAGAAGGATAACTAGGATAGGACTTCTAATTTTCATACCTTGCCAAGAGCCTTTTATAGTTGTTAGTTTATTTTCATTGCCATTTATTTTTCATGCTTTTTATCCAAAACCCCAAAACACATTTCTAACCAATAATAAGACACTTCATTACAATTCCTAGGGAGAACGACCCGAGGTTTAAATACTTCGGTTTATAGATTTTAGGGGTTTGTACTTGTGACAAACAAATTTTTGTATGAAAGGATTAGTGATTGGTTTGGAAACTATACTTGCAACGAGATTTCATTTGTGAAATTCTAAACTGTCAAAAATCTAATCATCAATACGACCCTGAGTCCTAAGAGTTCTTCGCTTCATCAGCGTCTCCAGAATACATAGTGGTGCTTCTCAACTTGCATCTGAAAAACAACAATATTGTATGGGATGAAAACCGGGGGTTATCAGTATGCTTAAGGTGCCCACATATATAATAAATAAGGTCCCGGGAAAGCCAGAGGCAATCCAGAATGCCGACACTCAGATTATAATTCTTAGGGAACTAAAAGAGAAACCACAAGGAGGGGTAGATATCTAAGGTTCTTAAGGTTCTAAGTTCTAACTCAATCCTAACTTAATCTCTTGATGAGCGGATAATTTATACGCTTTTTGGCATTGTTTTTAGTATGTTTTTAGTGTGTTTTAGTTAGTTTTTAGTATATTTTTATTAGTTTTTAGTTAAAATTCACTTTTCTGGACTTTACTATGAGTTTGTGTGTTTTTTTGTGGTTTCAGGTATTTTCTGGCTGAAATTGAGGGACCTGAGCAAAAATCTGATTCAGAGGCTGAAAAGGACCGCAGATGCTATTGGATTCTGACCTCCCTGCACTTGAAGTGGATTTTCTGGAGCTACAGAAGCCCAATTGGCGCGCTCTCAACTGCATTAAAAAGTAGACATCCTGGGCTTTCCAGCAATATATAATAGTTCATACTTTGCCCGAGATTTGATGGCCCAAACTGGCGTTCCAAATCAGCTCAAAACTGCCCGGCGTTAAACGCCGGAACTAGCACAAGAATGGGAGTTAAACGCCCAAACTGGCACAAAAGCTGGCGTTTAACTCTAAGAGAAGTCTCTACATGAAAATGCTTCAATGCTCAGCCCAAGCACACACCAAGTGGGCCCGAAAGTGGATTTTTATGTAATTTACTCATCTTTGTAAACCTTAAGCTACTAGTTCTCTACAAATAGGACCTTTTACTATTGTATTTTCATCTTTGGATCATTTTACATCTTTTGATCATCTTTGGACGTCTAGTTCTTAGATCATTGGGGGGCTGGCCTCATGGCCATGCCTAGACCTTGTTCTTATGTATTTTCAACGGTGGAGTTTCTACACACCATAGATTAAGGTGTGGAGCTCTGCTGTACCTCGAGTATTAATGCAATTACTATTGTTCTTCTATTCAATTCAGCTTGTTCTTGTTCTAAGATATTCATTTGCACCCAAGAACATGATGAATGTGATGATTATGTGACACTCATCATCATTCTCACTTATGAACGAGTGCCTGACAACCACTTCCGTTCTACAAGCAAACAAGGCTTGAATGTTTATCTCTTGGATCCCTTGATCGGAATCTTCGTGGTATAAGCTAGAATTGATGGCGGCATTCAAGAGAATCCGGAAGGTCTAAACCTTGTCTGTGATATTCTGAGTAGGATTCAATGATTGAATGACTGTGACGAGCTTCAAACTCCTGAAGGCTAGACGTTAGTGACAGACGCAAAAGAATCACTGGATTCTATTCTAACCTGATTGAGAACCGACAGATGATTAGCCGTGCCGTGACAGGGTGCGTAGAACATTTTCACTGAGAGGATGGGAGGTAGCCACTGACAACGGTGAAACCCTACATACAGCTTGCCATGGAAAGGAGTAAGAAGGACTGGATGAAGACAGTAGGAAAGCAGAGATACGGAAGGGACAAAGCATCTCCATACGCTTATCTGAAATTCTCACCAATGAATTACATAAGTATCTCTATCTTTATCTTTATGTTTTATTCATCATCCATAACTATTTGAGTCTGCCTGACTGAGATTTACAAGATGACCATAGCTTGCTTCATACCAACAATCTCCGTGGGATCGACCCTTACTCGCGTAAGGTTTATTACTTGGATGACCCAGTGCACTTGCTGGTTAGTTGTGCGAAGTTGTGATAAAGAGTTGAGATTACAATTGTGCGTACCATGTTGATGGCGCCATTGATGATCACAATTTACGCGCGCCAATTTTTTGGCGCCGTTGCCGGGGAATTAAATGTCCTAACTACAGTTTCGCATTTGTCCCCTGCAATAACAGTGCCAAGTTTTGATCCGGCAACAGCACCAAGTTTTTGGCGCCGTTGCCGGGGATTGTTCGAGTTTGGACAACTGACGGTTCATCTTGTTGCTTAGATTAGGTATTTTTCTTCAGCGTTCTTAAGAATGAATTCTAGTGTTTCAAGGTGATGTTCTTATCATCACCAAAGCTGATTGATTTTCATCAATTTAGCTCTTGAATGCAGTGTCCTGCTGAAGCTTGGCTAGCCATGTCTAATTCCTTTAGACTGAAGCTTTAGACTAGCATTGCATGATTCCTGGAATTCTCATTAAGAATTTTGATATCTTTATTTTCTTTTCCACTTAATTTTCGAAAAAACCAAAAAAAATTACAAAATCATAAAAAAAAACCAAAAATATTTTATGTTTCTTATTGAGCCACTAGTCTCATTTTAAGTTTGGTGTCAATTGCATGTTTCTGTTCTTCTTGCATTTATCATGTGTCTTCAGTGATCTTCAAGTTGTTCTTGATGATTTACTTGCTCTGATCTTTAAATTCTCTTATCTTGAGTGTTTTGTTGTTTCTCATATGCATTCTCAACTTGTTAGTGTCAATAGTATACAAACTTTTAAGTTTGGTGTCTTGTATGCATTTGTTTATTTGATTTTAGTTGCATTTTGATTATTCCTCATTATTAAAAATCCAAAAAAAATTTAATTTGTGTCTTTTCAAGTCAATAACACAGAGAATTGAAGATTCAGAACATACTGCAGAGGAATTACACAAAAAAAGCTGGGCGTTCAAAATGCCCAGTGAAGAAGGAAAACTGGCGTTTAAACGCCAGCCAGGGTGCCTGGTTGGGCGTTTAACGCCCAAAAGGGGTGAGTTTTGGGCGTTAAACGCCAGAATGTGCACCATTCTGGGCGTTTAACGCCAGGATGGCACAAGAGGGAAGATTTTGTTTTTAATGCCAATTTTTTTTAAATTTTCAAAATTTTTCAAAATCAAATCTTTTTCAAATCAAATCTTTTCAATCAAATCTTTTTCAAAATCAATTTCTTTCCATTTTCAAAAATACTTGCTATCAATTAATGATTTGATTCAACATTTCAAGTATGTTGCCTTTTCTGTTGAGAAAGGTTTAATGTTTGAATCATATCTTTTCTTATTAGCCAAGTCATTAATTTTCAAAATCAAATCTTTTTAAATTGTTTTTCAAATCATATCTTCTCAATCATGTCTTTTTAAAACTATATCTTTTTCAATCATATCTTCTTAAATCACATCTTTTCAAAATAGTTTTCAATCATATCTTTTTAATTTCTTATTTAAAAATCTTTTTCAAAAATCACTTGATTTCTTTTCCACTCTTAGTTTTCGAAAATCAATTAGTGTTTTTCAAAATGTTTTTTAAAATCTTTTACTTAATTTTCGAAAATTTCTTCCCCTCTTCTTACATCCTTCTATTTATGGACTAACACTCCTCTTTAATACACAATTCGAACTCCATCTTTCTTGATAAGTTCGAATTCTTCTACCTCTTCCTTCTATTTTTCTTTTCCTCTGACACCTCAAGGAATCTCTATACTGTGACATAGAGGATTCCATATTTTCTTCTTTTCTTCTCTTTCATATGAGCAGGAGCAAAGACAAAAGCATTCTTGTTGAGGCTGACCCTGAACCTGAAAGGACCTTGAAGCGAAGCTAAGAGAAGCTAAGGCACAACTCTTTGTAGAGGACCTAACAGAAATCTTCAAAGAAGAAGAACCCATGGCAGCCGAAAATAACAACAATGCCAACAATGCAAGGAAGGTGCTGGGTGACTTTACTGCACCTACTCCCGACTTCTATGGGAGAAGCATCTCTATCGCGGCCATTGGAGCAAACAACTTTGAGCTTAATCCTCAATTAGTTTCTCTAATGCAACAGAATTGCAAGTTTCATGGACTTCCATTGGAAGATCCTCATCAGTTTCTAACTGAGTTCTTGCAAATCTGTGACACTGTCAAAACCAATGGGGTTGACCCTGAGGTCTACAGACTTATGCTATTCCCTTTTGCTGTAAGAGACAGAGCTAGGATATGGTTGGACTCACAACCTAAAGAAAGCCTGAACTCTTGGGAAAAGCTAGTCAATGCCTTCTTGGCAAAGGTCTTTCCACCTCAAAAATTGAGTAAGCTTAGAGTGGAAGTCCAAACCTTCAGATAGAAGGAAGGTGAATCCCTCTATGAAGCTTGGGAAAGATACAAACACTTGATCAGAAAGTGTCCTTCTGACATGCTTTCTGAATGGAGCATCATAGGTATTTTCTATGATGGTCTTTCTGAACTGTCCAAGATGTCATTGGACAGCCCTACTGGAGGATCTCTTCATCTGAAGAAGACACCTACAGAAGCTCAAGAACTCATTGAAATGGTTGCAAATAACTAATTCATGTACACTTCTGAAAGGAATCCTGTGAACAATGGGACGAATCAGAAGAAAGGAGTTCTTGAGATTGATACCCTGAATGCTATATTCGCTCAGAACAAAATATTGACTCAGCAAGTCAATATGATTTCTCAAAGTCTATCTGGAATGCAAGCTGCACCAGGCAGTACTAAGGACGCTTCATCTGAAGAAGAAGCTTATGATCCTGAGAACCCTTCAATGGAAGAGGTGAATTACATGGGAGAACTCTATGGAAACACCTATAATCCTTCATGGAGAAATCACCCAAATCTTTCATGGAAGGATCAACAGAGACCTCAACAAGGTTTCAACAACAATAATGGTGGAAGAAACAGGTTTAGCAATGGCAAGCCTTTTCCATCATCTTCTCAGCAACAGACAGATAATTCTAAGCAGAGCCACTCTGACTTAGCAACCATGGTCTCTGATCTAATCAAAACCACTCAAAGTTTCATGACTGAAACAAGGTCCTCAATTAGAAACTTGGAGGCACAAGTGGGACAGCTAAGCAAGAAAATTACTGAACTCCCTCCTAGCACTCTTCCAAGCAATACAGAAGAGAATCCAAAAGGAGAATGCAAGGTCATTAACATGACCCACATGGCCGAACTTGGAGAGGAGGAAGAGGTAGAGATCGCCACTGAGGAATACCTCAATGGACGTCCACTGGCCTCCAATGAGTTCCCTAATGAGGAACAATGGGAATCTGAGGCTCATAATGAGACCATAGAGATTTCATTGGATTTACTTCTGCCATTCATGAGCTCTGATGAATATTCTTCCTCTGAAAAGGATGAAGATGTCACTGAAGAGCAAGTTGCTAAATACCTTGGAGCAATCATGAAGTTAAATGACAAGTTATTTGGTAATAAGACTTGGGAGAACGAACCTCCTTTGCTCACTAAAGAACTGGATGACTTGTCTAGGCAGAAATTACCTCAAAAGAGACAAGATCCTGGAAAGTTCTCAATACCTTGTGCCATAGGCACCATGACTGGTGGACGAAATTGTGATCACTACAACTTAAATAATCCCCAATGATGAACCCAAAAACTTGGTGTTCAATACCATGGCATAAACACAACTTCGCACAACTAACCAGCAAGTGTACTGGGTCGTCCAAGTAATAAACCTTACGCGGGTTAGGGTCGATCCCACAGAGATTGTTGGTATGAAGCAAGCTATGGTCACCTTGTAAATCTTAGTCAGGCAAACTCAAATGGTCATGGATGATGAATAAAACATAAAGATAAAGATAGAGATACTTATGTAATTCATTGGTGGGAATTTCAGATAAGCGTATGAAGATGCTTTGTCCCTTCCGTCTCTCTGCTTTCCTACTGTCTTCATCCAATCCTTCTTAATCCTTTCCATGGCAAGCTGTATGCAAGGGTTTCACCGTTGTCAGTGGCTACCTCCCATCCTCTCAGTGGAAATGTTCAACGCACCCTGTTACGGCACGGCTATCCAGCTGTCGGTTCTCGATCATGTCGGAATAGAATCCAATGATTCTTTTGCGTCTGTCACTAACGCCCCACAATCGCGAGTTTGAAGCTCGTCACAGTCATTCAATCATTGAATCCTACTCAGAATACCACAGACAAGGTTTAGACCTTCCGGATTCTCTTGAATGCCGCCATCGGTTCTAGCTTATACCACGAAGATTCCGGTTAAAGAATCCAAGAGATATCCACCCAATCTAAGGTAGAACGGAGGTGGTTGTCAGGCACACATTCATAGGTGAGAATGATTATGAGTGTCACGGATCATCACATTCATCAAGTTGAAGAACAAGTGATATCATAGAACAAGAACAAGCGGAATTGAGTAGAAGAACAATAGTAATTGCATTAATACTCGAGGTACAGCAGAGCTCCACACCTTAATCTATGGTGTGTAGAAACTCCACCGTTGAAAATACATAAGAACAAGGTCTAGGCATGGCCGAATGGCCAGCCTCCCAAGGATCAAAAGATCTAAAGATCAAAAGATTCCAAAGATTAGAAGATGAAAATACAATAGTAAAAGGTCCTACTTATAGAGAACTAGTAGCCTAGGGTTTACAGAGATGAGTAAATGACATAAAAATCCACTTCTGGGCCCACTTGGTGTGTGCTTGGGCTGAGCATTGAAGCATTTTCGTGTAGAGACTCTTCTTGGAGTTAAACGCCAGCTTTGGTGCCAGTTTGGGCGTTTAACTCCCATCCTTGTGCCAGTTCCGGCGTTTAACGCTGGGAATTCTGATGGTGACTTTGAACGCCGGTTTGGGCCATCAAATCTTGGGCAACATATGGACTATCATATATTGCTGGAAAGCCCAGGATGTCTACTTTCCAACGCCATTGAGAGCGCGCCGATTGGCTTCTGTAGCTCCAGAAAATCCACTTCGAGTGCAGGGAGGTCAGAATCCAACAGCATCTGCAGTCCTTTTTAGTCTCTAAATCAGATTTTTGCTCAGGTCCCTCAATTTCAGCCAGAAAATACCTGAAATCACAGAAAAACACACAAATCATAGTAAAGTCCAGAAAAGTGAATTTTAACTAAAAACTAATAAAAATATACTAAAAACTAACTAGATCATACTAAAAACATACTAAAAACAATGCCAAAAAGCGTACAAATTATCCGCTCATCACAACACCAAACTTAAATTGTTGCTTGTCCTCAAGCAACTGAAAATCAAATAAGATAAAAAGAAGAGAATATGCAATGAATTCCAAAAACATCTATGAAGATCAGTATTAATTAGATGAGCGGGGCTTTTAGCTTTTTGCCTCTGAACAGTTTTGGCATCTCACTCTATCCTTTGAAATTCAGAATGATTGGCTTCTTTAGGAACTCAGAATCCAGATAGTGTTATTGATTCTCCTAGTTAAGTATGATGATTCTTGAACACAACTACTTATTGAGTCTTGGCCGTGGCCCAAAGCACTCTGTCTTCCAGTATTACCACCGGATACATACATGCCACAGACACATAATTGGGTGAACCTTTTCAGATTGTGACTCAGCTTTGCTAGAGTCCCCAACTAGAGGTGTCCAGGGTTCTTAAGCACACTCTTTTTGCCTTGGATCACAACTTTATTTCTTTTTTTTCTTTCTTTTTCTTTCTTTTTCTCTTTCTTTCTTTTTTTTCGAAAATTTTTTTTTTCTATTCACTGCTTTTTCTTGCTTCAAGAATCATTTTTATGATTTTTCAGATCCTCAGTAACATTTCTCCTTTTTCATCATTCTTTCAAGAGCCAACATTCATGAATCACAAATTCAAAAGACATATGCACTGTTTAAGCATACATTCAGAAAACAAAAGTATTGCCACCACATCAAAATAATTAATCTGTATAAAATTCAAAATTCATGCAATTCTTCTCTTTTTTCAATTAAGAACATTTTTCATTTAAGAGAGGTGATGGATTCATAGGACATTCATAACTTTAAGGCATAGACACTAAGATACTAATGATCACAAGACACAAACATAGATAAACATAAGCATAATTTTCGAAAAAAAAAAACAGAAAATAAAGAACAAGGAAATTAAAGAATGGGTCCACCTTAGTGATGGCGGCTTGTTCTTCCTCTTGAAGATCCTATGGAGTGCTTGAGCTCCTCAATGTCTCTTCCTTGTCTTTGTTGCTCCTCTCTCATGATTCTTTGATCTTCTCTTATTCCATGGAGGAGGATGGAATGTTCTTGGTGCTCCACCCTTAGTTGTCCCATGTTGGAACTCAATTCTCCTAGGGAGGTGTTTAGTTGCTCCCAATAGTTTTGTGGAGGAAAGTGCATCCCTTGAGGCATCTCAGGGATTTGATGATGAGAAGGGTCTCTTGTTTGCTCCATCCTCTTCTTAGTAATGGGCTTGTCCTCATCAATGGGGATGTCTCCCTCTATGTCAACTCCAACTGAATAACAGAGGTGACAAATGAGATGAGGAAAGGCTAACCTTGCCAAGGTAGAGGACTTGTCCGCCACCTTATGCCATGAATCATGATAGCCCGGTCTATAGTAACTTCGGACCGGTTTCTAGTTGGAATAATTGAGCGTTGGATAAACTCCAACCATCCTCTAGCCACGGGTTTGAGGTCATGCCTTCTCAATTGAACCGGCTTTCCTCTTGAATCTCTCTTCCATTGGGCGCCCTCTTCACAAATGCATGTGAGGACTTGGTCCAACCTTTGATCAAAGTTGACCCTTCTAGTGTAAGGATGTTCATCTCCTTGCATCATGGGCAAGTTGAATGCCAACCTTACATTTTCCGGACTAAAATCCAAGTATTTCCCCCGAACCATTGTAAGCCAATTCTTTGGGTCCGAGTTCACACTTTGATCATGGTTCTTGGTGATCCATGCATTGGCATAGAATTCTTGAACCATTAAGATTCCGACTTGTTGAATGGGGTTGGTAAGAACTTCCCAACCTCTTCTTCGGATCTCATGTCGGATCTCCGGATATTCACTCTTTTTGAGTTTAAAGGGGACCTCGGGGATCACCTTCTTCAAGGCCACAACTTCATAGAAGTGGTCTTGATGCACCCATGAGATGAATCTCTCCATCTCCCATGACTCGGAGGTGGAAGCTTTTGCCTTCCCTTTCCTCTTTCTAGATGTTTCTCCGGCCTTGGATGCCATAAATGGTTATGGAAAAACAAAAAGCAATGCTTTTACCACACCAAACTTAAAAGGTTTGCTCGTCCTCGAGCAAAAGAGAAAAGAAGAGAGTAGAAGAAGAAGAAATGAAGTAGATGGAAATGGCTTTGTTGTTCGGCCAAAGGGGGAGAAGGGGTGTTTAGGTTGTGTGAAAATGAAGGAGTGAAGAGGGGTTTATATAGGGGTGAAGATAGGGGTAGGGTTCGGCTATGGGAGGATGGGTTTGGGTGGGAAAGTGGTTTGAATTTGAATGGTGAGGTAGGTAGGGTTTTATGAAGGATGGATGTGAGTGGTGAAGAGAAAGATGGGATTTGATAGGTGAAGGGTTTTTGGGGAAGAGGTGTTGAGGTGATTGGTGAATGGGTGAAGAAGAGAGAGAGTGGTGGGGTAGGTGGGGATCCTGTGGGGTCCACAGATCCTGAGGTGTCAAGGAAAAGTCATCCCTGCACCAAGTGGCGAGCAAAAATGCTCTTTGTGCCAATTCTGGCATTAAACGCCGGGCTGGTGCCCATTTCTGGCATTTAACGCCAACTTCTTGCCCTTTTCTGGCGTTTAACGCCAGTCTGGTGCCCCTTTCTGGCGTTAAACGCCCAGAATGGTGCCAGACTGGGCGTTAAACGCCCATCTGCTAGCCTTACTGGCATTTAAACGCCAGCAAGATCTTCCTCCAGGGTGTGCTGTTTTTCTTTCTGTTTTTCATTATGTTTTTGCTTTTTCAATTGATTTTGTGACTTCTCATGATCATCAACCTACAGAAAACATAAAATAACAAAGGAAAATAGATAAAATATAACATTGGGTTGCCTCCCAACAAGCGCTTCTTTAATGTCAGTAGCTTGACAGTGGGCTCTCATGGAGCCTCAAAGATGCTCAGAGCAATGTTGGAACCTCCCAACACCAAACTTAAAGTTTGAATGTGGGGGTTCAACACCAAACTTAGAATTTGGTTGTGGCCTCCCAATACCAAACTTAGAGTTTGACTGTGGGGGCTCTGTTTGACTCTGTTTTGAGAGAAGCTCTTCATGCTTCCTCTCCATGGTGACAGAGGGATATCCTTGAGTCTTAAACACAAAGGATTCTTCATTCACTTGAATGATTAATTCTCTTCTATCAACATTAATCACAGCCTTTGCTGTGGCTAAGAAGGGTCTGCCAAGGATGATGAATTCATCCATGCACTTCCCAGTCTCTAGGACTATGAAATCAACAGGGATGTAATGGTCTTCAACTTTTACCAGAACATCCTCTACAAGTCCATAAGCTTGTTTTCTTGAATTGTCTGCCATCTCTAGTGAGATTTTTGCAACTTGCACCTCAAAGATCCCTAGCTTCTCCATTATAGAGAGAGGCATGAGGTTTACACTTGACCCTAGGTCACACAAGGCCTTCTTGAAGGTCATGGTGCCTATGGTACAAGGTATTGAAAACTTCCCAGGATCCTGTCTCTTTTGAGGTAATTTCTGCCTAGACAAGTCATCTAGTTCTTTGGTGAGCAAAGGGGGTTCATCCTCCCAAGTCTCATTTCCAAATAACTTGTCATTTAGCTTCATGATTGCTCCAAGGTATTTAGCAACTTGCTCTTCAGTGACATACTCATCCTCTTCAGAGGAAGAATACTCATCAGAGCTCATGAATGGCAGAAGTAAGTCCAATGGAATCTCTATGGTCTCATTTTGAGCCTCAGATTCCCATGGTTCCTCATTGGGGAACTCATTGGAGGCCAGCAGACGTCCATGGAGGTCTTCCTCAGTGACGTTCACTGCCTCTTCCTCCTCTCCAAATTCGGCCATGTTGATGGCCTTGCACTCTCCTTTTGGATTTTCTTCTGTATTGCTTGGAAGAGTACTAGGAGGGAGTTCAGTAATTTTCTTACTCAGCTAACCCACTTGTGCCTCTAAATTTCTAATGGAGGACCTTGTTTCAGTCATGAAACTTTGAGTGGTTTTGATTAGATCAGAGACCATGGTTGCTAAGTCAGAGGTGTTCTGCTTAGAACTCTCTGTCTGTTGCTGAGAAGATGATGGAAAAGGCTTGCCATTGCTAAACCTGTTTCTTCCACCATTATTATTGTTGAAACTTTGTTGAGGTCTCTGTTGATCCTTCCATGAAAGATTTGGATGATTTCTCCATGAAGGATTATAGGTGTTTCCATAGGGTTCTCCCATGTTATTCACCTCTTCCATTGAAGGGTTTTCAGGATCATAAGCTTCTTCTTCAGATGAAGCTTCCTTAGTACTGCTTGGTGCATTTTGCATTCCAGACAGACTTTGAGAAATCACATTGACTTGCTGAGTCAATATTTTGTTCTGAGCCAATATGGCATTCAGAGTATCAATCTCAAGAACTCCTTTCTTCTGATTTGTCCCATTGTTCACAGGATTCCTTTCAGAAGTGGACATGAATTGGTTATTTGCAACCATTTCAATAAGTTCTTGAGCTTCTGTAGGTGTCTTCTTCAGATGAAGAGATCCTCCAGCAGAGCTATCCAAAGACATCTTGGACAGTTCAGACAGACCATCATAGAAAATACCTATGATGCTCCATTCAGAAAGCATGTCAGAGGGACACTTTCTGATTAATTGTTTGTATCTTTCCCAAGCTTCATAGAGGGATTCTCCTTCCTTCTGTCTGAAGGTTTGGACTTCCACTCTAAGCTTACTCAATTTTTGAGGTGGAAAGAACTTTGCCAAGAAGGCATTGACTAGCTTTTCCCAAGAGTTCAGGCTTTATTTAGGTTGTGAGTCCAACCATACCCTGGCTCTGTCTCTTACAGCAAAAGGGAATAGCATAAGTCTGTAGACCTCAGGGTCAACCCCATTGGTCTTGACAGTGTCACAGATTTGCAAGAATTTAGCTAAAAACTGATGAGGATCTTCCAATGGAAGTCCATGAAACTTGCAATTCTGTTGTGTTAGAGAAACTAATTGAGGCTTAAGCTCAAAGTTGTTTGCTCCAATGGCAGGGATAGAGATGCTTCTCCCATAGAAGTCGGGAGTAGGTGCAGTAAAGTCACCCAGCACCTTCCTTACATTGTTGGCATTGTTGTTGTTTTCGGCTGCCATGAGTTCTTCTTCTTTGAAGATTTCTGTTAGGTCCTCTACAGAGAATTGTGCCTTAGCTTCTCTTAGCTTTCACTTCAAGGTCCTTTCAGGTTCAGGATCAGCCTCAACAAGAATGCTTTTGTCTTTGCTTCTGCTCATATGAAAGAGAAGAAAATAAGGAAATATGTGGAATCCTCTATGTCACAGTATAGAGATTCCTTGAGGTGTCAGAGGAAAAAGAAAAATGGAAGGCAGAAGTAGAAGAATTCGAACTTATCAAGAGAGATAGGGTTCAAATTATTCATTGAGGAATAGTGTTAGTCCATAAATAGAAGGATGTGAGAAGAGGGGAAGTAATTTTCGAAAATTAAGTAAAAGATTTTGAAAACATTTTGAAAAACACTAATTGATTTTCGAAAATAAAGGTGGGAAAGAAATCAAGTGATTTTTGAAAAAGATTTTGAAATTAGAAATCAAAAAGATTTGATTTTGAAAATTAATGACTTGGCTATCAAGAAAAGATGTGATTCAAACATTAAACCTTTCTCAACAGAAAAGGCAACATACTTGGAATGTTGAATCAAATCATTAATTGATAGCAAGTATCCTTGAAAATAGAAAGAAATTGATTTTGAAAAAGATTTGATTGAAAAGATTTGATTTGAAAAAAGATTTGATTTTAAAAAAATTTGAAAACTTGAAAAAAATTTGCATTGAAAACAGAATCTTCCCTCTTGTGCCATCCTGGCGTTAAACGCCCAAAATGGTGCACATTCTGGCGTTTAACGCCCAAACTACTACCCTTTTGGGCGTTAAACGCCCAGCCAGGCACCCTGGCTGGCGTTTAAACGCCAGTCTGTCTTCTTCACTGGGCATTTTGAACGCCTAGCTTTTTCTGTGTAGTTCCTCTGCTGTATGTTCTGAATCTTCAATCCTCTGTATTATTGACTTGGAAAGACACAAATTAAAAATTTTTTGGATTTTTAATAATGAGGAATAATAAAAAATGCAACTGAAATCAAATAACAATGCATGCAAGACACCAAACTTAGCAGTTTGTATACTACTGACACTAACAAAATGAGAATGCATATGAGACACATAAACACTCAAGTCAAGAGAATTTAAAAATCAGAGCAATGAAACCATCAAGAACAACTTGAAGATTAATGAAGACACATGCATGAATGCAAGAAGAACAGAAACATGCAATTGACACCAAACTTAACATGAGACACTAGACTCAACAAGAAACATAAAATATTTTTTGTTTTTATGATTTTGTAATATTTTTGGATTTTTCGAAAATTAAGTGGAAAAAGAAAATAAAGGTATCAAAATTCTTAATGAGAATTCCAGGAATCATGCAATGTTAGTCTAAAGCTTCAGTCTAAAGAAATTAGACATGGCTGAACAAGCTTCAGCAGGACATTGCATTCAAGAGCTAAATTGATGAAAATCAATCAGCTTTGGTGATGATAAGAACATCACCTTGAAACACTAGAATTCATTCTTAAGAACTCTGAAGAAAAAATACCTAATCTAAGCAACAAGATGAACCGTCAATTGTCCATACTCGAACAATCCCCGGCAACGGCGCCAAAATCTTGGTGGACGAAATTGTGATCACTACAACTCAAATAATCCCCGGTGATGAACCCAAAAACTTGGTGTTCAATACCATGGCATAAACACAACTTCGCACAACTAACCAGCAAGTGTACTGGGTCGTCCAAGTAATAAACCTTACGCGAGTAAGGGTCGATCCCACAGAGATTGTTGGTATGAAGCAAGCTATGGTCACCTTGTAAATCTTAGTCAGGCAAACTCAAATGGTCATGGATGATGAATAAAACATAAAGATAAAGATAGAGATACTTATGTAATTCATTGGTGGGAATTTCAGATAAGCGTATGAAGATGCTTTGTCCCTTCCGTCTCTCTACTTTCCTACTGTCTTCATCCAATTCTTCTTACTCCTTTCCATGGCAAGCTGTTTGCAAGGGTTTCACCGTTGTCAGTGGCTACCTCCCATCCTCTCAATGGAAATGTTCAACGCACCCTGTCACGGCACGGCTATCCAGCTGTCGATTCTCGATCATGTCGGAATAGAATCCAGTGATTCTTTTGCGTCTGTCACTAACGCCCCACAATCGCAAGTTTGAAGCTCGTCACAATCATTCAATCATTGAATCCTACTCAGAATACCACAGACAAGGTTTAGAACTTCCGGATTCTCTTGAATGCCGCCATCAGTTCTAGCTTATACCACGAAGATTCTGATTAAAGAATCCAAGAGATATCCACCCAATCTAAGGTAGAACGGAGGTGGTTGTCAGGCACACGTTCATAGGTGAGAATGATGATGAGTGTCACGGATCATCACATTCATCAAGTTGAAGAACAAGTGATATCTTAGAACAAGAACAAGCGGAATTGAATAGAAGAACAATAGTAATTGCATTAATACTCGAGGTACAGCAGAGCTCCACACCTTAATCTATGGTGTGTAGAAACTCCACCGTTGAAAATACATAAGAACAAGGTCTAGGCATGGCCGAATGGCCAGCCTCCCAAGGATCAAAAGATCTAAAGATCAAAAGATTCCAAAGATCAGAAGATGAAAATACAATAGTAAAAGGTCCTACTTATAGAGAACTAGTAGCCTAGGGTTTACAAAGATGAGTAAATGACATAAAAATCCACTTCCGGGCCCACTTGGTGTGTGCTTGGGCTGAGCATTGAAGCATTTTCGTGTAGAGACTCTTCTTGGAGTTAAACGCCAGCTTTGGTGCCAGTTTGGGCGTTTAACACTGGGAATTCTGATGGTGACTTTGAACGCCGCTTTGGGCCATCAAATCTTGGGCAAAGTATAGACTATCATCTATTGCTGGAAAGCCCAGGATGTCTACTTTCCAACGCCGTTGAGAGCGTGCCAATTGGGCTTCTGTAGCTCCAGAAAATCCACTTCGAGTGCAGGGAGGTCAGAATCCAACAGCATCTGCAGTCCTTTTTAGTCTCTGAATCAGATTTTTGCTCAGGTCCCTCAATTTCAGCCAGAAAATACCTGAAATCACAGAAAAACACACAAATTCATAGTAAAGTCCAGAAAAGTGAATTTTAACTAAAAACTAATAAAAATATACTAAAACTAACTAGATCATACTAAAAACATACTAAAAATAATGCCAAAAAGCGTACAAATTATCCGTTCATCAATGACCTTCAAGAAGGCCTTGTGCGACCTAGGGTCAAGTGTAAACCTCATGCCTCTCTGTAATGGAGAAGCTAGGGATCTTTGAGGTGCAAGCTACAAAAATCTCACTAGAGATGGCAGACAATTCAAGAAAACAAGCTTATGGACTTGTAGAGGATGTTCTGGTAAAAGTTGAAGACCATTACATCCCTGCTGATTTCATAGTCCTAGAGACTTGAAAGTGCATGGATGAATCCATCATCCTTGGCAGACCCTTCCTAGCCACAGCAAAGGTTGTGATTGATGTTGACAGAGGAGAATTGATGAAGAATCCCTTGTGTTTAAGGCTCTAGGATATCCCTCTGTAACCATGGAGAGGAAGCATGAAGAGCTTCTCTCAAAACAGAGCCAAACAGAGCCCCCACAGTCAAACTCTACGTTTGGTGTTGGGAGGCCACAACCAACTCCTAAGTTTGGTGTTGAACCCCCACATTCAAGCTCTAAGTTTGGTGTTGGGAGGTTCCAACATTGCTCTGAGTATCTGTGAGGCTCCATGAGAGCCCACTGTCAAGCTACTGACATTAAAGAAGCGCTTGTTGGGAGGCAACCCAATGTTATATTTATCTAATTTTCCTTTACTATTTTATGTTTTTTGTAGGTTGATGATCATGGGAAGTCACAAAATTAATTAAAAAAGCAAAAACAGAATGAAAAACAGAAAGAAAAACAGCACACCGTGGAGGAAGACCTTGCTGGCGTTTAAACGCCAGTAAGGGCAGCAAATGGGCGTTTAACGCCCAGTCTGGCACCATTATGGGCGTTTAACTCCAGAAAGGGGCACCAGACTGGCGTTAGATGCCAGGAAAGGGCAAGAAGCTGGTGTTAAACGCTAGAAATGGGCACCAGCCCGGTGTTTAACGCCAGAATTGGCATAGAGAGCATTTTTGCTCGCCACTTGGTGCAGGCATGAATTTTCCTTGACACCTCAGGATCTGTGGACCCCACAGGATCCCCACCTACCCCACCACTCTCTCTTTTCTTTACCCATTCACCAATCACCTCAATACCTCATCCCCAAAAACCCCTCCCCTATCAAATCCCACTATTCTCTTCACCACTCACATCCATCCTTCATAAAACCCCACCTACCTCACCATTCAAATTCAAAACACTTTACCTCCCAAACCCACCCTCACATAGCCGAACCTTACCTCTCTCTCTCTACTCCTATATAAACCCATCTTCACTCCTTCATTTTCACACAACCTAAACACTACTTCTTCCCCTTAGCCGAACCATAAAGCCTCCTCCATCTCCTTCATTTCTTCTTCTTCTACTCTCTTCTTTCTTCTTTTTCTCGAGGACGAGCAAACCTTTTAAGTTTGGTGTGGTAAAAGCATTGCTTTTTATTTTTTCATAACCATTTATGGCATCCAAGGCCGGAGAAACCTCTAGAAAGAGGAAAGGGAAGGCAAAAGCTTCCACCTCCGAGTCATGGGAGATGGAGAGATTCATCTCAAGGGTGCATCAAGACCACTTCTATGAAGTTGTGGCCATGAAGAAGGTGATCCCCGAGGTCCCTTTCAAACTCAAAAAGAGTGAATATCCGGAGATCCGACATGAGATCCGAAGAAGAGGTTGGGAAGTTCTTACCAACCCCATTCAACAAGTCGGAATCTTAATGGTTCAAGAGTTCTATGCCAATGCATGGATCACCAAGAACCATGATCAAAGTGTGAATCCGGACCCAAAAATTGGCTTACAATGATTCGGGGGAAATACTTGGATTTTAGTCCGGAAAATGTAAGGTTGGCATTCAACTTGCCCATGATGCAAGGAGATGAACACCCTTACACTAGAAGGGTCAACTTTGATCAAAGGTTGGACCAAGTCCTCATAGACATTTATGAAGAGGGCGCTCAATGGAAGAGAGATTCAAGAGGAAAGCCGGTTCAACTGAGAAGGCATGACCTCAAGCCCATGGCTAGAGGATGGTTAGAGTTTATCCAACACTCAATCATTCCGACTAGCAACCGGTCGGAAGTTACTATAGACCGGGCTATCATGATTCATAGCATCATGATTGGAGAGGAAGTAGAAGTTCATGAGGTTATAACCCAAGAACTTTATAAGGTAGCGGACAAGTCCTCTACCTTGGTAAGGTTAGCCTTTCCTCATCTCATTTGTCACCTCTGTTATTCACTTGGAGTTGACATAGAGGGAGACACCCTCATTGACGAGGACAAGCCCATCACTAAAAAAAGGATGGAGCAACAAAGGCAAGGAAGAAACATTGAGGAGCTCAAGCACTCCATAAGATCTTCAAGAGGAAGAACAAGCCGCCATCACTAAGGTGGACCCGTTCTTTAATCTCCTTGTTCTTTATTTTTTTGTTTTTCGAAAAATCATGCTTATGTTTATCCATGTTTGTGTCTTATGATCATTAGTGTCTTAGTGTCTATGCCTTAAAGTTAAGAATGTCCTATGAATCCATCACCTTTCTTGAATGAAAAATGTTCTTAATTGAAAAAGAGAAGAATTGCATGAATTTTAAATTTTATAACAGATTAATTATTTTGATGTGGTGGCAATATTTTGGTTTCTGAATGTATGCTTGAACAGCGCATAAATCTTTTGAATTTGTTGTTCATGAATGTTGGCTCTTGAAAGAATGATGAAAAAGGAAACATGTTACTGAGGATCTGAAAAATCATAAAAATGATTCTTGAAGCAAGAAAAAGCAGTGAATACAAAAAAAAGGAAAGAGAAAAACGAAAAAAAAAGAGAGAAAAAGAAAAAAATAAAGTTGTGATCCAAAGCAAAAAGAGTGTGCTTAAGAACCCTGGACACCTCTAATTGGGGACTCTAGCAAAGCTGAGTCACAATCTGAGAAGGTTCACCCAGTTATGTGTCTGTGGCATGTATGTATCCGGTGGTAATACTGGAAGACAGAGTGCTTTGGGCCACGGCCAAGACTCATAAAGTAGCTGTGTTCAAGAATCATCATACTTAACTGGGAGAATCAATAACACTATCTGGATTCTGAGTTCCTATAGAAGCCAATCATTCTGAATTTCAAAGGATAGAGTGAGATGCCAAAACTATTCAGAGGCAAAAAGCTAAAGCCCCGCTCATCTAATTAATACTGATCTTCATAGATGTTTTTGGAGTTCATTGCATATTCTCTTCTTTTTATCCTATTTGATTTTCAGTTGCTTGGGGACAAGCAACAATTTAAGTTTGGTGTTGTGATGAGCGGATAATTTATACGCTTTTTGGCATTGTTTTTAGTATGTTTTTAGTGTGTTTTAGTTAGTTTTTAGTATATTTTTATTAGTTTTTAGTTAAAATTCACTTTTCTAGATTTTACTATGAGTTTGTGTGTTTTTCTGTGATTTTAGGTATTTTCTGGCTGAAATTGAGGGACCTGAGCAAAAATCTGATTCAGAGGCTGAAAAGGACCGCAGATGCTGTTGGATTCTGACCTCCCTGCACTCGAAGTAGATTTTCGGGAGCTACAGAAGCCCAATTGGTGCGCTCTCAACTGCGTTGGAAAGTAGACATCCTGGGCTTTCCAGCAATATATAATCGTCCATACTTTGCCTGAGATTTGATGGCCCAAACTGGCGTTCCAAATCAGCTCAAAACTGCCCGGTGTTAAACGCCGGAACTGGCACAAGAATGGGAGTTAAACGCCCAAACTGGCACAAAAGCTGGCGTTTAACTCCAAGAAAAGTCTCTACATGAAAATGCTTCAATGCTCAGCCCAAGCACACACCAAGTGGGCCCGGAAGTGGATTTTTAGGTAATTTACTCATCTTTGTAAACCCTAAGCTACTAGTTCTCTACAAATAGGACCTTTTACTATTGTATTTTCATCTTTGGATCATTTTAGATCTT
The DNA here is from genome assembly GCF_003086295.3 of Arachis hypogaea. Lineage (NCBI taxonomy): Eukaryota > Viridiplantae > Streptophyta > Magnoliopsida > Fabales > Fabaceae > Arachis > Arachis hypogaea. The sequence continues at coordinate 67,730,470 of NC_092038.1, read as the reverse complement.
TTGATCATCTTTGGACGTCTAGTTCTTAGATCATTGGGGGGCTGGCCTCACAGCCATGCCTAGACCTTGTTCTTATGTATTTTCAATGGTGGAGTTTCTACACACCATAGATTAAGGTGTAGAGCTCTGCTGTACCTCGAGTATTAATGCAATTACTATTGTTCTTCTATTCAATTCAGCTTGTTCTTGTTCTAAGATATTCATTTGCACCCAAGAACATGATGAATGTGATGATTATGTGACACTCATCATCATTCTCACTTATGAACGAGTGCCTGACAACCACTTCCGTTCTACAAGCAAACAAGGCTTGAATGTTTCTCTCTTGGATCCCTTGATCGGAATCTTCGTGGTATAAGCTAGAATTGATGGCGGCATTCAAGAGAATCCGGAAGGTCTAAACCTTGTCTGTGCTATTCTGAGTAGGATTCAATGATTGAATGACTGTGACGAGCTTCAAACTCCTGAAGGCTGGGCATTAGTGACAGACGCAAAAGAATCACTGGATTCTATTCCAACCTGATTGAGAACCGACAAATGATTAGCCGTGCCGTGACAGGGTGCGTAGAACATTTTCACTGAGAGGATGGGAGGTAGCCTCTGACAACGGTGAAACCCTACATACAGCTTGCCATGGAAAGGAGTAAGAAGAACTGGATGAAGACAGTAGGAAAGCAGAGAGACGGAAGGGACAAAGCATCTCCATACGCTTATCTGAAATTCTCACCAATGAATTACATAAGTATCTCTATCTTTATCTTTATGTTTTATTCATCATCCATAACTATTTGAGTCTGCCTGACTGAGATTTACAAGATGACCATAGCTTGCTTCATACCAACAATCTCCGTGGGATCGACCCTTACTCGCGTAAGGTTTATTACTTGGACGACCTAGTGCATTTGCTGGTTAGTTGTGCGAAGTTGTGATAAAGAGTTGAGATTACAATTGTGCGTACCATGTTGATGGCGCCATTGATGATCACAATTTCGTGCACCATCTCTCATATTACAATCCACTCACTGTCTCATTCAACTCTAACCCTTGCTACTGACCTAACCAGTCACGGCCTATGGCACAAATCAAACTAGCTCGGCCTCCGACCCAAATAAACTCAAACCCGGCCTCTGGCCCATTTCAAATCAAATCAATATTATCACCCATCCACCAACAAGGTACCCAAAACAGAAAGACAATCACAAACACAAGCAAATACAAGGCAAACACATTTAAAGAACAGTTACAGCAAGTATCACAGTTATCAGTTAAACAGAATTTATCAGATAGGCAAACCAAAACAATTATGCACACGTAAACAAAACAAGCAAATGCAACATGATGCATGCCTGTCCTACTGGTTGTGAGCTCACGTCTCGGTTATATCGCCAGAACTCGACACATCTGATATCTTACCCAAACATTTGTCTCTAGGTTGAGCATCTCCAAGAGGATCATAAACGAAGGAGAGTGCCTTTCCACATCGAAGGAGTGTGTCTTTCCACCTTCTCCTGGAGGAGATATGAAAGAGAGTGCCTTTCCACATCGAAGGAGCGTGCCTTTCTACCTTGCAACCAGAGAAGAATGTGGGAAAATAATACGAAGGAGAGTGCTTTTCCACTTTTCTCACACCCTCATCACGACAAGAGAGGGAACTTCTGTCCTCAACCTACCATCCAAATACATTTTTTCAAGTTATCGAGCAAGTGGGATCGCACCCAAATCTTGCCATCTCGCCATTCCGGCCACACGCACATCTCAACCGTTCCGACCACACACACATCTCGACCATTCCAGCCACACACACATCTCGACCCTTCCGGCCACACATAGTCGTCCCCAGTCTCATCATTTTCAGCCTTTACTTTATCTCCAAATTTCCTTAATTTCCTAACTCCATTTTATTACTATGCTTACTATCCAAATTTAGAACTAACAGTGTGAAAATAGGGGTTTCAGAGGTTAAATTGGCTTGAAAACACAAAATAATAATTTGCTAAAAAATAGGGGTATGCGTTCGCATGCAAGAGGTATACGTACGCATAGGTCTCTTTTTAGGCCAGGATGAGTACGCACGCACCTGTCCGCGTACGCATACACACTGGACAGAATAGAATGCATGCATATGCCCCCTGTATGCGTACACATGCAAGGACATTTGACCAAAAATCTGGCTAAGTCTAAAATCTGCAGAATTTCAATTTAAAACCTCAAACTTCCAACGTGCATAACTTTTTCGTTTTAAAACATTTTTTTAGTGTAAACTTCACGGACCCAATTTTCATACAAAACAAGTTTAAAACAATTTGGGGGTTCGAAAGCCAAGTTATGGCTCACCGAAGTTCTGCTAAAAACTAGTTTTTTTTTTACAAAAGTTCAAAAACCTCCATTCTCTTTAAAGCTCGGCTCCAATTCAAATTTACCAAACCTATAACCATCATCACAACATATCTTTAGCCATACCACAACAATCCTCATATCCTACCATTTCTCAATCCAAGCACATCATGCAACAACCTCTCGTATACATAAACAAGATTATCATGTTCTTATTCAATATACATATACACACATATCATCATCAACTCATCACTTATAATCCATTCGACAAGCACCAAAACCAAAACACCCTTATTATCAAGGTTGCTAGGCATCAAATATATTCATTCGTTTCAACCTATCCTATGGTCACTTAGCTTAAGTTTTCATAGAACATTATATATTAAATACGAGAAACCTAAACCATACCTTGGCCGATTTCCACGTATTCTCCAAGAAAAATCACCGAAGCCAAAACAACCCCTCAAGCCCAGAATCACCAAAACTCAGGTACCCAACCTCCACCAAGTCTCAAGTGTCCACAATTTAAGCTCCAATTTATAAATGCATACACCTAATATACATTACCACATATATATACAAATTTCAATACCCAAAAACTCACATAATCAAGGGTTTGACTAGGGTTGAAGATCCTTACCATATATGTGCTTCAATTAATCCAAAACCTACCAATTCCTCAAGTCAATTTTGATCCTAGAACATCAAATTAACCAAAATATCAATACCTCAAAACTCTAACATTTTTTAATTGAAGAAGAAATAATAGGAGCTGAGAATGTAATTTTTTCACCTTGAAAGATATCGGGCTTTGTAGAGCTCGTTACTGCGAACGCGTGACTATAAACGATGCGACGATCGGAGCTCTGGATCAAAAGTTATGTGGATTTGATTATCAAGTAAGGGTTGGGAATTTTGGAAGTGTTCTTCCCTTTGCATGAATGATTCAGCGTGTTTTGCTGAATGAGAGAGGAGGGAGGGCTTTCTTTAAGTGTAATGGGCTGAATCGGTTGGGCCTTGGGACCAATACAGGCCTAATTCACCCGGTTCAGTCCTTTCGACGCAATTTTAGGCCAAATTCTTTGAAATTAGTGTCAAAATTCATATTTTAATTTTCTCTATTTCTTTAAACTATAAAATTTCATTTTCTTATTTCTTAATTAATGACTAATTCATTCACTAATTACTCGAAGTTTATATAAAGCCAACACCAATTCCAGTTCCATCCTTAAAATTAATTCTTTAACTTTTTTCCAAGACGTCACAAAACGAAATTATTCAGTAAAAATTCAATTACTTTTAAAGTTCACTAAAACCCTCCGAATGAATTTTTTAATTCAAATTCAAAACATAATCCCTTTTCATATTTAAATCAACCTTAAAACATAATACTTCTCTTAAATAATTTAAAATCGTAAAATAATTCTTTTTTAAATAAATCAAACTCAAAACATATACTTTTCTTAAATGAAATAAACTCGAAACATAACTATTTTCTTATTAAATAAAAAATCAAATAATATAACTTCTCAAATCTAATCTTTTTCTAAATAACATTTCAAACAAAGTCTTAAATTTTATAACAAAATTTCGGCAACATCTCCCCTAAAACTCGGACTTTGCCACCCTTCTCGGGTCCCATCCAAACCATTTCTCAAATTCTTTCAAATCGTTTCTAATAAATCAAAACCATTTCTAATATAAAAGAAATTATAAAATTAAATCAATTAAAAATCCAATCGCTTCCAAAATTAAACCATTTCCATATCTCAAAGCATATTATCAAAATTATTTCTTATTAAATCTCAATGTCATCATCAAATCTCACCAATTTCACTTGATTACCAACAACATTCCAATCGGCGCGTACGCGTCAACCACGCGTACGCGTGGGTGTTCTCGTGCCCCAGGCACAACACTGGCACAGTTCTGGCATAACTCTCTGGAAAATGGCTGGGCATTGGGTGCAGCACAATCGGCGTGCCCGCGCACATCACGCGCACGCGTGGATGGCGCTTTCTGGAAGATCGGCGCATACGCGCCAAGTGCGCCTACGCGCAAGGGGTTATTCTGCTAAAATTTTTTTTTAAGTTAAAAGCTGCAGAATTCACAGATTTACACCCCAATCTTCCAACGGACATAACTTCCTCATTTTAAATCGTTTTTCACCCGTTCTTCGAACGGCATGGACTTCCCGGATCCAATTTCATTTCTAAACAGATTTGACACAAAACAGAGATCCGTAGTCCAAGTTATGTCCCGTCAAAGTATGCCCAAAAACCATGTTTTTCATAAAAACCACAAAGTGCCATTTTCAAAACAAGCCATTTCCAACTCTTTTCAAAATCAACCAAAACATGCCATTTTCATCCCCTTTCTTTGAAATCAATCAAAATATATCAATTTCAACATCAAGCCTCCTCAACTCACACATTGACACATTACCACAATTTACAAAACCACTATCTCATCATTTTAACCCACTTCACCCAAGTGGCTCAAACTCAAACATATTGACATATCATATACTATTCCTCATGCCAATTCTCAACAACACCTATTCCAATAAATCATTATTGTACACAATCAACATCATACTCACCATCAACATGATTCAACCCACAATTCAACTATAACTAATCATCAAGCATATATCACAACATGCATATTTCTCATACGTCATACCCTCAAGGCATCATTAATCATCATTACATACACGACCACATCATATATATCAACAATTCAACAACATCAACAATTCAATGCCTATCTTAGGGCCTTTAGCCTAAGTATTTCCTACCACATTACATATTAGATACGGGAAACCGAAACCATACCTTAGCCGATTTTCCCAAGCTCCACCGGAGCACTTCCAAACCACTTATCCACAAGCTCTCAAGGCCTCAACACCTCCAAGAACAGATTTTTCACCACCAAATCCTTCCCAAGCTTTTTAAAATCACCAATCAAGCTCCAATGTCCACACACACACAACCTAAGCCACAACCATCATACCCATACACAACATCTCAAAACCCAAACATCATAAAATCACAAATCACACTAGGGTTGAGAATCTTACCACACCCAAGGTCCAAGGAGACAAGATTAACCTTCTCCTTCAAGAGAGTTGGGTCCTATAACATCAAAGAACCCAAAATCTCAACATTTCACCCATGAAACTCGAAAATAAGGGCTGGAATTTCGAACAGCAACATGTGGCTTACCTCAAGATTAATTGTATGGGTTTTGTAGAGCTCTCCGTGGTGAACGCGTGGCCGCAAACGGAGCAGCGATCGGAGCTCTAGATCAAAAGTTATGGTGGTTTGAAGATCAAGTGAGAGAAAGAAGGTTGAGAGAGAGTTCTTCCCCCATGGCCTCTCTTTTTCAGCGTGAATTGAGTGTTGTGAGGAGAGAGAATGCTGAAAACTAGGGTTTTGGTCTAGTTATGTTGGGCCAAGGGCCCACTTTGGGTCCGGTTGGCCCGGTTTGGCCCGTTTGGTCCAATCTTGGTCCGAATTCTATAAAATTGGTACCAAAATTCTCGTCTCAATCTCCTCTACCACATTTAGCCATAAAAATCACATTTTAGGCTTTCTAGAATAAATTCTCATTTATGGGTTAATCAGCCGTTAATTAACCGGGTTTTACATTCTACCCACCTAATTGGGAATTTTGCCCACAAAATTCAAATGCAATTACCTGAGAATAAATCCGGATAGTCCGTTCGCATCTCCGACTCAAGTTCCCAAGTGTGTTCCTCAACACCGCCTCGACTCCAAGCCACTTTGACTAATGAAACCTCTTTTCCACGCAACCGTTTGATACTAGTATCATCAATTCTGACTGGAGCCACTGGAAGCGTCAAATCTTCCTTTAACTGAACCGACTCAGGTTCTAACACATGGCTAGCATCAGGAGTGTACTTCCGAAGCTGCGACACGTGAAACACGTCGTGCAGATTCGAAAGATGAGGTGGTAGAGCCATCCGATACGCCACCGGTCCAATCCTCTCCAGGATCTGAAATGGACCAATGTATCTAGGATTCAACTTCTTTGCCTTAATCGCCCTACCTACTCCCGTAGTCGGAATAACCTTAAGGAAAACATGATCTCCTTCCTCAAATTCTAAGGGCTTTCGCCTCTGATCGGCGTAACTCTTTTGACGACTCTGCGCCGTAAGCATCCTATCTCGGATTTTCTTGACTTGTTCAGTAGTCTCAGCTATCATTTCCGGCCCCAACAAGCTTTTCTCTCCAGCTTCATACCAACATAGCGGAGATTGACATTTCCTCCCATACAAGGCCTCATACGGAGCCATTCCGATGCTCGCATGATAACTATTATTGTATGCAAACTCTACTAATGGCATATACCGATCCCAACTCGCCGGTTGGTCCAAAACACAAGCTCTCAACATATCCTCTAGTGTTTGGATCGTCCTCTCGGATTGACCATCTGTTTGAGGATGGTAAGCCGTGCTCAAGCTTAATCGGGTTCCAAAAGCTTTCTGAAATGCACCCCAAAACCTTGAAGTGAAACGAGGATCTCTATCAGAGATTATAGTAGCAGGTACACCATGAAGTCTCACAATCTCCTTTATGTATAACCGTGCTAGCTCCTCAAGGGTGTAGGTCATCCGAATGGGTAAAAAGTGAGCTGACTTCGTCAGTCGGTCCACAATCACCCAAATAGCATCAAAACCAGTCCTAGTCCTTGGTAATCCAGACACAAAGTCCATTGCAATACTTTCCCACTTCCATTGTGGAATCTCTAAAGGTTGCAACATCCCGGAAGGTCTTTGATGTTCAATCTTTACCTTTTGACAAGTTAAGCACTTTGAAACATATTCCGCCACATCATTCTTCATACCCGGCCACCAGAACATTGCCTTTAAATCATGGTACATCTTAGTACTTCCCGGGTGAATGGAGAATCCGCTTTTGTGTGCCTCCTTTAAAATATCTTGCCTCAAAGTGCCAACATCCGGCACAATGATCCTATCCTTGAATCTCCATAACCCATCTTTTTCTTCCGACACTCTCCACCGTTTTCCTTGCTCAATAGCCGGTAACACCTTCCATAACGCTTCATCATTTTGATGAGCCTTTAGGAGTTCGGACTTAAAATCACTTGAGATCTCTAATCGGCTCAAACACAAAGTTCCGGATACTTCTCGACTACCAATTTTTAGACTCTCAAATCCCTTAAGCAACTTCTCCTCTTGAAGCATCATCCAAGCCGCATATAACGACTTCCGACTTAACGCATCCGCCACTATGTTCGCCTTTCCCAGATGGTAATGCAACTCAAAGTCGTAGTCCTTTAACAATTTCATCCACCTTCTCTGCATCATATTAAGCTCTTTCTGATCAAAGAGGTACTTCAAGCTCTTATGATCAGAGAAAACTTGGAACTTAACCCCATAAAGGTAATGCCTCCACACCTTCAAGGCAAACACAACCGCAGCGAGTTCCAAATCGTGCGTAGGGTAACTAACTTCATGAGGTCTCAACTGTCGTGAGGCATACGCCAGCACATTATGATGCTGCATCAGCACGCACCCTAGACCCTTCAATGAGGCATCACAATACACCTCAAATGGCTCATTCGGCTCGGGTAACACTAACACAGGTGCAGTGGTCAACTTTTTCTTTAATGTCTGAAAGCTCTCCTCGCACTCAGGAGTCCAAACAAACGGAGTGTCTTTGCGGGTCAACTTTGTCATTGGCAAAGCTATCTGTGAAAATCCCTTGATAAACCTTCGGTAATAGCCAGCTAAACCCAGAAAACTCCTTATCTCTGTTACGGTGGTTGGTTGCTTCCAATCCATCACAGCCTCCACCTTAGTTGGATCTACGGCTATTCCCTTCTTACTCACCACATGACCCAAAAACTTCACCTCACTCTTCCAAAACTCGCACTTAGACAGTTTTGCATAGAGTTTCTTCTCCTTTAGAATCTGCAACACGGTCCTCAAGTGTTCCGCATGCTCTTCTTCAGTCTTGGAATAAATCAGTATGTCATCAATGAAGACAACAACGAATTTATCCAAAAACGGACGGAAAACTCTATTCATGTAGTCCATAAACACTGCAGGAGCGTTCGTCAACCCGAAAGACATTACAGTGTACTCGTAATGACCATAACGAGTCCTGAAAGCGGTCTTAGGGATATCCTCATCCCTCACCCTTATCTGGTGATAACCGGATCGCAAATCGATCTTGGAGAAAACTCCAGCTCCTTGTAACTGATCCATGAGATCATCAATTCTCGGCAATGGGTACTTATTCTTTATTGTAACCTTGTTCAGCTGCCTGTAATCCACACAGAGTCGCATACTCCCATCCTTCTTCTTTACCAGTAATACTGGAGCACCCCACGGAGAGACACTTGGTCGTATAAAATTCTTTCCCAACAAATCCTCTAACAGAGACTTTAGCTCATTCATCTCTAACGGTGACATCCTATAAGGAGCACTTGAGATTGGTCCCGCCCCGGGCACCAATTCAATAGCAAACTCAACCTCTCGGTTAGGTGGAAACTCATCAATATCATCAGGAAACACTTCCGAAAACTCACACACAACCGGAATTTGTTCCAACCTTTGATCATCACCCGAAACACCCGCGGTTAACAACAGGATACCCTGACATTCAACACCAGAACAGTTCACCATCATCGAATTTAAATAATAATTATTCACCACGACTGGCCCTTCAGTATCTTCCGGCATAAAGTACACCGACTTTGTAGAACAATCTAGCAGAACATGGTTCTTAGATAACCAGTCCAATCCCAAGATAAGATCAAGACCAATCATCGGTAAGCAGATTAAATTATGAACAAAATCATGCTGCTTGAATCTAAAGGAAACTTCCGGGCATCCTAGCCTAGTTACCGTGGCTTCATGGGTAGCATTATACACTCTTAGATCGTAACCTAAAGTTACAATCTTCAATCCTAACTCATGGGTTTTCTCAAATGCAATGAATGAATGCGATGCTCCCGAATCAAATAAAGCATTTAAAGTTTGACCAGCCATTTCACAGTTACCTCGAATAAGTGTCTCGGATCCCTCAGCTCCTACAGCTGAAGTGGTGAACACCCGACCAGTCTGTTGTGCTTTCCCAGCACCTTGTTTCTGCTTCTCCGGACAACTTCGGCTTTATGCCCCGCCTTTCCACAATTATAGCACAAGCCCCATCCGGCCTTGCATGGTGCTCCTGAATGGTGACTCCCACATCTAGCACAAGCTTGATCATTCTGAGGTTGCTTCCCAAACTTCTTCCCTTGGAAATTGTTATTGTTGTTAGGCCTCCTGAAAGAGCTTCCCCTCTTGAAAGACGGACCTCTAGGTGCAAAGCTCTTCCCTCGGTTCTATGGGAATGAACCTTTGTGAATCCCTTTCTCCACGGTTGCCCTTTTCACACACTCTTCAGCAACCCTACACTTGTTTACCAACTCGGAGAAGGTCCTAATCTCCATTGGTCCCACTGAACTGAAAATATCACTCTGGAGTCCTCCTTCATACTTAACACACTTCCATTCTTCATATTCCACCGGAGTCCCTTGGCACATACGAGAGAACCTGAACAGCTCCTCAAACTTGTCAGTATACTCTGATATGGACATAGTACCCTGCTTCAGCTGTAACAATTCAAGTTCCTTAGCCGTCCTAGCAGAAGTCGGAAAGTACTTCTTATAGAACTCTTCTTGGAAGACATTCCAGGTGATATAGTCATCACCCTGTTGCAGAAGACGTCGGATGCCTTGCCACCAATGCGACGCTTCACCTGTGAGCATATAGGTAGCAAACTCAACACGCTGTCCTTCAGGTACCACTTGTGCTTGCAGAAACCATGTATCAGCCTCAGTGGGACTAGCAGTTCCCTTGAACTTAGGTGGATTAACCTTCAAAAAGTTTGCCAGCGTCATCGGGCCCTGAACTCCACCTCCATCATTGCCATGGTTGTTCATCTGTTGACCAAGAGCCTCAGCAGTGGCTTGCATAGCAGCAGCCATGTTCTCCAACGCAGTCATAAAGTTCACCGGGTCATTAGGGTTATTCTCCGATGTACGAGCGTTATCACGACCTCTCGCACTACCTCGACCGCGTCCACGAGGCGCCATCTGGTTCCTATACACACCAAACAATCGATATTAAGTTGATCAGTCTCAATATCGGAAGTCTAGTGCTTCAAAGTCCCAAATGCATGCTCATGAACGTTTATGCCAATTATATCAAGCAGATATACTAATAGCACATAACACACACACAGAGAATGCACAGAAGCATAATCAGTCCATCCCTCAGGCTCTATAGGAACGAACTGCTCTGATACCATAATGTAACACCCTACCATACAGAGTCTTATGCTTAAGTCATAATTCAGAGATGGCAAGGTATTACGACCTCTAAAATAAAAATTTAGTACGTATAGTAGTATGAATGATTGATTATAACTAGGAGCCTTTGTAGAAAAAGGGGTAAACAAAAACCGCAACTCAAAAGCACAACACTCCGCTCGATAACGTAACGAACAAGGATAACCAACGCGAGATTATATATATACAAAGGAGTGTCAAAAACAGAAATATCAAGACTCAAAATCCAGCTGCGAAGATAACCGATCCGAGCGTAGCAATATATACATATGATAAAAATAAGGAAAACCCCAAAGGAAACCCAAAGGGACACAAATACATAAAACCTATTCTCCAAAATTCTCCCATAAGAGGAGTCATCACAGTTTGTATTATTTAATGGAGATAAAAGTATCTAAGCAAAACATATAAACTAAAACATAGCCTCGAGAACAAAGGATCTTCGCAAATCTAGAAGTCTCCAGCATGCATCAGCGGGACACCTCACGTCCTGCATCTGAAAACCACAAAATCCGCATGGGTGAGAACCAGAGGTCCCCAGCATGGTAACAGCTTCCACATATATAATACATAATAATAGAGGAAAGCCGAAGGCAATCCTAGAACTTCCTCCAGATAATATCAAAGCTTATAATCAAGCTAAACCATAAAGGGCATCTGACTAAAGATACTTCAGTCTAACTAATACTTCCCTTTCCAATTCCTTCAAACCTCCCAACCACCAGCAGGAGTATAATGTAGCAAACACAGTTATATCAAGCAAGAAATATACAATTAGGAACAAGTAAGGCATTTAGACAATTAGCAAGTAATATGCAGTCAAATAGGCAATCTCAAACAATTCATATAGTATGCATATGATGAATGACTGTCCCTAGTGGCTGATGATATCATCTGTCGGTTATAGAGCCAACCCGACAAGTCCTGGTAGCTAACCATTGGACTGTCCCTCTGTCACGCATCCCCAACTCGAGTTCTACTCATCATAAACTTGATCATAATCATGATCTATATCCATCACCTTCACTGGTGAATATTTACGGGGACGAGCTCATCCGGGTCTTTCACAGTGCCCGGCCACACTTATGACATATGGTCAAAAGAGCTTCGAGTCTCAACCTGGAGCACGTGGTGGCTAGCCACTGCTTCCCCCAGGGAAACTCTCATCTCCAACAGTGGAAGTGCAACATTCACAATTTATTCAACAGCATATATGCATTTATACATAGCCATAATCATGGCTCCACCGTAACACGGCAATAATCTAGCCATCCGACTCATGGTTAAATCCATAACCAGCCAATATTCATAGCATACACAGCTATTCCGGCTCACGGTTCAATCCAGAACCAGCCAATTCATAAACAATTACGGCCCTTCGGCCATTGGCATAACAAGCACTTCCACCACCATCCTCCACATCTCACATAATCATCGATAATCCTCATTGATTATTCATTTTCCCTTGCTTCACTCGCAAGTTACCACATTCACTAGCCTTTCTTCTCATAGCTAGACATATCATAATGATTTAAGATATAAGTGGTGAGATCGGAGGCTTAGAAGTATGAAATTTGGCTTTTAAAACTCAAAAATCAACTCTGGGATGAAAACAGGGCCACGCGTATGCGCACTCCACACGCACGCGTGGATGGCCTCAAAAACCCATCGACGTGCAAGCGTCATGCACGCTAACGCGTGGATTAAAAATTTGCCAATCGGCGCGTACGCGTCAACCACGCGTACGCGTGGGTGTTCTCGTGCCCCAGGCACAACACTGGCACAGTTCTGGCATAACTCTCTGGAAAATGGCTGGGCATTGGGTGCAGCACAATCGGCGCGCCCGCGCACATCACGCGCACGCGTGGATGGCACTTTCTGGAAGATCGGCGCATACGCGCCAAGTGCGCCTACGCGCAAGGGGTTATTCTGCTAAAATTTTTTTTTAAGTTAAAAGCTGCAGAATTCACAGATTTACACCCCAATCTTCCAACGGACATAACTTCCTCATTTTAAATCGTTTTTCACCCGTTCTTCGAACGGCATGGACTTCCCGGATCCAATTTCATTTCTAAACAGATTTGACACAAAACAGAGATCCGTAGTCCAAGTTATGTCCCGTCAAAGTATGCCCAAAAACCATGTTTTTCATAAAAACCACAAAGTGCCATTTTCAAAACAAGCCATTTCCAACTCTTTTCAAAATCAACCAAAACATGCCATTTTCATCCCCTTTCTTTGAAATCAATCAAAATATATCAATTTCAACATCAAGCCTCCTCAACTCACACATTGACACATTACCACAATTTACAAAACCACTATCTCATCATTTTAACCCACTTCACCCAAGTGGCTCAAACTCAAACATATTGACATATCATATACTATTCCTCATGCCAATTCTCAACAACACCTATTCCAATAAATCATTATTGTACACAATCAACATCATACTCACCATCAACATGATTCAACCCACAATTCAACTATAACTAATCATCAAGCATATATCACAACATGCATATTTCTCATACGTCATACCCTCAAGGCATCATTAATCATCATTACATACACGACCACATCATATATATCAACAATTCAACAACATCAACAATTCAATGCCTATCTTAGGGCCTTTAGCCTAAGTATTTCCTACCACATTACATATTAGATACGGGAAACCGAAACCATACCTTAGCCGATTTTCCCAAGCTCCACCGGAGCACTTCCAAACCACTTATCCACAAGCTCTCAAGGCCTCAACACCTCCAAGAACAGATTTTTCACCACCAAATCCTTCCCAAGCTTTTTAAAATCACCAATCAAGCTCCAATGTCCACACACACACAACCTAAGCCACAACCATCATACCCATACACAACATCTCAAAACCCAAACATCATAAAATCACAAATCACACTAGGGTTGAGAATCTTACCACACCCAAGGTCCAAGGAGACAAGATTAACCTTCTCCTTCAAGAGAGTTGGGTCCTATAACATCAAAGAACCCAAAATCTCAACATTTCACCCATGAAACTCGAAAATAAGGGCTGGAATTTCGAACAGCAACATGTGGCTTACCTCAAGATTAATTGTATGGGTTTTGTAGAGCTCTCCGCGGTGAACGCGTGGCCGCAAACGGAGCGGCGATCGGAGCTCTAGATCAAAAGTTAGGGTGGTTTGAAGATCAAGTGAGAGAAAGAAGGTTGAGAGAGAGTTCTTCCCCCATGGCCTCTCTTTTTCAGCGTGAATTGAGTGTTGTGAGGAGAGAGAATGCTGAAAACTAGGGTTTTGGTCTAGTTATGTTGGGTCAAGGGCCCACTTTGGGTCCGGTTGGCCCGGTTTGGCCCGTTTGGTCCAATCTTGGTCCGAATTCTATAAAATTGGTACCAAAATTCTCGTCTCAATCTCCTCTACCACATTTAGCCACAAAAATCACATTTTAGGCTTTCTAGAATAAATTCTCATTTATGGGTTAATCAGCCGTTAATTAACCGGGTTTTACAAAATTATCCTTTCATACTTTTCCAAACCAGAAATACCAACCAGACATGGCCTTCGGCCCACCTCAAGATCAACCACAGCTCTAGGCCCAAACAAACCAAATAACAACCAATCACCACAGTCTAACAGAGCCTCAGTCACAAGCACAAATAGGAAAGTTCAAGCACAAATAAACAATTACAGCAAGTAGAACAATTAGTAATTAATCACAAGTAATCACAAAGGCAAACCAAGTACAATATGCACAGCCAAACAATGTCACATAGATGCATATGATGCATGCCTGTCTTAGTGGCTGATGATATCATCTGTCGATTATATAGCCAACCCGACAAGTCCTGGTAGCTAACAATTGGACTGTCCCTCTGTCGTGCATCCCCAACTCGAGTTATACTCAATAAAATTCATAACTCATAATTCATATCCAACACCGTCACTGGTGTATATTAACGGGGGCGAGCTCATCTGGGACTTTCACAGTGCTCGGCTACACTTACGGCATAGGGTCAGCAGAGTATCAAGTCTCAACCTAGAGCACGTGGTGGCTAGCCACTGCTTCTATCCAGAGAAACTCATATCTCAGATAGTTGGAAGTGCAAAATCATAATATCAATATCTCAGCATATATGCATTTATTCTCAGCCATAAATCAATATTTATTTCAGCCATTTGGCTTAAATTCATGACTCATAGTCAGCCATCCAGCTCATAACATATTCCAAAATCACTTTTTCTCAATTCACTTCACTTTGAAATCAAATTTCAACTCTTTTCAGCCTTGGCTTTAAGGTTCTCATTTCTCAAATCATCTCAGGCTCATAAGCCCCTTTTACTCAAAGTAAGTTCCCTCTTTTAAAAACAAAGCCACTCTTGGCATCCTCTTTCCAAAACATCCAAAACCATGGCAAATTAAATATCTCTTTTGAAATATTCAAAAATTATCCATCCAACAACGGGATTTTATAACAAAAGTTCCTCAGTAGAGTCTCAAATCTTTAGGGAAGGACAACCTATCTCAATTACTTAAAAATTCATTGAAACTCTTAAAATCATAGACTCTTGGTTCAACTAAATAAAACTGAATTTATTATGAAACCAAGTCATACAAAATCACAAGTTCCAACCCAATCCAAAATCAATTTGCTTGAAACAGAGCCAGTCCATTTGAACCAAACCAATTTCATATTTCTTCTTGAAACCAATTCTCTAACCTCTTCCAAATGTCTCAAACGTATTTATTCAATCAAAACTCCAATTTCCTTTAAAATCACTAAAGCTCCTCTGAACAAAATCTTTAAATCCAACCAAGAGCAAAATTCCTTTTTATATTAAAATCAATATCAAAACATAATTCTTTCCTTCAGTGGTTCAAATGGTGAAATAATTCATTTCTAAATAAGTCAAACTCAAGACATATAGTTTAATTAAATAAGTTAAGTTCGAAAACATAAATATTTTCTTAATAAATCAAATAATACAATTTCTCAAATCCAAACCTTTCTAAATAGCTTTTCAAACAAAGTTTAGGACTTTTATAGAAATTTTGGCAGTACCTCCCCTAAAACTTAGACTTTGCCACCCGGTTCGGGTCCCAACTAAACAGTTCCACAATCCTTTTCAACGGCCCAAATCCAAAATCAATTCAAGAGCAAGATAAATCCAACAGTCACCTCATTTTCATATCTCAAGGGAACCGTTTCAAAATCTAATCATTATCAACCAATTAAACTCATTTTCAAAACGTTAAGAAACAGCTCAGCAACAATTCATTTATTAAAACCAAATCAATTAAAGCAAACCAGGCTGAATCCAAAAGTGTATTCTATTTTCACATTATCAAGAAAATCAACTCAACTCAAATCAATTCCCAACAGATTAAACTCGATCTCAAATCTTTAAAAGAATCAACTTCAAAAACATTCAATTTCACAAAGCCGCACAATAATCCAATCAAACAAACATTCATAATCATTCAAGACAGCCAAACAGTACATAAGACTAATACAATCACCAAATACACATTGTCTCACATCAGTATCCATATGTAACAATTCCAATATATAAAGCATAGTTTTCGGAAAAAGCCCCTACCTCAACATGCGAAACCATAGCCTAAACTCCTCACAGAGTCTTTTCCACCTCAACCCGAATGACGGCAACCAACAACTCGACTCCACTTGTTTCTCAACAACCACAACGACTCTAATCGCAACACATAATAATCAAGACTCAACCCACGTTACAAAACTCATATTCATTAATCAAACATAACAAAATACTAACACGAGGCTTTTCAAAACATACTTACTTACCGAAATAACAAAATGAGGCAACTACGATTCTGAACCGACCAGCAATAGCTCAACAATAATCCTAAGTGGAAATCGCGAGTAAAAACCCTGGTGACAGCGACTGTAACAATCACGCGGCCTTAATAACCCTTCCGAAAATTCCAAACGAGAAGAAACCAAACTTTAAACTCTTACCAGTGGTGAAACTTGACCGCGGTAGCAAAGGCGCTCTTGGCGGCAGAGGCTTAGTCCGAAGCTTCGGCAGTGGTCCCGGAAGTCACAGAACCACTCCCGACGGTCAGAATCACAAAGACACAGCTCCCCTCTCCAGCAGTGACAGTGACGAAACGGCAGCTCCAATGACAGCATCAGAACAGCCGGCGGTGGCCAGGGACGCGGTGAACATTGCGACAGCCACGGTAGTAGCGGCGGACTCCTCTTCACAACAACCCAGCTATGGCGGCTCTGAAGGAATGGCGACGATATTGCGACGGCGCCGGCCATGGGAGCTAGGTGCCAAGCTGACGGCGACGGTTCCTCCCGCGGTGGTGAGGACGCAGCTGGATGCACGACTTCCTCTCCCTCTTTGCGTCTCTCTTTTTGCCCAATCTCTCTCTCCCTCAGCCTGGTTCGGAGGCTTCATAGTGGCAGGGATGGCAAGACGCGACGATGACAGTGGGGCCAGGCCGGCGACGCCCTTCCTTCCTCTTTTCGCGCGCTAGCTTTGATGGGTTAACCATGATTGAGGTGCAGCGCAAGCTCCCTCTTCTTAATAGCACAGCGGCGGCGATGGTTTGACAACAGGTTGATGGCATCACAGGAAGCTTCGGCGGCACGACGCAGTGAGCTTTCTTCTCCCTTTCTGCTCCTGTTTTCTTTCTTTCATGGAAGGGAAAAGGGGAAAACTGTGTGTGTTGCTATAGGTTTCAAGTTTGGTGAGCTTGATAAGGGTGAAAGGGAACCGGTGATAGCGAGAATCGTCGTCGGTCTAGATTTTCTTCTTATAGAAAGGAATTACTTCGTTGTAAGCATAGCTCCAAACTAACAAACAACTCTCGCATCAAATTAAAATTTATGGTTTTGTCACATGTACAAACCCCAAATAAGAATTAACCAGAGTATTTGGACTCCGGGTCGTCTCAAGAGGATTGCAATGAAGTGTATAATTATTGGCTATGAAGTATGTTTTGGGGCTTTTGGAATAAGAGACATGAAAAGTAGATGATAAGGAAATTCAAATAACAAAAAGGCTTTCGCAAGGGTTGGTGGTCAAGGATCTCTATCCTTATCACTAACCACAACATGAGAATTGGCAAGGATCAACCCCATTAAGTCATCCTTTAACTAATGAAGGAGAGTTAAATGAGTTATGTCAATCCAAGTCCATAAGTCCTAGGTCTTCGCCAATTCAATTAGTGAGATCTAAGGTCAACGGCTCCCAATCATCAATCACTTGGACATTAGCAACTCAAGAGCTCCTAAGTTACCTTCCCAAGCCAAGATCATAGAATTCTACTCAAAAATCCTTCAAGCATTTTGTCAAACACTTGGTGGGTACAAATGGAAAGTATGGTAAATTGCAAGGAAATATAAAATCTAACAACTACCAATTGCAAGGAAGGTAAAATCTCAACTCAAATTAACAATAAAAGAACATCAAACATTAAATTGCATTAAAAAAAGGTCCAAATCCAACAAGAATTCATCATCACAAAAGATAACAAAAAGGGGAATTAACATGAAAACTAAGAGGAATCAAGAATAGAAACATGAAATTGTAGAGAAAACAAGATGAGAACATGAAATTGGAACTTGATTTAAGATGAAATTAACCTAATCTACCCTAATTCTATAGAGAAGAGGGAGCTTCTCTCTCTAGAAACTACACTATATGATGCTAATGTTACCAACAATTGCTCCCCCTATTTGCTTGTGCTTCAATTCTACATGAAATACACTCAGAAACAGGTTAGAATTGGGCCTGGGCTGCTCAGAAATCGCCCACAGCGTTTTGCCATTAAGTGAGTCACGTGCGAGTATCGACGTGTACACGCCATGTGCACGTGCGTGTCGATTGGCTATTTCTTCATCTACGCGGACGCGTCATGTACGCGTGCGCGTCTCTATGCGAGATCACTTTTGTGCGTGCGCGCCTTGTACACGTGCGCGTCCATTGATGCATTCCCAATTCTTGTTTCCTCATGCATTCTCCATTTGCATGCTTTTCTTATCATTTCTTCCATCCAATACTTGCCTTATGAACCTAAATCACTCAACAAACACATCAAGACATCGAATGGAATTAAAGTGAGTTAAAATCACCAATTTAAGGGCCTAAAAAGCATGTTTTTACACTTAAGCACAATTCAAGGGAGAATTAAAAAACATGCTATTTTATTGAATAAATGTGGGAAAAGGTGATAAAATCCCCAAATTAAGCACAAAATAAACCACAAAATCGGGGTTTATCAACCGGGTCACTGGGTTAGGGTTTCAAGGTTAGGGTTTTCCCAATTTGGGAATTAGGGTTTAGGTAAAATTAGGTATAGGAGTAGTTTCGTAATTTCAAATAAAAATAGGGATAATATAGTAATTAGAAATAGATTTTAATCCAACAATAATAATGTATAAAAATACTATTTATTCATCAATTTCACAAATTATTTTCTATAAAATGTTCAAATCCAATAATTAGAAATAATATAATCAAATCCTTTATTTTCCCAAAACAACAATATTAATATCTTAAAATATAAATTGTTTAGTCCGAATCATGTAAAATCCCTATTATTTCATAATTGCCAGCTTTATAATTTAAATATAGAAAATAATTCAATAATTGTAAAATTGGGTAATAATCATAACTTATTTCAAATCAATTAATCAAAACTTGCTTTAATTATCTTTAATAAAATAATTTCTGAAACTAAGACTATAAATAACTATATGATTGAGACTTGATCATAATAAGACTTTTCAAAAGTTCTGGGTCTTACATCGTATCAAGTAGTACCTCAAGTGAATGAGGGTCGATCCCACGAGGATTGATGGACTAAGTAGCAATGGTTGATTAATTTACTTAGTTAGACAAGCAGAAAATGATGTTTATAGAGTTCAAAAGCATTAACAGTAAATTCAGAATATCAGAAAGCAAGTAGTAAACAAGTTGTGAATAATATATGGAAAAATAGTTAAGCTTCAGAGATATCTATTTTCTGGATTGACTTTTCTTACTGACTATTTTAATCATGCAAGATTTAATTCATGGTAAACTATATGTGACTAAACCCTAATTTCTTAGACCTTTTTAGTCTCTTCTAAAATTCATCAACCGCCAATTCTTTGGTCACTTAATTTCAAGTAGAGGGTGAAGTTCAATTCTAGTTTATATACCACAAAAATCCTAATTACCAAATATAAGAGGATTATATGTCACGTATCCCGTTAGTCCAGATAATTAGAGATTTAGGAGAAATTGTTTCCAAGCTATTGTTCAAGTAAAGACTTTTCAAGTTATAAAGAACCAATTAGAACTAAAGTCATACTTCTGTCCACCAATTCAAAAAATAGAGAACAAAAACAATTCTTGAATTATAAATCAGTACATAAATTAAAATAGAAAAGTAATAGTATCAATCCATACAATAGACAGAGCTCCTAAGCTTAACAGTGGAGGTTTAGTTGCTCATGGTTCAGAGAGAAAAACTAGGATTCATAAAAGCTGTAAAGTGCAGAATGAGGTAGAAGAGAAGAGATTCTAGCCCGAAGGGCTGATTCTTTTCCCTTTTATATCTAATCCTAATTAATGTAAAATATATTTTCTAAAACTAAAATAATATCTTTTCTAATTATAAATAAAATAAAAGTTTAACCAAAATAAATTAATTGATTCTCGTAGCCTTTGGAACGCATTGGGAACCACTCCTTCATTAAGGTTCACGTTGAACTTGAGAATTCCCAAGTTCACGCTGAACTAGACATTGGCTAAACTCGTGCTTTTCTTGAGTCCACGATGAACTTAGATTAACCTAAGATCAGCGTGGAGTGATGCGCACAAACCTTTTTTGGAGCTTTTAATCTGGTGCTGAACTTGGAGTTCCCCAAGTTCAGCGTGGGATTGTACGTATAAAATGAAAGAAAAGGGTCTACTATTATCTATCGTTGGAAAGATCTGAAAGTTAGCTTTCCACTGCCACTAAAATCACGTCAATTAGACCTTTGTAGCTCAAGTTATTTCTATTGAGTGGAAAGAGGTCGGGATTGACAGTATCATTCGCTTTCTCCTTTTCTGCTACAAAACTCCGTCAAATCAATTTGAATGCTACCTGAAATAAACAAAAATTGCAAACAACTCAAAGTAGCATTCATAGTGGCCAAAGGTAATTAAATCTGATTAAACTCAACAATTTGAATGCAAATTCACTAGGAAAAGATAGAAAGGATGCTCATGCATCACTCTCTCTGGCTTTTTTTCTTCCTTTTGGTGGTGAAAAAGGAAGATTAATAGCTGATGATGATAATCATATAGTGAGTTAGGGTACGTGCCATTAGGGGGGTTGGGTGTCGCGGTTTCAAGCTATTGAGTCAGCGATTCAAGTTATAAATATCCTAAACGGATAATTATGAAAAACTGGATATACTAAAACCAAGTAATAATGTATATGAGTTTACTAATATAAATGATATTAGCAACATAATAATAAAAGATATATGGTGAAGCATTAGCAAGGCTAAGTTCACCGAAGAGTACCGATATTTACTCATATCGGTGGATGTTTAGCTCGATAATAATATTATTAACTAAAATTTATTCTTAAATTAAAAATATCAATTACTAAGATTAAATAAATATAATTTTCATTATTTATAAATTACTAAAATTATACTTTTAATAATGTAAAATATTTTATCATAATAAAAAATATATATAAAAATCTGAATTTAATTGAGCTCAAATAGTTATAAAATTAATTTAATTATTTTTAAGAAAATAATTTCTAAAAATAAGGAACTCCAATTAATAAAATAAATTATAACTTATTTATATTTAGATTTTTTTAAAAATGTGGGTCATTACATAATAATTTTGTCTTGATAAATCTTTAGAATACAGCATCATTTTTGCCAATATTGCTTCTAGGTCCTTCAGATCTTACAAAGCTAAAAAAGAAACATACAAAGAACATCTTTGTACTATACATGAAATTTTATAAAACAATTTTTCTAAAAATTTTAATTAATACACAAATAGTAAATTTCACAAAAAAAGAAAAACATATTTTGAGAAAGTTGTGTATAAATATTACCATTAAATAATTTCACTTTAGCAAATTGTATGATGACAATAGCTCCATCTTTGTTGCCAAAATCTAAAAAAACTTTTAATTCTTGTGCATAGTTGCCAAAAAATGCACACTCTATTATTTTTCTGTATCAAATAAAATGTTAAATATTAAGTACACTCAATTTTAAACATAATTTATAAAAAAAATTTGTTAAAAATTTACTATTTAAAAATTAACAATTAATTAATTAATTATTTAATCTTATAAAGATCAATTGAAAAAACAAATTTATTCACTAAAACAAACTGATGTATCAAAAATATTTTTTTCAACAAATTAAAATTTTTCAACCAGACAAAACAGTATTTTTATTCAAAATAAGTGACCATTTTTTAAATATAAAAGGTTAAAGTTATAGCTAAAGAATCCAAAAAAAAATTGATTATCCATCGTCCACTTCTAAATCAATAACATTGTATTTGATGATTATGATCTTTTTCAGAGTTTTCTCACTTCTAATTTTAATAAGATATCCAATAACATCTAAATAAATTAAGATAAAAAGAGTTTGTTGTCAATAATTTTACATTAAAAAAATTAATAACAAATAAATCTATCATTGAATTTATTTATTTTTTTAAAAAATAAACTACCAAAAAATAATTCAAAGAATAAATTACAAAGTTAAACAAAATGTGGTATATAGTAACGATTAAATGAATAAGATTCAACAAAAGACAGAAACAAACCACTATCTGTTTTACGTCAAGCAATACGTGGAGTAACTCCGATATAGCAGTAAAAGCAAGACGTGTAGGCGGATCTACTCATCAAGTTCCATTGAAATAGGACCACACAAGGAAAAGCACTTGCCATTCGTTGGTTATTAGGGGCATCCCGAAAACGTCCGGGTCGAAATATGGCTTTCGAATTAAGTTCCGAATTAGTGATGCGCAAAAGGGAGTGGCGATGCCATACGCAAAAAGGAGAGACTCATAGAATGGCAGAGGCAAATAGAGCTTTGCACATTTTCGTTAATCCATGACGTTAATCCATGAATAGGATCTATATAGACACATAGACCCATGGATCCATACATCTCGATCGGAAAAGAATCAATGGAAAAAGAATCGGAAGTGATCAATATATCTCTCGAAACAAACGAAAAGGAAACGAAAGACGAAACATAAAATCATAGATCAACTAAGCCCTCTCGGGGACTTGCTTAAGAATAAGAAGAATAAGAAAGAGGAATCTTATGTAAATACCATGGAATAAGGTTTGGTCCTATTCATGGGATTCTGTAAATATTCCATTCCAAAAAAAGAGAAAATTCGAAACAATTGGAATTTTTGGAGATTGGATGCAGTTACTAATTCATGATCTGACATGTACAGAATGAAAACTTCATTCTCGATTCTACGAGAATTTTTATGAAAGCCTTTCATTTGCTTCTCTTCGATGGAAGTCTTATTTTCCCAGAATGTATCCTAATTTTGGCCTAATTCTTCTTCTGATGATCGATTCAACCTCTGATCAAAAGATCTATCTTGGTTCTATTTGATCTCTTCAACAAGTTTAGTAATGAGCATAACGGCCCTATTGTTCCGATGGGGAGAAGAACCTATGATTAGCTTTTCGGAAATTTCCACGAACAATTTCAACGAAATCTTTCAATTCTTATTTTACTATGTTCACTCTATGTATCCTCTATCCGTACAGTACATCGATGTACAGAAATGGCTCTAACAGAGTTTCTGTATTCGTATTAACAGCTACTT